>NC_064647.1:220827775-221427775 GCF_023864345.2 Schistocerca serialis cubense | reverse complement strand
GAGCGTTTTTTGAGTGGCATTGTGCATACTGCTCTTTTTCGTAGAGGGCAAGCGTTTCATTACGTGAGATGGCATCCAGGAATTTGGAACTGCACAGCAGAAAAATTTTACGAGTGGGGAGAAGGTACTGCAAGGAAGTTGTCTCCTTAAAATATGAGGTCGAGTTGATGATGTTTCCTTGTAAGTTGGCAAGTTACATGACACATATTTTCTCGAGCAGATAACTTGAGATACTTTTCAACGATTGGCAGACTCGTTTCCTATTCTTTCAGTTTTTACGAGTGTCAAGAATTTACCATGAGACCTTCGTCAAGAACTTCCACTATGAATTTTGCTTCGGCCAAAATAAACTTTATTTCGTTGCTGGCTCCTACATTCCGTTACTACACTACTGGCCATTAATATTGCCACTCCACGAAGATGACGTGCTACACATGCGAAATTTAACCGACAGGAACAAGATGTTGTGATACGCAAATGATTAGTTTTTCAGAGCATTAGCACAAGGTTGGCACCGGTAGCGACACCTACAAGGTGCTGACATGAGGAAAGTTTACAACCGATTTCTCATACACAAACAGCAGTTGACCGGCGTTGCCTGGTGGAGCGTTGTTGTGATGCCTCGTGTAAGGAGGAGAAATGCGTAACATCACATTTCCGACTTTGATAAAGGTCGGATTGTAGCCTATCGCGATTGCGGTTTATCGTATCGCGACATTGCTGCTCGCGTTGGTCGAGATCCAATGACTGTTGGCAGAATAAGGAATCGGTGGGTTCAGGAGGGTAATACGGAACGCCGTTCTGAATCCCAACGGCCTCGTATCACTAGCAGTCGAGATGACAGGCATCTTATCCGCATGGCTGTAACGGATCGTGCAGCCACGTCTCGATCCCTGAGACAACAGATGGGGACGTTTGCAGGACAAGCAAGACAACAATCTGCACGAACAGTTCGACGACGTATGCAGCAGCATGCACTATCAGGTCGGAGACCGTGGCTGCGGTTACTCTTGACACTGAATCACAGACAGGAGCGCCTGCGATGGTGTACTCAACGACGAACCTCGGTGCACGAATGGCAAAACATCATTTTATCGGATGAATCCAGGTTCTGTTTACAGCATCATGATAGTCGCATCCGTGTTAGGCAACATCGCGGTGAACGCACATTGGAAGCGTGTATTCGTCATCGCCATACTGGCGTATCATCCGGCGTGATGGTATGGGGTGCCATTGGTTACACGTCTCGGTCACCTCTTGTTCGCATTGACGGCACTTTGAACAGTGGACGTTACATTTCAGATGTGTTACGACCCGTTTCTCTACCCTTCATTCGATCCCTGGGAAACCCTACATTTCAGCAGGATAATGCACGACCGCATGTTGCAGGTCCTGTACGGGCCTTTGTGGATACAGAAAATGTTCGACTGCTGCCCTGGCCAGCACATTCTCCAGATCTCTCTCCAACTGAAAAAGTCTGGTCAATGGTGGCCGAGCAACTGGCTCGTCACAATACGCCAGTCACTACTCTTGATGAACTGTGGTATCGTGTTGAAGCTGCATGGGCAGCTGTACCTGTGCACACCACCCAAGCTCTGTTTGACTCAATGCCCAGGCGTATCAAGGCCGTTATTACGGCCAGAGGTGGTTGTTCTGGGTACTGATTTCTCTGGATCTATGCACCCAAACTGCGTGAAAATGGAATCACATGTCAGTTCTAGTATATTTGTCCAATGAATACCCGTTTATCATCTGCATTTCTTCTTGGTGTGGCAATTTTAGTGGCCAGTAGTGTACATTTCGATTTTTTGTAAAAAGGATAGTGCTTCATAACATCACTTTAGCCGTTCAGATGGCGAACTACACAACAGACAGTGCTCACAACAGTCGATGTTTCGGTCGAAGATGTGTAGATGAACCCACTCGTGACAGGTGAGACTCATTATGAAAATAAAACGCAACATCCACTGCAGTACACTCACTTTCGGCTATAGTTCAATTCTTTTATCTTGGCGGTTCGCGCATGCCCGCCCAGACGCGGGAGATTGCTGCGTTGTCAGCTGCACGCGCCAAGAGAAGCAGCGCCATAGTGTAGTGTAGTTCGTAAACTTACGTTTAGGGGGGAGCGCGCAGTTTATGAAGTAAAGCCACCACGGCCGCATTAACCCTTTCGCTGCTACAGAGACGTGCTCCCCGCATTCGGCGCTGTGCGCGATTTTGTCATCACTGCACTGGTCGCCTGAGCAGAGACATGGTGTTTCGACTGCTTTGACACACTTATCATTCGATCTCACAAAAACTATTTGGCCCATAAATTTGATTTTTACACATCATCTCGACTAATACCTTCCCCCCCCAATAATGACATAATTTCGTTTCGATATTCAACGCAATTATTGTGCAGCATTAGATGTAGTAAAGCATTGCACGAAATTTTGAAGAGTTTGCAGAGGTACAAGTCGATAGCGTGTACTTTCCGTACGGTCGATTTTAGTTGCCACTAGAAATTTCAAAAACTTACATTCAAACGAATAAAATTCGTGAAGTAACACACTTTGATATTCTTTTAAAATGAAGAAAATATTAAGCACCGAATAAAGTTTGAACTCAGAACCTTTCATTTAGCATCCAAACACTTTAACCTCTACACTAACACAGCTCGGCATTCGATGACACTCCAGGAGGACTTTAAAATATCAGGCAAAATACCGACAAACACTGTTGGTCCGACGTCTCGTCTCAGTACAATAGGAAATAAACAATTACCGCTGTTCTTTATTGCGAAAAAAGCGGTTAGTGAGAATGATACAAACACCTTTCCTTGCTCTCGCCTGAATTAGGAGGCTTATTGCTTGTTTGGTTTAATTAATTAATAGAATATGAAGCAACTGGTATAAACGATGCTTTTTCCAAACTTATTATAAAAGAAAGTCTGCTATCAAGACATTGCTTTTGTTCAATTACTTTATTTATGACTGAACGTTTCTAAAACTGAAGACACTCGTCTGTGCTCTGCACAGCAGTCGAGCTCCGGTAACGTCGTTCTCTGTTGATTGGCTGACTGTGTTTTGTGACGTCAGATGCGCAGGACGAACCTAAACTCGGCCGCCGTCGTAAATGACGCGCACTTTAGTAGTCGATCGAGACGAGGAAGTCGCTTGAATGAGCACTTCTGGAAGAGCAGAAGGCCCTGCGACTGCTTTCATACTCTACTCTGCACTGGGCCACCACCTCGCTCATAAGCTACGCCGCCCAGTGTGCCGGCTGCCCCGGCAGCGGGACTCGACGGTGGCCAACGCTCCGCACTGCTGTGGCATTCCTCGCCTCGCGCCGGCCGCTTTCTCTCCTGGGCTGGGCGTGGCCTAGGCAGGGCGCGTGTTGCGTGTCGCGAGCACGCGTCGATAGCCGCGCCGGCAGTGCAGGTCGCGTAGCGCAGATCACTCCTCCGGCGACACGGGGACGCCTCCACGGCTTCTGCACCGTCCGTGGGTAGCGGCGGGGCCGCGCCTGCACTGCATCGTACCGCACTGCAGTGCCTCTGTGCGACTACAGCAGTTATGAAATACACTGAATGTGTTCGCAGTTGCGAATAAAGCTACTGCTCATACATATTCGCAATTGCTTTACATTTAACGTACAAGGTGGCAGTTACTGAACTTTATGAAATAGAATCGTCATAACTTCTGAACAGTTTGTGTTTGGACGTTCACTTAGCGTGGTTAGCCGCGGGGTATGATGCGAATTACACTACTGGCCATTAAAATTGCTACACCAAGAAGAAATGCAGATGATAAACGGGTATTCATTGAACAAATATATTATACTAGAACCCACACGTGATTATATTTTCACGCAGTTTGGATGCATAGATCCTGACAAATCAGTACCCAGAACAACCACCTCTGGCCGTAATAACGGCCTTCAAACGCCTAGGCATTGAGTCAAACGGAGCTTGGATGGCGTGTACAGGTACAGCTGCCCATGCAGCTTCAACACGATACCACAGATCATCAAGAGTAGTGACTGGCGCATTGTAACGAGCCAGTTGCTCGACCACCATTGACCAGACGTTTCCAATTGGTGAGAGATCTGGAGAATGTGCTGGCCAGGGCAGCAGTCGAACATTTTCTCTATCAAGAAAGCCCTGTACAGGACCTGCAACATGCGGTCGTGCATTATCCTGCTGAAATGTAGGGTTTCGCAGGGATCGAATGAAGGGTAGAGCCACGGGTCGTAACACATCTGAAATGTAACGTCCACTGTTCAAAGTCCCGTCAATGCGAACAAGAGGTGACCGAGACGTGTAACCAATGCCACCCCATACCATTACACTGGGTGATGGCCAGCCGGTGTGGCCGAGCGGTTCTAGGCGCTACAGTCTGGAGCCGCGCCACCGCTACGGCCGCAGGCCCGAGTCCTGACTCGGGCATGGATGTGTGTGATGTCCTTAGGTTATTTAGGTTTAAGTATTTCTAAGTTCTAGGGGACTGATGACCTCAGCATTTAAGTCCCATAGTGCTCACAGCCATTTGAACGCTGGGTGATACGCCAATATGGCGATGACGAATACACGCTTCCAATGTGCGTTCACCGCGATGTCGCCAAACACGGATGCGACCATCATGATGCTGTAAACAGAACCTGGATTCACCCGAAAAAATGACGTTTTGCCATTCGTGCACCCAGGTTCGTCGTTGAGTACACCATCGCAGGCGCTCCTGTCTGTGATGCAGCGTCAAGGGTAACCGCAGCCACGGTCTCCGAGCTGATAGTCCGTGCTGCTGCAAACCTCGTCGAACTGTTCGTGCAGATGGCTGTTGTCTTCTAAACGTCCCCATCTGTTGACTCAGGGATCGAGACTTGGCTGCACGATCCGTTACAGCCATGCAGATAAGATGCCTGTCACCTCGACTGCTAGTGATACGAGGCCGTTGGGATCCAGCACGGCGTATCGTATTACCCTCCTGAACCCACCGATTCCTTATTCTACTAACAGTCATTGGATCTCGACCAACGCGGGCAGCAATGTCGCGATACGATAAACCGCAATCGCGATAGGTTACAATCCGACCTTTATCAAAGTCGGAAACGTGATGGTAAGCATTCCTCCTCCTTACACGAGGCATCACAACAACGTTTCTCCAGGCAACGCTGGTCAACTGCTGTTTGTGTATGAAAAATCAGTTGGAAACTTTCCTTATGTCAGCACGTTGTAGGTGTCGCCACCGGCGCCAACCTTGTCTTAATGCTTTGAAAAGCTAATCATTTGCATATCACAGCATCCTCTTGCTGTCGGTTAAATTTCGCGTCTGTAGCACGTCATCTTCGTGGTGTAGCAATTTTAATGGCTAGTAGTGTAGTATGTGCATGCATGGTTTAGTTTAGCGACGAAGCCCACTTTCATTTGGATGGCTTCACCAATAAGCAAAATTGGCGCTTTTGGGGGACTGAGAATCCTTGTTTCGCGATCGAGGAGTCTCTTCACCCTCAATGGGTGACTCTATGGTGTGCAAAGCCCAGTCACGGAATAATCGGTGCGATATTCCTTGATGACACAGTGACTACCGAACTGTACACGAAGGTTTTGGAAGATATCATCTACATTATCCAAACTGACGCAGATTTCGACGGGATGTGATTCGTGCAAGACGGAGCTCGACCCCATTGAAGCAGAAGAGTCATATCCTAGAGGAGCACTTTGGGGACCACATTCTGGCTCTAGGGTACCCAGACTCCACTGGAATTGGCCTCGATTGACCGCAATATTCTCAGGATCAGAACACAGATGACTCCTCTTTGTGGGGCTGTATTAAAGACAAGGTGTACAGCAATAACCGCAAAACCATTGCTGAGCTGAAAACATCCATTCAGGAGATCATTGAAAGCATCGATGGTCCGACACTTCAGCGAGTCATATAGAATTTCGCTATTTGTCTGCGCCACATCATCGCCATTGACGGCAGGCATATTGGACATGTCATAACCTAAATCCTAGCGACGTTTACGTGTTCAGTTAAGTGTGTGTACGCCGTAGTCTGTAACTAACTTACGTTCTTTTCATATGGGTCAATAATTGTCTCCCGCGTCCGGCCATTCTGATGTAGGTTTTCCGTGATTTCCCTAAATCGCTCCAGGCAAATGCCAGGATGGTTCCTTTGAAAGGGCACGGCCGACTTCCTTCCATAATCCGATGAGACCGATGACCTCGCTTTCTGGTCTACTCCCTCAAACAACCTAACCCAATCAATAGTTGTGACCCTGTGTTTCGTAGCGGGTGTAGTCGCCGCAGTGCCTGCATGTCCAAAGGAACTTTGCATCGTAATTCGGAATAACACAGGCACTGCAATATCGTATTTATCCGCCGACACCGGACAAGTGACTTCCAAGTAAAATGTCTCACCTCTACGACACTATACATAATGAATGTATGAGTTCGGATTGTAGACGCGCGGTTGACGGCATATGGAAGTCTGGGTCAGGCAGTGAGATGTTCCTCTACCTTTATGATGTACTTACACAGAAAATAATATGAAAAACCATACAGTGTAGTACGTCTTGTTGCAAGTTGGCTGGCCTTGCGGCCGAGCGGTCCTAGGCGCTTCAGTCCGGAACGGAGCTGCTGCTACGGTCGCAGGTTCGAATCCTGCCTCGGGCATGGATGTGTGTGATGTCCTAAGGTTAGTTAGGTTTAAGTAGTTCAAAGACCGATGACCTCAGATGTTATGTCCCATAGTGCTCAGAGCCATTTGAACTTTTTTTTTTTTTCAAGTTGGTACCACCGCGTACGTATAAATACTGCGACGCGGCTGCTGGAGTGAACAGTTGACGTGCCAAGTCTCTGAGGTTATCTTCCAGTCTTATACGCTTCGTTCTGCGACAGTTAAGACAAGTGATCAGCGAAATGTGTAATCACTTAGACTTCGAAAAAGGGCTGGTGTACGGTTAGCGGGAGCATATGTGACGAAAACGGCTGAATTGTTTAACGTTTCAAGGGCGACAATATCGACAATATCGCGGCAAAACATCAATAATGAAGAGGAATAGAGGGCGAAAACAAGTTAACTGCCAGAGGCAGACAAGCATTAAAAAGGACTGTGACCAGACAACATATAACAACCGCGGCAAAAGTGACTGTAGAATTCAGCACTCGTGTACTTTTGGCAATAAAGACAATACGCCGGTAGCTTCAGAAGGCTAACATCATGGAAGGTGAAACTGCGAAACCCTTAATAACGGAACCCAGTGCAAAACTGCGAAAGAAGCGGTACCACTATCATATAACCTGGATTGTCGATAACTGGAAGAATGTGGTATGGATCATCGTTTACACTGTTTCCTGCAAACGACCGTGTTATGGAGGATCCCAAAAGAACCTCATAATCCGGCATGTCTGCTTTTTACAGTCATACGTTGGGAGGTTCCGTTGTATCCGTTGGCGGACGTATCGTGGTATTCAGGTGGTCCTGTCATTACACTCACAGGCCGGAATACTGCGAATATCTGGACATCCTCGACAATGTTGTGCTTACTATGACTAGCATATTGCTGCCAAACACTTCCATATTTCAAGTTGATACTGCCCCAGTACACACACATACAACCAAAAAGATTCAGCATCAGCACCAGAATGTGGAGCATCAGAATATTATCAAGCATCTTCGCCAGACCTCAACGTCACTATCAGAGAATGAGGAGCAGATTTCCAGCCCCCAACATTGTTGGCAGAAGTAAAGCTGTGAGTACCGGGCGTGAGTCGTGCTTCGGTAGATCAGTTGGTAGAGCACTTGCCCGCGAAAGGCAAAGGTCCCGAGTTCGAGTCTCAGTTGGGCACACAGTTTTAATCTGCCAGGAAGTTTCATATCAGCGCACACTCCGCTGCAGAGTGAAAATCTCATTCTGGATTGTTGAAGTAACTGGCGGATGTTTTCGAAGAAGAATGGGGGAATAATCCGTTGAAAACTATTTAGACACTATTCGAACCTATTCCGCGAAGAGATGCAGCTGATCTCAAAGCTAATGGCGGTCCAACTTCTTATTAATAAATACATGTCGTGTATACGGTAGGTGGCCATATTATTTTGTCCAACCACAGTATGACAGCGAATAACAGTTTCCAAAATTCGGGTTTCTTCTTTCGCAAGCCACGTCGCGTGTAAACAAAATGGTTCAAATGGCTCTAAGCACTATGGGACTTAACATCTGAGGTCATGAGTCCCCTAGTCTTAGAACTACTTGTTGTGTTGTTGTGGTCTTCAGTCCTGAGACTGGTTTGATGCAGCTCTCCATGCTAGTCTATCCTGTGCAAGTCTCTTCATCTCCCAGTACCTATTGCAACCTACATCCTTCTAAATGTGTTCAGTGTATTCATCTCTTGGTGTCCCTCTACGATTTTTACCCTCCACGCTGCCCTCCAATACTAAATTGGTGATCCCTTGATGCCTCAGAATATGTCCTATCAACCGATCCCTTCTCCTAATCAAGTTGTGCCACGAATTTCTCTTCTCCCCAATTCTATTCAATACCTTCTCATCAGTTATGTGATCTACCCATCTAATCTTCAGCATTCTTCTGTAGCACCACATTTCGAAAGCTTCTATTCTCTTCTTGTCTAAACTATTTGTCGTCCATGTTTCACTTCCATACATGGCTACACTCGATACAAATACTTTCAGAAATGACTTCCTGACACTTAAATCTATACTCGATGTTAACAAATTTCTCTTCTTCAGAAACGCTTTCCTTACCATTGCCAGTCTACATTTTATATCCTCTCTACTTCGACCATCATCAGTTATTTTGCTCCCCAAATAGCAAAACTCATTTACTACTTTAAGTGTCTCATTTCCTAATCTAATTCCCTCAGCATCACCCGACTTAATTCGACTACATTCCATTATCCTCGTTTTGCTTTTGTTGATGTTTATCTTATATCCTCCTTTCAAGACACTATCCATTCTGTTCAACTGCTCTTCCAAATCCTTTGTTGTCTCTGACAGAATGACACTGTCGTCGGCGATCCTCAAAGTTTTTATTTCTTCTCTATGGATTTTAATACCTGCTCCGAAATTTCTTTTGTTTCCTTTACTGCTTGCTCAATATACAGATTGAATAACATCAGGGAGAGGCTACAACCCTGTCTCACTCCCTTCAAAACTACTGTTTCCCTTTCATGCCCCTCGACTCTTATAAGAGCCATCTGGTTTCTGTACAAAATGTAAATAGCCTTTCGCTCCCTGTGTTTTACCCTGCCACCTTTATAATTTGAAAGAGAGTATTCCAGTCAACATTGTGAAAAGCTTTCTCTAAGTCTACAAATACTAGAAACGTAGGTTTGCCTTTCCTTAATCTATTTTCTAAGATAAGTCGTAGGGTCAGTATTGCCTCACGTGTTCCAACATTTCTACGGAATCCAAACTGATCTTCCCCCAGGTCGGCTTCTATCAGTTTTTCCATTCGTCTGTAGAGAATTCGTGTTAGTATTTTGCAACCGTGGCTTATTAAACTGATCGTTCGTAATTTTCACGTCTGTCAACACTTGCTTCCTTTGGGATTGGAATTATTATATTCTTCTTGAAGTCTTTCGTCTGCCTCATACATCTTGCTCACCAGATGGTAGAGTTTTGTCAGAGCTGGCTCTCCTAAGGCTATCAGTAGTTCTAACGGAATGTTGTCTACTCCCGGGGCCTTGTTTCGACTTAGATCTTCGAATGCTCTGTCAAACTCTTCACGCAGTATCATTTTACTGCCGCCAACTTATATTTCGCGAAAAGACCACAAAGATAAGATAAGAGAGATTAGGGCTCGTACAGAGGCATATAGGCAGCCATTTTTCCCTCGTTCTGATTGGGAGTGAAACAGGGAGACAAGGTGCTAGTTGTGGTACGAAGTACCCTCCGCCACGCACCGTATGGTGGATTGCGGAGTATGTATGTAGATGTAGATGTAGATATTTCCCATTTCATCTTCATCTACATCCTCTTTCACTTCCATAATATTGTTCTCAAGAACATCGCCCTTGTATAGATTCTCTATATACTCCTTCCACCTTTTTGCTTTCCCTTCTTTGTTTAGAACCGGGTTTCCATCTAAGCGCTTGATATTCATGCAAGTGGTTCGCTTTCCTGAAAGGTCTCTCTCATTTTCCTGTAGGCAGAATCTATCTTACCCCTAGTGATATACGCCTCTACAGCCTTACATTTGTCTCCTAGCCATCCCTGCTTATCCATTTTGAACTTCCTGTCGTTCTCATTTTTGAGACGTTTGTATTCCTTTTTGCCTGCTTCATTTACTGCATTTTTGTATTTTCTCCTTTCATCAATTAAATTCAATATCTCTTCTGTTACCCAAGGATTTCTATTAGCCCTCGTCTTTTTACCTACTTGATCCTCTGCTGCTTTCAGTATTTCATTCCTCAAGGCTACCCACTCTTCTTCTACTGTATTTCTTTCCCTCATTCTTGTTAATCGTTCCCCAATGCTCTCCCTGAAACTCTCCACAACCTCTGGTTCTGTCACGTTATCCTAGCTAACCTAAGGATATCACACACATCCATGCCGTAGGTAGGACGCGAATCTGCGACCGTAGCAGCAGCGCGGTTGCGGAATGAAGCACCTAGAAGCGCTCTTCCACAGCGGCCGGCCACTTCACACACACACACACACACACACACACACACACACACACACACACACACACAGAGAGAGAGAGAGAGAGAGAGAGAGAGAGAGAGAGAGAGAGAGAGAGAGAGAGAGAGAGGGTTAGCAGCAGCGAGTCCTCTCCCAGCTCCGCCTGTGGAGCAGGCTAGAGCAGCCAGACGGCAAAGTGCGTGGGCGTTGGCGCGCGCGATGCGTCACGCAAGGGCGGATGCGTGATGCGTGACGCTGCCTGCGCAACTTCCGCGCCAGCAGGTGCCGCCTGGGCAGAGACTGTGCGCCGAGAAAACCGTGTCACCAGGGCTACGGCTGTTTACCAGGGCTACAGCTGTTTACAGCTGACGGGGCGCAAGCTGGCTACTCTGTTTTGGACTCTTCAGCTCCCCTTCAGCAAAGATCGTCCGTACAAAACTTTACATTGCTATTGCGCTCTTCAGCCCGGAGACGGGTTTGCTGTAGTTCTCCGCACTAGTCTATTCTCTGTATGCTACAGAGTCTGCATACGGAAAAAGAGTGCTCGTTGGTTGATCGGGTGCGATACTTTTTTTTTTTTTTTCTCACGGGCTGGAGCAAGGATCACTTCTCTCCCACTTGTTGTTGAACATTTATTTTGAAAATTTTTCCTATGGGACCAAACTGCTGAGGTCATCGATCGCTAGTCTTACACACTACTTAATCTAACTTCAACTAACGTACGCTAAGGACAACACACACACACACACACACACCCATGCCCGAGGGAAGACTCGAACCTCCGACGGGAGGAGCCGAGCGAACCGTGACAAGGCGCCTGAGACCACGCGGCAGTTTAACATTTATACCTGTGACCTATGTCTATCTTGTCACATACACGGTGCGTCACAAAACTGTATGCACACTTTGAAGCGTCATAGAAAATTTATTTCCCATTCTACAATGTTAAATTTCTGGAAATGGAAAGCTTAAAGCCCAATTGGAAAAATAAATGTACTTTGCAAATGTGATTAATGTTCAAACTGGTGGCCTTCAGCATCAATACATTTCTGAGTACGAGTCACCAATGATTCCGTACATCGTACCAAAGTGTCCAATGGGATTTCTGCGCACACCGCCTGAATCTCATTCCAAAGTGTGTCCAGGTTACGTGGTTTACGTTTGTACACCTCATCTTTTACTGTGCCCCATAAGAAGAAATCCAGGTCTGGAGAGCGTGCAGGAAACTCGATTGGCCCCCTGCGTCCTATCCACTGGCCTGGGACATTGTGATCCAGGTATGCTCGTACATCCCTATGATAGTGCGTCGTGGCGCCATCTTGTTGGAAATGAAACTCATCATTACCGTAAAATGCACGAATGGCAGGGAATATGGAGTCAGCAAGCATTGTTAGGTACGTTTCTCCAGTAACAGTGCCTTCAAAGCGGAAAGGCCCGGTGAGTCCCCTTGCAGACAAACCACACCACACATTTACACCAGGCAAATTCACAGCCTTTTCAACTGTAATGTGAGGATTATCTTCAGCCCAGTACACACAATTGTGCCTATTGACAGTTCCGTTGAGTTTGAATTGGGCTTCATCCGACCAAATTATGCTTCCCATAAATCCCGGTTCACATCTCACCATCTCCTGAACCCATTCACAAAATTCTAACCTTCGATCTAGATCGTCATCACTTAGCTGTTGTACCAGCCTTGGAATGTACACACGAAACTTGCCTTTCTTCAGAATTCGTAGCACACTACTAGCATTTACATTACTCTCATGTGCCGCTTGCCTTGAAGATTTTTGAGGCGAACGCTGAAACAGTTCCAAGACTGGAGTTGTGGAATCATATTCGAAGACAAGACTGGATTTAAGAATCCACGTCAAAGGCAAGTGTAAAAAGTTCTGCATATACACTACTGGCCATGAAAAGTGCTACACCAAGAAGAAATGTTATGTTTCTTCAACAGGTGGCAGCAGTGGCAAGGAAGTAACTGCAACATGGCGGACGTGCGTTTGAGCTTCGAAGCGCTTCCAATGTGCGTTCACCGCGATGTCGCCGTACACGGATGCTACCATCATGATGCTGTAAACAGAACCTGGATTCAACCGAAAAAATGATGTTTTGCCGTTCGTGCACCCAGGTTCGTCGTTGAGTAAACCATCGCAGGCGCTCCTGTCTCTGAAGCAGCGTCAAGGGTAGCCGCAGCCACGATCTCCGAGCTGATAGTCCATGCTGCTGCAAACGTCGTCGAACTGTTCGTGCAGATGGTTGTTGTCTTGCAAACGTCCCCATGTGTTGACTCAGGGATCGAGACGTGGCTGCACGATCCGTTACAGCCATGCGGATAAGATGCCTGTCATCTCGACTGCTAATGATACGAGGCCGTTGGGATCCAGCACGGCGTTCCGTTATTACCCTACTGAAACCACCGATTCCATATTCTGCTAACAGCCATTGGATCTCGACCAACGCGAGCAGCAATGTCGCGATACGATTAACCGCAATCGCAATTGGCTAGAATCCGACCTTTATCAAAGTCGGAAACGTGATGGTACGCATTTCTCCTCCTTACACGAGGCATCACAAGAACGTTTCACCAGGCAACGCCGGTTAACTGCTGTTTGTGTATGAGAAAACGGTTGGAATCTTTGCTCATGTGAGCACGTTGTAGGTGTCGACACCGGCTCCAACCTTGTGTGAATGCTCTGGAAAGCTAATCATTTGCATATCACAGCATCTTCTTCCTGCAGCACGTCATATTTGAGGTGTAGCAACTTTAATGGCCAGTAGTGTACTTCGTGCCAGGACGGGAAACACACAGGATACGGATCTTGTGACAGATGTTCGTAGTATGTATCGCTTGCTGCTGAACCAACAATAGAAAGCTCTATGACTATGCATAGGAACTCTTAGATTCCTGCCAACGAACACGTCATTAGTGGAAACAATGGAAACATTCTTATCAGTATGTCGTTGATATTTCAGTAGAAAATTTATCATGAAACACCTACACAATTTGGGGAATGTGCTGAGAAACAAAATTTGCGACCCTACAGTACGCTGCTGCACAAGTCATTATTGGATTCGTAAAACACCAGCACTTTTAGAGGCATTTTCAATGCTCAGCAAGTACCAAAACATCATTCAAAGAACGCGACAACCATCCTAATTGTAGCAAGCGTACGATCATATCAACCAGATATCAGATACGCATTACATCTACATCTACATGGATACTCTGCAAATCACATTTAAGTGCCTGGCAGAGGGTTCATAGAACCACCTTCACAATTCTCTATTATTCCAATCTCGTATAGCGCGTGGAAAGAATGAACACCTGCGTCTTTCCGTACGAGTTCTGATTTCCCTTATTTTATCTTGGTGATCGTTCCTCCCTATGTAGGACGGTGTCAACAAAATATTTTCGCATTCGGAGGAGAAAGAGAATATGATATAGATTACTCTGAGAATCTAGTAATCAATAACAGTAATTTAGGAAACCTTCTCGAATAATGACCAGGTGCGCTGCGTATACAGCACAAGCGGGTGGAACGTAGCAATCAACATTTCCGCCATTCGGTAGCTCCAACGGCATCTGACGCTCCAGCTGGATATGACGTGCCTGAAGAGCGTTGTTGTCTGTCTGCCTCGGCAGATGATCTCTCCTGGCGCTGACGCAATTTTTTTGCTCGGTGAGGTTACGTCACGCACTAGACCATCTCCACACGTAGGAGTCCGTGTACCTCACAGCCAACGTAGCTCGCTGACTTCGGCGTCGACGCACACCGATGTCTGCAGCTTTTCACCCGAGAAACCTCACACCCTGAGCGAGGCCCTCACTTTCGTCACCCTTTTGTCTAGTTTTAGTTTGAGGAGCATTAGTTTGAGCAGCAAATAGTTGAGGACGTAGGTTGCGTGTGCTACTCTGAGATGAAGAGGTTGTAAGTAGGCTGTTTAGGTTTTTTTTTATTGGTAACACCACTTCTGTATAAAAATCACTGGCTGTGCTGTGTGCAGTCTGTGGCTAGTTTGCATTGTTGTCTGCCATTGTAGTGTTGGGCAGCGGCAGCTGGATGTGAACAGCGCGTAGCATTGCGCAGTTGGAGGTGAGCCGCCAGAAGTGGTGGATGTGGGGAGAGAGATGGCGGAGTTTTGAAATTTGTCATGAACTGCTCTATATATATATATATATATATATATATATATATATATATATATATATATATGATATTAAGGTAAATACATTGTTTGTTCTCTATTAATATCTTTCATTTGCTAACTATCCCTTTCAATAGTTAGTGCCTTCCATAGTTTGAATCTTTTATTTAGCTGGCAGTATTGGCGCCTGCTGTATTGCAGTAGTTCGAGTAACCAAGATTTTTGTGAGGTAAGAGATTTGTGAAACGCATAGGTTAATGTTAGTCAGGGCCATTTTTTTGTAGGGATTTTTGAAAGTCAGATTGCGTTGCGCTAAAAAAAAAATATTGTGTATCAATTTAAGGTCAGTCATTTGTAATTTTTCTAAGGGGACGTTTCAAGGTGGGCCCAGGAGAGGAATTCGTTGGCGGGCCGCATCAAAACAGTCAGAAGACTGATGACTCAGAAAAAAAGTTTGAGGAACCATTAATGGTGAAGGGCAAAAGTCGCGTCTAAACGTTTGCGACAACACACGCCCACTTCACGTCTTAGATACGTAAGTGGTGGGACCATTACGTACTTTAAGAAACCGAGCATGCAGTAACGGAAACTAACGAGATATTCAAGGAGAAAAAAAAAATACATTGAAGTTTGCTCATGACACTGTAATTCTAGTAAAGGACTAGGAAGAGCCGTTCATCGGAATGAATAGCGTCCTGAAAAGAAATTGGAAGATGAACATCAACAACAGTAAATAAAGGCTATAGGAGTCTTCTCGAACTAAGCCAGGCGATGTTGAGGAACGGAATCAGTAAAGATGTAAAATGCAAGCTGGCAGTAGTAGTAAGAACTTTTCTGAAAAGGAGAAATTCTTTAACAGTGAAATTAAACTTAAATGGTACGAAGTCTTTCCTGTAAGTGTTTCTGTAACGTTCAGTCTTGCGAGAAAGTGAAACTATGGTAACAGTTCAATTAAAAAGAGAGTAGAAGTATCTAAATTTTCCTGGTAAAGAAAAACCCGTAATAAATTAAAAGCGCTAGTTTGCTTTTGTTCTACAGTATTATTTTCATTGTGTTAACCGGTTTTCGGTTTACAAAGCCATCTTCAGACATCTACAGAGTATTGTCACCAAAGAAGTTACAATGTCTGTAAATAACACGTCTAAACTTAGTCAAATAACATCTTTACAACGTGATGGTAAAGCAATGTAAAAAGTAAAAAATGTTCAAATGTGTGTGAAATCTTATGGGACTTAACTGCTAAGATCATCAGTCCCTAAGCTTACACATTACTTAACCTAAATTATCCTAAGGACAAACGCACACACTCATGCCTGAGGGAGGACTCGAACCTCCGCCGGGACCAGCCGCACAGTCCAGGACTGCAGCGCCCTAGACCGCTCGGCTAATCCTGCGCGGCTGTAAAAAGTAAAAAACTCAACAGTAAATAAATAAAAACGAAGTAAGCAGGAAAAACTTGACACAAAACAGTAACAACAACCCTACATAACAGTTTATATTAATAAACAAAATCAGTGAAATAAAATAAAATTAACACTGACAAGACTACTTCAGGAGATATACAACATGGAGAGTGATACGCAAACCAATTAAAAGAACAAATTATTAGCAATGCAACTACAGGATATGTAATGAACTTAAGCAATATCAATAGATAAACAGAAATGAATAAATGAAGGAAAGTGGAGGAGTGTGAGGGAACATACAGTAAATGAAATCTTTTAGAGTGTGATGGTACTGCATTCTAAAAGGTAAAAAAAGGGGCTAAACAATGCATAAATACAAAAGGCGCAATCGGAAAAAACATTACCATTGTACTGAAAACTGTGACTATGTAACAGTTTGCATTACATAAATGAACCAAGTAAATTAAAAACAATACTTGGTGAGACAACTACGAGAGGTATTAAACAGGGAAAGTAACAAAGGTACCAGTTAGAAGAAAGCCTTAAGAATTGAAACTGCAGTCCATATGGCTTACATAGACAATTTCAATAAAATAAAAGAACTTAATGAATACAGGTAAATGGGAATATGTAGGAACACACAGTGTGGGAAGTAATGAAAAACAGAGAGGATTATGTGAAGTGTAGGAGAGGGGAAGTGTTAAGCTGTGTCTGGTCGTTGTTAACAAACATCTAGCTCACAGTCCAGGTCTGATCCTAAAGGACCCTCTCCTAAACTTCACACGATCCTCTGTGTTTTTCATTACTTCCCATATTGTCTCTTCCTACACATTCCCATTTTCCTGTTTTCATTAAGTTCTTTTATTTTATTGAAATTGTCTATGTAATCCATATAGATTGTAGCTTCAATTGTTAAAGCTTTCTTTTAACTGGCGCTTATACTACTTTCCTTGTTTAATACCACTTTTAGTTGTCTCATCAACTATTGTTTTTATTTTACTTGGTTCGTTATCTAATGCAAACTGTTACATAGTCACAGTTTTGAGTAAAATGTTAATTTTTTTCCCGTTTGCTCCTTTTGTATTTGTGTATTGTTCAGCCTCCTTTTGTAGCTTTTAAAATGCAGTACCACCACACTCTCAAAGATTTCATTTACTGTATGTTCCCTCACACTCCTCCAGTTTCCTGCATTTATTCATTTCTGTTTATCTATTGATATTGTTTAAGTACATTACATCTTCCGTAGGTGCATTGTTAATTTTTTCTTGTTTTAATTTGTTTATGTATCACTCTCCATGTTGTATATCTCCTGAAATAGCCTTGTCAGTACTAATTTTATTTTATTTTATTGGTTTTGTTTATTAATATAAACTGTTATTTGCGCTTGCTGTTCCTGTTTTGTGTCAAGTTTTTCCTGTTTAGTCCGTTTTCATTTATTTACTGTTCAATTTTTTACTTTTTACTTTGCTTTACCACCACATTGTAAAGATGTTATTTACTGTACGTTTCTGCCTCAATCTAGGCGCGTAACTTCTCTTCCAATGTTATTTACAAACATTGTAACTCCTTTGGTGACAATACTTAGTAGATGTGTGAAGATGGTTTTGTAATCCGAAAAACGGTTAATACAATGAAAGTAATACTGTAGAACAAAAGCAAACTAGCGCTTTTCAGTTATTATAATGTTGTACTACCAAGAACCGACCGAAGGTTCAGTTAACAAAAATCCTTAACATTAGATTGCAACGTCAGATAACCGGTGAAGAGAGAAGTGAATCGAAGTGAAAACACACATATTGCGCAACTTGATCAAAAGAAATGGCGAATTGTTAGGGCACGTCGCGAGGCCTCAAGGAACTGTCATTTTGTTAATGGAAGAAAGTGGGAGAGGGGGCGGGTGAAATTGTAGTGCGGGACCAAGTCTTGTGCACAATAAGGAGATTCAAATGGAAATAGGTTGCGGTAGTTACGCACAGATGAAAAGGCTAGCGCAGGATAAGCTAGCGTGGAGATGCGCGTTAAGCCTGTCTTTGAATTTAGCAACAACAAGATGATGTTGGCTCGGGTTTCACGAAGACTCTTTCCAAAACCCTACATCATCTGACATAGCTTGCGTTGCAAAGTGCATATAGCATGGAGATCGTATCCAGCATTTCTTTGCGAAATAAACGTCACGGTGAGAATCCTCTCTTTCGTAAAGAAGTATACACGTTCATAGGACTTGTCAATCTAGAAAAAACGTTAGACATTGTAAAATGATTCAAGATGATCGACATTCTCAGGAAAGAGATGTAAGCTTTAGAGAAAGACAGATAACACGCAACATCTACAAGAGCCAATGGGGAATAATAAGGCTGGAAGACCAACAACGAAACGCTTCTATTAAAAACGTAATACAGGGATGCAGTCTTTCGCTCCTACAGTTCAATTCCTAAATCTAAGAGACAATGATGAAAATGAAAGAAAGTTTCTAGAGTGGAATTAGAACACATGGCGAAAGAATATCAATAATAAGATTCGCTGATGACATGGCTACTTTCAGTGAAACTGACGAAGAATTATAGGATATGTTGAATGGTACGGTGCAATAGCTGCAGAATATGGATTGAGAGTAAACTGAAGAAAGACGCAAGTAATGAGGAGTAGCACAAATGAAATCAGGAATAAATGTAGCATCAAAATTGATGACGCCAGAGTAAACGAAGCCAAGGAATTCTGCTACGTTGGAGGCATAGTGGTACATGACGGACGAAGCAAGGACAACATGAAAACAGACCAGCATAGACGAAGATGGCATTCCTGGCCAAGAAAGATATACTAGTGTCCAACATTCGCCTAAATTTAAGGAAGAAGTTGCTGATAATGTACGTTTGGGGCATAGATTTGTATGGTAGAGAATCGCAGACAATGGGAAAACTGAAATAGAAGAGAATCGAAGTATTTAAGATGTGGTGCTACATTATAATGTTGAAATTTAGGTAGACTGATAATGTAAGGAACGAGGAGGTTCACCTCTCATAAAACATTCATTTCGTGCCAGGCATAGAAAATAGGCTGGCATAAACTACATCCCAAATATGGGTGGTAACTTGTCGCTCTAAAACTGGTAATAAACAGCACGTGTTACTTTTTTCCGGTAAAATAAGTGACGCTTTGAGTATGTTACCCACAAATCCTCGCCACACATTCCTAGCAATACAAATATGATGCCTTGTATCCATCTCGCTGCCCACATTACCAGTAAAAAATGAGCAATGACCGTCAACACGAAGAGCGCCTGCACCACTTACTATTGGCCGATGTCGACGTAAGTAACATGGGCTATATCGCAACTAGATTTTGTTCCAGACATATGCTTATAGGACTTTTTGTCTTATTTTCGCCGTGGGACACCTGTTTTCGACGCTGTATACATCTTTCAGATGCACGGCCAAGAATATACATTCATTCACTGTACACCGTGAAAAGACCCACGGTCTTACCGTTGGCTGATAAATAACCGAATGCAGGCTTGTAGAGCACCTCCTTAACTGTGTGTGTCAGGACATACAAGAGGAGCGGCTGTACTGGAAAGGCACGGAGACACGAGAAGATTCCAGCTGGATTACAGATATTGGACTACAAGCGTACCAGGTGCAGACACAGACCTGAACCATTATTTAGTAATCGTGAAGAGCAGGCTGGAGCTCAGGAGAATCGCCCGTAAAGATCAACGTGGAAAGTAGTAAGACTACTGAACCGTACAGGAATGATATGTAAGAGGTTCTCTCAGACTGCACATTCTGCGGTAATGAAAACCGACACTGCCAATTCCGTTGAAGATGAAAGGACGCCTCTAAAAAGGGCAGCAACAAACATAGATATTAAGAAGGTGACTGCGAATAAACCTGGGGTAATAGAAAAAATACTTCAGTTCATGAACGACAAGGAAAGGAACTACGAGGGTTGACCAAAAGTAATGCACCACATTTTTTTTCTTCAACAATTCTTGATTGGACATAATGAGAATTACACATACGAAAGAATGGTAGTTTATCTACACACCTTATTTTTCCACGTAATCTCTATCCCGTTCTATGGCCTTCCTCCAGCGCGAAACCAGGGCGTGTATGTCATGTCGGTACCAATACTTGTCATGGTGGCGTAGCCAGTGCTTCACTGTGCGAATCACCTCCTCGTCGTCCTCAAAATGTCTTCCACGAATGGCATCCTTTAACGGCCCAAACAGGTGGAAGACCGAGGGGGCTAGGTCAGGTGTGTCAGCCGTGGATGGTCTCCCAGACCGCTGCAAATCGTGGAGCTCCGCCGTACCGCCCACTGATGACCTCAGCCCCGTACTGAACGACTAACAGCACTTCTGTCGACAGCAGATGCTGCATAGACTTTCCACAAGCGTTTTTGAATATTCCCCACAGTTTCTTTCTCTGCAGTGAGAAATTCAGTGATGGCACCTTGCTTGTAACGTACCTGGTGATCAAAAAGTCAGTATAAATTTGAAAACTGAATAAATCACGGAATAATGTAGATAGAGAGGTACAAGTTGACACACATGCTTGGGATGAAATGGGGTTTTATTAGAACCAAAAAAAATTCAAAAGTTCAAAAAATGTCAGACATATGGCACTTCATCTGATCAGAATAGCAATAATTAGCATAACAAAGTCAAACAAAGCAAAGATGATGTTCTTTACAGGAAATGCTCAATACGTCCACCATCATTCCTCAACAATAGCTGTAGTCGAGGAATAATGTTGTCAACAGCACTGTAAAGCATGTCCGGAGTTATGGTGAGGTAATGGCGTCGGATGTTGTCTTTCAACATCCCTAGAGATGTCGGTCGAACAAGATAAACTTGCGACTTCAGGTAACCAAAAAGCCAATAATCGCACGGACTGAGGTCTGGGGACCTGGGAGGCCAAGCATGACGAAAGTGGCGGCTGAGCACATGATCATCACCAAACGACGCTCGTAAGAGATCTTTCACGCATCTAGCATTATGGGGTGGTTCTAATAAAACCCCATGTCATTCCAAGCGTGTGTGTCAATTTGTACCTCTCTATCTACATTATTCCGTGGTTTATTAAGTTTTCAAATTTATACTGACTATTTGTTCACCCGGTACATCACCTACAGACGCCATTTTGAAACTGTCCTGCAGCTACGCTATCCGTCGGAAGTGACGGAAACGTGCCGCGGTCACTCAGGAGACTTCAGATGATACATACGTAACGTTTCGCATTCGTATCATTGTTTTCGGCTGAGAAAAAAATTGGGGGTGCATTACTTTCTGGGCAACCCTCGTACAAAAATTGCTGATCAAATGACAGATCTATATGAGTCACTTAGGAATTAACTTACTAGCACTTACCGTCTTTGAACAAACTGTCCTAACACATAATTTCAAACATTCTCTCCCAGACGCCCCCACGTAACAATGAAAGGAAAAAAGTTTATCGCTTCCTACACTCTCGCTGTTCACGTCGTAAAATTTTAAATGGAAGTATGGAAGTGAGTTTTTATGTTATTACCTCTTTACTACTAACTCTATTCGCAACACATTTTGCAGACAGTATCCACATATATATATCACTGAAAATACCTGCCGAATTTGACCTGCCGAAAATTTCAATATGCAGATGACCTGGCAATTTCATGTCAGAGTGAAGACCTTTCTGAATGTGAAGAACACCTAACGAACAGCCTTACTAAACTTTATGAGTATTTTGAGACATGGCGACTGAGACCAAATGTTTCTAAAACCGAGGTAAGCCTGTTCCACCTCTCTAATCGCCTTTCATCAGCAAAGATCAGTCCACAGTTCGGCCCTCTTGGCACAGTCAGATACAACGAAAGCCCAAAATACCTGGGAGTCACTCTGGACAGAACTTTAACATACAAAAATCACCTTTCCAACTTTGCCAAGAAGATACAAACACGAGTGAACGTTGTGAGAAATCTGGCAGGCAGTACATGGGGAGCAACCACATCAGTCATCTGAGGAGCATCCCTTGCACTGGTGTACTCTGCAGCAGAACACTGTGCACCAGTCTGGCTCCGAAGCGCCCACATAGTGAAAGTAGACTTGCAACTGAACTCAGTTATGAGAGTAATTAGTGGTACAGTCCGGCCTACACCTACTTGCTGGCTACCAGTGCTTTCAAACATCTGTCCACCTGACCTCCGTCAAAAGGCTGCTCTTTAAAACCTCTGTCAGCACGTTTCTGAAAACAACTCGATCCCTTTTCGTGACGATTTGCTATCACTGCCCATGAGACACCTCAAATCTAGAAGACCAGCATATGAAATGGGAGTCCGATTGCTATCCACAGGATTCGACCAGGACGCCGAGTGGAAACGTGAGTGGCAAGCTACAAGAACCCGAAACCACCAACTTGTAGACAATCCAACAGTTCCAGTTCCACGCTTCCACCAACCAAGGGAGGTGTGGGTGCAGTTAAACAGATATTGGACTGAAGAGGGTAGGTGCAAATACGACATGCACAAGTAGGGCTTTTCAGGTGACAGTGTGTGTGTGTGTGTGTGACTGTGGTGACACCCAAACAATGAGCCATATTGTGAATGAGTGTCCAATCAGACCCTTCCCTGGTGGCATTGAGAAGCATCCCACGAAGCACTCCGCTGGATCGAGTCCGTCAACATCGGGGTGTAATCTGAGCCATTTTAAAACTTGTGTACTGTATATAATTTCACATGTTCATTTTTATATATATTTCTTTGTTTTGCTAAATGTGTATTACTGTAATTGATGCATATGATAATAATAATAATAATAATTGAATAATACAGAACTAGAAGCACTCAGTACACTTACACGATCACAATGCCACAAATATAGAATACATCACATACATTCAGCAACAGAAAGATTCAAAAAGGAAGGAGGAAGGGGATTTATCGACATAAAAAACCTACATTATGGACAGGTAGATAATTTGAGAAAATTCATTATATAACGAGCAGAAACTAGCAAAATACACAAAGCAATCACTCATATAAATACATCGGCTACACCATTGCAATTCCATAACCACTTCTACAACCCTTTAGATCACATAACATCAACAGATACGAAGAAAGTAAATTGGAAAAAGAAAACACTACATGGCAAGCACCTGTATCATCTAACATAGCCATACATCGATCAAGACGCATCCAACACATGGCTAAGAAAAGGCAGTATATACAGTGATACGGAAGGATTCATGATTGCAATACAGGATCAAACAATAAACACCAGATATTACAGCAAGCATATTATTAAAGATCCCAATACCACAACAAATAAATCCAGACTTTGCAAACAAACAGTAGATCACATCACAAGCGGATGTACAATACTAGCAAATACAGAATACACCAGAAGACATGACAATGTAGCAAAAATAATACATTAACAACTTGCCATACAACATAAACTAATAAAACAACACGTTCCCACATACAAGTATGCACCACAAAATGTACTGGAGAATGATGAATACAAATTATACTGGAACAGAACCATTATAACAGATAAAACAACACCACATAACAAACCTGACATCATACTCACCAATAAAAAGAAGAAATTTACACAACTAATCGATATATCCATACCGAATACAACAAATATACAGAAGAAAAGAGGAGAAAAAATTGAAAAATACATCCAACCGGCTGAGGAAGTCAAGGACATGTGGCATCAGGATAAAATTGGCATTATAGCAATTATACTATCAACTACAGGAGTCATACCACACAATATCCACCAGTACATCAACGCAATACAGCTACATCCAGACGTATTTATACAACTTCAGAAATCTGCAATTCTTGATACATGTTCAATTACCCGAAAGTTCCTAAATGCAATGTAACATATACCATACAGTTAAAAGGAAGCCACGCTTGATCAAGATCCGCGTCACTTTCCATTTCTATCCAGACATAACGTCTGAGAAAGGAAAGAAATAATAATAGTAATAATAATAATAACTGAATATACCTGGAAAATTGTACGATTGGACAACATTCTGGAGATATGACGTCATTAACATTGACATGTGTGAACAACTAGCATTTCTTAGAGTGTACAACTCTGCATAAACTGTATCTCCCTCATCATCGTAGGTGTAAAGAAGAAGAACAGAGGCGCCGCAGATATCTCAAAGCTTATTCATAAGATTTCGCCGAAGACCTGATTCCTCCAGATTTTCTCCCACAAGTCGTTAAGATCTCGCTATAAATTAAGCGCTAAAGCTGTGATGACGCCATAAAGCCAAGCAACGCGGATCGACTTAATCCCCAGGCTAACTCTTTAAGATACACAAGTACCACAGAATACCTCGCTGATGATGTCACAAGCGTACCTCTTTTCAGCGAAGAGGAAAGGGACAGTCTTTTGCACGAAGCTGCCACACCACGACAAGTTGAAACGTTTCCTCAAAACAGTGCTATCCTACTTTCCTCTCCCCTGTTTATCAGGACGACTGGTCATCATACTTTCGTTCCAGCTCCACTCATGTTAGACGGTTTCTTGTGAGGCGATGTTGTGGCTGTTAGATAAGTAAATGAGATGCTCAAGGTAGAAGACGTGTTTTGCTGTTGCGGCAGCAAAACAATTGATGAAATCAGAAGTATAGGCAATTTGGCCCGCCCGATTGGCCGAGCGGTCTAACGCACGGCTTTCCGGGCGGGAAGGAGCGCCTGGTCCCCGGCACGAATCCGCCCGGCGGATTTGTGTCGAGGTCCGGTGAACCGGCCAGTCTGTGGATGGTTTTTAGGCGGTTTTCCATCTGCCTCGGCGAATGCGGGCTGGTTCCCCTTATTCTGCCTCAGTTACACTATGTCGGCGATTGCTGTGCAAACCAGGTTCTGCACGTACGCGTACACCACCATTACTCTACCACGCAAACATAGGGGTTACACTCGTCTGGCGTGAGACGTTCCCTGGGGGATCCACCGGAGGGCGAACCGCACAATAACCCTGGGTTCGGTGTGGGGCGGCGGAGGGGTGAAGTGGAATGCGGTAGTCGTCGTGGGGTTGTGGGCCACTACGGCTGTGGCGGAGACGGCGCCTCTCCATCTTTTCTAGGTCCCCGGTTAACATGCAATACAATACAATACAATAGGCAATTTACAATGCAGGCTGGCAATAGCATCAAAGTTCGTAGATATCAGATTGGTACTTGATGATTTCCATTCCGTCAATATAATTGATACATGAGATGAGAAACGAGCGCTTGATCTGATGCTTCAAGAATATTATTGTGACTGGAGTTTCTGTGCAGCTGTTAGTATCTGTAATATACGCTACATCTGAGTGAAACTTTCTGCCAGTTTAAAAAACTGTACCGGACCGGGACTCTAACCTGGGACCTTTTGCCTTTTGGGGGCTAGTACTCTACCGATTGAGCTATCCGAGCAAAGGCTTCAGGTTCGATTCCTGTCCAGCACATCGTTTTAATCCGCCATGAAGTTTCAAATCGGCGCACACTCCGCTGCAGACTGAATATTGATCATGGGTTACATCTATTACCTGCCAGGTTAGCCGAGAGCCCTAATGCGCTGCTTAACCTGGCCAGATTAACGACGTCAGCCAGTGTCCCAGCCAGCCTGGTTGTGGCTTTTAGGCGGTTTTCCACATCCCACTTGGTGAATACCGGGCTGGTTCCCACGTTACGCCTCAGTTACACGACTCGCAGACATCCGAACACGTCCTCACTCTTCCATGGATTACACTAGGCGCAGACAGTTCGGGTACAATCACTCCGTCCCGGGGAGTACAGGGTGGTAGCAGGAAGGACATCTGGCCACCCCTTAAAACTAACCTTGCCAAATCCGTTCGTAACCGTGCCGACCCTGTGAAACCATGGGACAAGGCACTAGCAAAAGAAGAAGAAGTTACATCTGAGTATTAGATCAATATATAAGGGTGCGATGTTTCCGCTATAAGGCTGTACAATCTAGAATCGGTATGGTAATCACTCAGAATCACCATGGGCATTGAGGCACTCATCTTGCAGAGGCAGCAGGTTGAAGATACTTGTTTGCTAGAACAAAATGTCCTGCTGCGTGAACAGATCCGCAGCTACCTTCGGCACATCATCGTCCGGCAGTAATCGTCAGACCTTCAAGACCTATTTTAAGGGACCAAAGGTGTGATAATCGCGGGGGAGAGATCAGTACTATAGGGCGGGTGCTCGAGTATTTTCCACTTGACCTGGTAGTTTGTAACATCCGTGTTCTTCCGAATCTCATTATTCATTCATCTGTTGTATGAACATGAGCTTGTGTAGTCGGGGCGACATGCATGACATTTTATGTAAACCTTGTTTAATCCCTCGCATGCCACAGTGTCACGTTCTTCGTGTTCCCGGAATACTTTATCACGATACTTTATACAGATGATAGAGATTCTTTGTTGTATTTGGATAAGTTATGTTGATAGCATCCATGTTATGTATGTTATGTAAATATGCACCACGCCCCATTACATCTAACCTCATTGTGATTATAGTTTACCTATATGCTTTACAGATCGGATGATGGTAACTTGGACTCCCGATACCGGTCATCACAGATAAATTTACAGTTAGCGATCTCGGTTATTGAAGATTTTTCTTCTGTTTTTCAGAATATAAATGTAAATATTATATTGTAGTACCTTTGTTGCTCAGGACCATTGCATCGTAGGCATACTTCTGAACTGCAATGTCGTATTTATCCGTCGACACCGGGCAAGCGACTTTCAATTAATAGGTATCCCATTTACGGGAATATACTGTATATATAATGGATGCAAAGGTTCAGATAGAACAAGTAGAACGATTAGCGGTAAATGTCGGATTGCAAAATTTCGTTTGAGAAAACAGAAATTACGTCCAGCTTCCCAGTTGACACATCCCATATCATACTCCACAATGGCCAAAAAATTAAAGTAGTAAAAAAATTTAAATATTTTGGTGAGATTATTACCTGGAATGTTAATGAAAGATCATCAATAGATAGTAGAACATTAAAACTTCAGGGAGCACAGCGAACCTCGTGGCGAACCTACAAAAAACGATCTCTCGCAGTAAATGCTAACCTTCGACATTACTCCTCCGTCGTTAAACCGGAAGCAACATATGCAAGTGAAACACTATTCAGACTAAATACTCAAGCAACAACTGACAAATTGCAGAAAATTGATAGAAGAATACTCCGAACAATCATCAGTAAGAAACGCCAAGTTAATGGGCAGTGGAGACTTTTGCCCAATTCAGTAGTGTATAAAGAAAGTGAATCCATTATCGATACAATGCGGAAAAGAAGGATAGCATTTTTCGGTCACATAATTCGCCTGCCAAATAACAGAATCCTGAAGCAACTTTTTGACTACTTCTGGAACAGTCAAACCAAAAACATCTGCTTTAAAGAAATACAAAGTGATCTGGATGAACTGAACATCACTATACACCAAATTCAGAGAAGAGAAACTGCTTTTGCAGAACAAATACACACGGTTGAACGCAAGAAGTATGTCATATCTGCAGAAGAACGAGCAGCCAGATCACAGCGAATGAAGAAGTTTTGGGAAACGAGGAAATTGCTGACTGCTAAGACCTAAACTTAATCATTGTAGACTATGTTCTATTACGTTTGATTTTAGTGCTCCATTGTGGGCGTAAACTATGTAAATTAATAAATAAATGGGTGTACCAGTGTCCGTTTTAGACACGTGACTCGCGACATATGGGAGTTCGAGTTCTGGCCTTGAGGCTACTGGTAAGTTTAACACAGCAGGAAATCCCGGTTCGAGTCCCGTCGAGCACAAATTTTCGTTGTAGTCAGTCCACTATAGAGGTGATGGTTGTCCACATTCGCCGGCCGGTTTGGCCGAGCGGTTCTAGGCGCTTCAGTCTGGAACCACGCGACCGCTACGGTCGCAGGTTCGAATCCTGCCTCGGGCATGGATGTTTGTGATGTCCTTCGGTTAATTAGGTTTAAGTAGTTCTAAGTTCTATGGGACATCACACATACCCATGCCCGAGGCAGGATTCGAACCTGCGACCGTAGCGGTCGCGTGGTTCCAGACTGTAGCGCCTAGAACCGCTCGGCCACACCGACCGGCTTCAACAGACATTCTGTCCCACACACATTCTTCATTCTCCGGTGTTTGTCCCTGGGTAGACAAGAAAAGCAAGACAACACGGTGTTCCGTTTTGGATGCATGTGGTAGTAACGTCGCCATAGTTCACGTTCCCACATTTGTCGTGCGCACGTCAGATGGACAAAAATGTCACAGTAATCCATTTCATTACATGTCAGTGCTTGTATACCCTCACAGGAGTCGCGCTACGTTGCATATACGCCGCAGAAACGCCCGCAAACGGAAACATTTTGATAGCACCTTATACAAGTTGCAGTTCTTGCCCGCAGTTCGACACCTAGCTAAATACACTATTTGGCATTAAAATTGCTACACCAAGAAGAAATGCAGATGATAAACGGGTATTCATGGGAAAATATACTAGAACTGACATGTGATTACATTTTCACGCAATTTGGGTGCATAGATCCTGAGGAATCATTACCCAGAACAACCGCCTCTGGCCGTAATAACAGCCTTGATACGCCTGGGCATTGAGTCAAACAGAGTTTGGATAGCGTGTATAGGTACGGCTGCGCATTCAGCTTCAACACGATCAAGAGTAGTGACTGCCGTATTGTGACGAGCCAGATGCTCGGCCACCATTGACCAGACGTTTTCAGTTGGTGAGAGATCTGGAGAATGTGCTGGCCAGGGCAGCAGGCGAACATTTTCTGTATCCAGAAACGCCCGTACAGGACCTGCAACATGCGGTCGTGCATTATCCTGCTGAAATGTACGGTTTCGCAGGGATCGAATGAAGGATAGACCCACGGGTCGTAACACATCTGAAATGTAACGTCCACAGTTCACAGGGCCGTCAATGCGAACAAGAGGTGACCGAGACGTGTAACCAATGGCACCCCATACCATCGCGCCAGGTGATACGCCAGTATGGCGATGGCGAATACACGCTTCCAATGTGCGTTCACCGCGATGTCGCCAAACACGGATGCGACCATCATGATGGTGTAAACAGAACCTGGATTCAACCGAAAAAATGATGTTTTGCCGTTCGTGCACCCAGGTTCGTCGTCGAGTACACCATCGCAGGCGCTCTTGTCTGTGATGCAGCGTCAAGAGTAACCGTAACCACGATCTCCGAGCCGATTGTCCATGCTGCTGCAAACGTCGTCGCACTGTTCGTGCAGATGGTTGTTGTCTTGCAAACGTCCACATCTATTGACTCAGGGATCAAGACGTGGCTGCACGACCCGTTACAGCCATGCGGATAACACGCCAGTCATCTCGACTGCTAGTGATAGGAGGCTGTCGGGATCAAGCACGGAGTTCCGTGTTACCCTCCTCCTAAACCCACCGATTCCATATTCTGCTAACAGTCATTGGATTTCGACCAACGCGAGCAGCAATGTCGCGATACGATAAGCCGCAATCGCGATAGGCTACAATCCGACCTTTATCAAAGTCGGAAACGTGGTGGTACGCATTTCTGCTCCTTACACGAGGCATCACAACAACGTTTGACCAGGGAGCGCCGGTCGACTGCTGTTTGTATATGAGAAATCGGTTGAAAACTTTCTTCATGTCAGCACGTTGTAGGTGTCGCCACCGGGGCCAATCTTGTGTGAATGCCCTGAAAAGCTGATCATTTTCATATCACTGCATCTTCTGCCTGTCGGTAAAATTTCGCGTCTGTAGCACATCTTCGTGGTGTAGCAATTTTAATGGCCTGTAGTGTAAATAGATAAATGGGTGTACGAGTGGCGGTTTTAGACACGTGGCTCGCGACATACCGGAGTTTGGGGTCTGGCCGTGATGGGTGGTCGGATAGCCTACTGGTAAGTTTACAACAGAGGGAGACCCCGGTTCGAGTCCCGGTCGGGCACGGATTTTCGTGTAGTCAATCCACTATAGAGGTGATGGCTGTCCATATTCACAAATGCAAATATATTTCGTGTAATAAATTTAAGTCTCAGGAAGTCTTTTCTGAAGCTTTGGTCCAAATGGCTCTGAGCACTATGGGACATAACTTCTGAGGTCATCAGTCCCCTAGAACTTAGAACTACTTAAACCTAACTAATCTAAGGACATCACACACACCCATGCCCGAGGCAGGATTCGAACCTGCGACCGTAGCGGTCGCGTGTTTCCAGACTGTAGCGCCTAGAACCGCTCGGCCACCCGGCCGGCGTTCTGAAGCTTTTTGTCTGGCGTGTGGCCATGTTCAGACGTAAAAAATGGACGATAAGCAGTTAAGTAAAGAAGAGAACAGCACCTCTTGTCCCAGTCTTCCCGAAAGCTGGTTTCCGGCGGACATACTGTCCCATACACATTCTTCATTCTCCGGTGGATGTCTACCGCTGTTTGTCCATGGGCAGTCAGGAAAAGCATGACAACGGGGTGTTCAGGTTTGGATGGATTTGGTAATAACATCGCCGTAGTTCACGTTTCCCCACCTGTCGCACGCACGTCAAAAGGCAAGAATGTCACAGTAATCCTCTGCTTACATGTCGGTGCTGATATACCGCCGGCCGAAGTGGCCGTGCGGTTAAAGGCGCTGCAGTCTGGAACCGCGAGACCGCTACGGTCGCAGGTTCGAATCCTGCCTCGGACATGGATGTTTGTGATGTCCTTAGGTTAGTTAGGTTTAACTAGTTCTAAGTTCTAGGGGACTAATGATCTCAGCAGTTGAGTCCCATAGTGCTCAGAGCCATTTGAACCATTTTTTGCTGATATACCCTCACCGGAGTCGCGCTACGTTGTATATACACCGCAGAAACGCCCTCAAATGGAAACTTTGGGATAGCACCTCATACAAGTTTCAGTTCTTGCCCGCAGTTCGACACTTAGCTACATACATCAGTAGTTCGCGACTTCACGTGCGCCATGGGCGGAACGCGTAGCGCTAGTGGTACAGATAGGGTGGGCGTAACCAGGACGCACTTCCTGCGTGCCCGAGCTCCTATGGGGACAGCGTCATACGTTACGGTACGCGCAACGGCTCGCTTCCTCGACCAGAAGCTGGCCGCTCCACCCCGCCATATAGGAGAACGCGGTAACGTGGCAACATGTTTCACACCGATAGTAAACGAAATCCGCTGCGTTTCCGCCGTTTGATGTTCCTATAGTCTCCAGTCGAAAAGAAGCGTTGGTGTAGCTCTTCACACTACTGTCCTCTGTAAGCCTCTTCACTTCCGAATAACTACAGCAAATTACTTCATTTTGAACTTGCTAACTGTATTCATCTCTTGGTCTACCTCTGCAACTTTTATGATCCACATCTGCCCCCAGTAGTAAAGTTGTGATTCCTTCACGTCTCAGGAGTATGTCCTACTAATAACGAATCCCTTATTTTAATGAAGTTGTCTCCCCAGTTCTGTTCACTACCTCCTCGTTAGTTACGCGATCCACTGATCTAATCTTGAACATTCTCTTCCATCACTACATTTCAACAGCTTCCACACTCTTCTTCTCTGAACTGCTTATCGTCCAAGTTTCACATTTGTAGAAGTCCCCAATCCAGACAAAAACCTTCAAAAAGACTTTCTGACACTAGAGTTTATGACACGAAATGTACTCGCAATTACGAACATGGACAAACATCAGTTGTTCATTGGATTGACCACAAAGAAAATCTGCGCCGGACGTGCACTCGAACACGGATTTCCCGCTCATCGCGAGTGGGAGCCTTATCATTAGCCTATCCCAGCACTGTGCAATGTTTAAGTAGAGGAACACTTTGGAGAAAATCAGCATGACAATACATCCTGTCATGCAGCCGCGAGTGTGGGCCAGTGGTATGTGGACAACAACATTCCTGAAATGGACTGACGTGGGCAGAGTTCCGAGCTGCAGCCACAACTGTGGGGCAATGGTCTGTGGACAACAATATTCCTGAAATGGACTGACATGCCCAGAGTGCCGAGCTGCAGCCACAACTCTGAGGCAATGGTCTGTGGACAACGACATTTCGGGAATGGATTGATGTGCCCAGACTCCAGAGCTGCAGGCACAACTGTAAGGCAATGGTCTGTGGACAACAACATTCCTGAAATGGATTGACATGTCCAGAGTGCCAAGTTGCAGCCACAACTGTGAGCCAATGGTCTGTGGAGAAATTCCTGGAATCAACTGGTGTGCCCAGAGTCCAGAGCTGCAACCACAACTGTAAGGCAATGATCTGTGGACAACAACATTCCTGAAATGGACTGGTGTGTGCAGAGTCCCAAACTGCAACCACAACTGTGAGGCAAAGGTCTGTGGACAAAAACATTCCTGAAATGGACTGATGTACCCAGAGTTTGGAGCTGCAGCCACAATTGTGAGGCAATGGTATGTGGACAACAACATTCCTGGAATGGATTGATGTGCCCAGACTCCAGAGCTGCAGGCACAACTGTAAGGCAATGGTCTGTATTCCTGAAATGGATTGACATGTTCAGAGTGCCAAGTTGCAGCCACAACTGTGAGCCAATGGTCTGTGAAGAACAACATTCCTGGAATCAACTGATGTGCCTAGAGTCCAGAGCTGCAACCACAACTGTAAGGCAATGATCTGTGGACAACAACATTCCTGAAATGGACTGGTGTGTGCAGAGTCCCAAACTGCAACCACAACTGTGAGGCAAAGGTCTGTGGACAAAAACATTCCTGAAATGGACTGATGTACCCAGAGTTTGGAGCTGCAGCCACAATTGTGAGGCAATGGTATGTGGACAACAACATTCCTGGAATGGATTGATGTGCCCAGACTCCAGAGCTGCAGGCACAACTGTAAGGCAATGGTCTGTATTCCTGAAATGGATTGACATGTTCAGAGTGCCAAGATGCAGCCACAACTGTGAGCCAATGGTCTGTGAAGAACAACATTCCTGGAATCAACTGATGTGCCTAGAGTCCAGAGCTGCAACCACAACTGTGAGGCAATGATGTGTGGACAACAACATTCCTGAAATGGACTGGTGTGTGCAGAGTCCCAAACTGCAGCCACAACTGTGAGGCAATGGTCTGTGGACAAAAACATTCCTGAAATGGACTGATGTACCCAGAGTCTGGAGCTGCAGCCACAATTGTGAGGCAATGGTATGTGGACAACAACATTCCTGGAATGGATTGATGTGCCCAGACTACAGAGCTGCAGGCACAACAGTAAGGCAATGGTCTGTGGACAACAACATTCCTGAAATGGACTGATGTGCCCAGAGTCCAGAGCTGTAGCAACAACTGTGAGGCAACAGTCTGTGGACAACAACATTCCTGAAATGGATTGGTGTGTGCAGAGTCCCAAACTACAACCACACCTGTGAGCTAATGGTCTGTGGACAAGAACATTCCTGGAGTGGACTGATTTGCCCAGATTCCAGAGCTGCAACCACAACTGTGAGGTAATGGTCTGTGGACAACAACATTCCTGAAATGGACTGATGTGCTCAAGGTCAACCACATGGGACACCTTTGAAATGAGTCAGAGCGTAGACATCGCCCCAGACCTCAGCGTCCAAAATGACTTCATCCCTGGTTTCGACTCTTGAGGCAGAATGGGCTCCCATTTCTTCACAGACATTCAGATATTTGATTGAAACTGTCCCCAGCAGAGTTCAAGCTGTCAGTAAGGCGGTGGGTGCACACACCACATTTATTGTCCGCTATTAAGTGTTCGGGTACCTTTTCGCAGATAGCGTATATATTACACATGTTCGTCGAACAGCCGAATGCTGAGTGAGATGTCACTGCTGTCGGGATTGGCTAGAAGGTCAAAGGTATTTGCGAGTGGGTCGCGAACCACCCAGTGTCTCAGTTCACCAGAGAGCTCACGGTCCGTTGGTAAGTATGAAAGTCGACATCTCGAAAGACTAGGCAGATCAGCGACGTATGAAGTTGACAAAGATTAGCCCACTTTTCTGTATGTAGCCATTGTTAAATCTCCCCTCTTGCCTACTTTCCGGGACACACGCTTCTTCCATATTCCAAGAGGTTTCGAGGCTGCAACTGGATGACACTGATATCTTACTACGATATTTCGGCTGTCAGCCCTACGCTTAGCTTCAAATTTATTTTAGATAGTTACAATTTATCTCATAATGGCAGCCTGATTGTCAGCCGAACTTTCGCAGCAAGATGTAGTAGTTATCTGCCTGCAATCTCGAAACCTCATCAAATGATCTTTATGGTTGGTAAACTTGCAAAAATCACGAGGTTCTTCGGTCTGCTGAATGTGTTGTTCCGTCCATAAGGGAAGCTGTTACGGTCGTGTGAGCTTTTCACTTCCTTCCAGTTCATCGGCGATTCTCTCTCCGTCAGAACAGCTGCCTGGGATATAACTGCACCACACACCATCCAGTAGCCGCTCACTCTTTACAGCTGGTTTTAAAGTCAGGAGGAATGCAGCAGACGTTCGCGAGTGCCTGTGGCCCCAGAAGGTCAGGTATCGAGGGGAGGGACGCTGGCGGTCGATGAATTTTGTGGCAGCCTTGTCAAAGGATTTACTGGGAGGGTTTTACGGCTCCCCAGGCTTCACACAGCAAGGTGCGCCTCACTGGAGTCAGGCGGTATTGATGAGCGTACCGGACGAAATGTTAGAGTCGCCCCTTTAAGAGAGCACCGTGGTGGTTGTGGAGCACTGCATACGCTATAGGACTTGTACCAAGTGGCCACGCGACCATTTTAACAAACCGCTACAAATGGTTAGATAAATTCAAGTTAATTTTAATCTGTAATTTGCTTCAAAATAAATCGCGAGGCTTTTTACACTTTCTGATACAAATTGTATCAGATGGTTACTGCGTCAGTACTTAACTTCTGATTTCTTTGCGACTGTCATAATTGCTTCGTCGCAGCAAATATAAACTGCGTTTTCAACTATTCGTGCGTGTAGGATTACATTCATGCACCCTAAAAATGACGAATACTGGTTTATATCTATTTCGACGAGCCATTGAAACAAAACTCTTCACAGCTTTCACGTAATAGGAATCCACGCTTCTACACACATCAAAAAAAGTTTTGCGTCACCTCGGTTCCGAGAGTTCCGGAACCTGTACAGAAAATTGGAATAGAGATCAACATAAACATCATTTCTGCCCTTTCTATTGCTCATGGAAACCACACATTGCGTGTTGTACCACCAAACAGAGAGACCTTCGGAGGTGATGGTCCAGATTGCTGTACACACCGGTACCTCTAATACCCAGTATCACGTCCTCTTGCATTGATGCACGACTGTATTCGTCGTGGCATACTATCCACAAGTTCATCAAGGCACTTTTGGTCCAGATTATCCCACTGCTCAACGGCGATTCGGCGTAGATCCCTCAGAGTGGTTGGTGAGTCGCGTCGTCCATAAACAGCCCTTTTCAATCCAACCCATGCACGTGCGATAGGGTTCACGTGTGGTGAACATGCTGGCCACTCTAGTCGAGCGATGTCGTTATCCTGAAGGAAGTCATTGACAAGATGAGTACGATGGGGGTGCGAATTGTCGTCCACGAAGACGAATGCCTCGCCAGTATGCTGCCTATATGGTTGCACTATCGGTCGGAGGATGGCATTCACGTATCGTACAGCCGTTACGGCGCCCTCCATGACCGCCAGCGGCGTACGTCGGCCTGACATAATGCCACCCCAAAACAACAGGGAACCTTCACCTTCCTGCACTCGCTCGACAGTGTGTCTAAGGCGTTCAGCCTGACCGGGTTGCCTGCAGACATGTCTCCGACGATTGTCTAGTTGAAAACATATGTGACACTCATCGGTGAAGAGAACATGATGCCAGTCCTGAGCGGTCCATTCGGCATGTTGGTGGGCCCATCTGTATCGCGCTGCATGGTGTCGTGGTTGCAAAGATGGACCTCGCCATGGACGTCGGGAGTGAAGTTGCGCATCATGCATGCAGCCTATGGCTCACAGTTTGAGTCGTAACACGACATCCTGTGGCATTATTCAAAACGGTGGCGTTGCTGTCAGGGTCCCTCCGAGCCATAATCCGTGGGTAGCGGTCATCCATTGCGGCCTGAGCGAGGCATGTCATCGACAGTTCCTGTCTCTCTGTATCTCCTCCATGTCGGAACAACATCGCTTTAGTTCACTCCGAGACGCCTGGACACTGCCCTTGTTGAGAGCCCTTCCTGGCACAAAGTAACAATGCGGACGCGATCGAACCGCGGTATTGGACGTCTAGGCGTGTTTGAACTACAGACAACACGAGCCGTGTACCTCCTTCCTGGTGGAATGACTGGAACTGATCGACTGTCGAACCCCCTCCGTTTGATAGTCGCTGCTCATGCATGGTTGTTTACATCTTTGGGCGGGTTTAGTGACATCTGTGAACAGTCAAAGGGACTGTGTTTGTGATACAATGTCCACAGTCAACGTCTGTCTTCAGGAATTCTGGGAACCAGGGTGATGCAAACCTCTTTTTGGTGCCATCTCTCCTTGTTTGAGCTGTTAGCGTTTCACTTAACGATTGCAATGTCGACATTATGCCATTTTCAAGCATGAATGAGACATAACACAATGTAAGGAGAGAAATTTAAAGTGGGATTAACACTAGGTACAACCACCTTTCTGGTTTGTTAACTTTTTTCACATACTTAGAACATTTTTGACTTGTAGGTTTACGTTAGGCGGAGATAACATAATATGCCCATCAAAGAACAACTAGTCAGCGATAGTAGCCGTATCAGACAGAATGGCCAATAATTTTCGTAAAACTAATGTACGAATCGTGTTCCGCACAAAGAACAATGTAGGGGTGATAGACAGACACGCAACACACAAAGCAAAACCGTTTGCACATCCAGGTATTTATAAAATCAGATGTGGTGAATGTAAATGTTTCTGTGTGGGACAGACAGGAAGATGTTTCCTCACCAGAGTCAGAAAGAAAACAAGCATAAGCAAGAACTGTAAATCTTCATTTAGTGCACATCTCCGAAACTACAGTCATAACACCAGCATCTTTGAGAAATCCTTAAAGATACTACATAAAGGTATAGAAAGGTAGATTAATGGATGCTTTACAAGAAAATGAAATTAATAACGCCTTCAAAGAACAGCCGCAATACACACTCGACAAACAAACAGATCTCCGAAAAAAATTTGCTCCATTGTTTTAGACATTTACGCTAAAGTATTATGAATACACACTTTTATATGTGCTAACCTGTCGCAATGTAAAGAAATCCACTCAAAATTGCAGCACGTAAAATGAAATACTTGCTAGTACTGCTCAGTAGTTCTTCTTTGAAGTGCGTATTGCGTTGTTCTCTCTGCCTGGCGTGAACCCATTTCTCAGAATCTTGTAAGCATGTAAAAAGGTCAACAAACCACAAAAGTGGTTTACATTGTTCTCATAACGTTTTATTATGTTCTGCAGATAACTGACAATGGCATAACGCCGAAATTGCAACCACGAAATAAAACAATAACACCCGCAAGCAAGATGTACTCGTAATATGACATGCAGCCACTTCTATTTACTGATCTTGTTACAACACGGTGTTGACATCTGGCAGTTCGTGGGGAGCCAATATTTTTCTTAATTTATGGTCAATTTTGAGCTTGATGTCCTACAATATATGATAATGACATAAACTCAATCACTTGAAAATGGCGTAAAATACCGAGACCTGGGTCATAATTAAATAAACAACAATACAGTCAGATGATGGTGTGCTCATTTACAAATGCGTAGCATGATCAAAAACAGTAAACATAGTGTAGGCAGCCACTTTAGTACACCCGTTGCATCTTCTAAGTTTTTCGCCAATAAACGGAGTCTTCGGTTTGCCTCCCCCAACACAATATCTGTGTGATCGTTCCAATTTAAATTTTTTGTAATTGCAATTTCTAGATATTTAGTCGGATTGGCTGGCTTTAAATTTGTGTGATTTATCGTGTAATCAAAAGTTAATGGATTTCTTTTTGTACTCACGTGGATGACGTCACATTTTTCGTTATTGAGATACTACTTCCACTTTTCAATGCAAAGTAGTTTCAAGCCCTATTATTCCCTGGAGCGTGCATTTACTCCATGGAATAGCTTCTCTGCTCTCTATGTTTTCTCTTATGAAAAGAATGATTTAGATCTTGCCGATTAGCCGTGAAAGAACGAAGATGTATATGTAGGTATTGTTGAGCTAGTCGCCATCTTGATGAGATTCTGTATGAGAAGGAATTTAATACATGAACTAAACTAAAATAAGTGTGTTCGCGTATTATTTAACTGATTATTATGGACAGTGTCTGCTTACTACGCTGTGTTGCACGGGATCAGCGGGAAACGTCCGATTTACACTGGACGAACCTGCCGTTTTGTACCCTCAAGATATCCAGTTTATTACTTCCAATAAATAAGCTAACACGGTCTTACCAGCAGATCTCCGGTCTTCCCCATGTGATCACCGAAAGTTAATAATTAAAGTTAATAATTATTACAAATGTTTTCAGGAGATCGACTGACAATTTTCGTCGCACCGAGACTTCGAAATTGCTTCACTGCCTTATGGAATTTAAGTTAAGCTCAATTTAATCAGGATAGAACAGTATTGAACGGTGTGAATGTGATAAGCATGCTCTGTGAATGAAAATTCCCTTAATATAAGCATGTTTTTTACTATCCTGATCAGTGAAGCTAAATCAGGCCGGTGTGAGAGAGTTTTTAAATTTCAGATCCCACAAAAAATATTAAATCCTGTTTCTGCATAATCTGAAAGGAAACTTATTGGTTTGCTATCTTGACCAGAAGACTTGCCTTTATTAAGTGCTTTAATCTGCTTCTCTACTCCGAGGATATCATCTACTAAGTTTCTTTGATGGCAGTTCTTCTCGATTCAAATACTGAAACATTTACTTCGACTTCTTTGGTGAAAGAACTTCGGAAAACAGTGTTTAATAACTCGACTTTAGTGGCGCTGTCATCGATAATCAATCCAGTATCGGTCTCCATAGGCTGCTCGGCACCGTTGCGGGCTGCCGTAATGCCACGATGTGACCATGTGCGTGCACGCATCAGCGAGCTGGACCTTGGGCGAGATCACATGCCAGCGCCCAGATAAGCCCCTGATAAGCCAGCGGGCGGCGCCTATCTCTACCCATCGCCAGTGCGACACGCCCATCCCCGGCATCTGGACGTAATCGTGTTTCGATAGCAAGATCCGAATAGCCTGAGTCGCTTAGCTAGTAAAGCAGGAGTCACCAGACCGGACCACAGGGAGCGTGCATCTCAATCCGTGTAAGCTACGTTGGATAACATTTCAGTTGTTAAACGAGAAAACGCAGACATTTTCGATTAGGCTTTACCGTGACCGTCCCTGATATCGAATGAAACAACAGGTTTATTGTTACAAGGCACTTTTTGACAACAGCCTCTCCCTCTCTCTCTCTCTCTCTCTCTCTCTCACACACACACACACACACACACACACACACACACACACACACACACAACCTCCATCCTCACCTCCATATTTACCATAAATAACTAGTTAATCTATCATGAGACTTCACAAGTAAACAATGGAATGACCTCATTTACAAATACCACCAATACTTCAAAACTCGTAACACCTGTCAGCGTGAGACTATATGTATATTAATTAATAACATAAATAGTATATCTGTCTGCATAGTTTAAAGCATAATCAGTGTATTACTCCAACATTTGCTTAGTTTTTCATCACTCTTCTTCAATCTCTCCTTTCACCCCCCTCCCCCCATATACACTACAGACCATCAAAATTGCTACACTAAGAAGAAATGCAGACGATAAACGGGTATTCATTGGACAAATATACTATGCTAGAAGTGACATGTGATTACATTTTCACGCAGTTTGGGTGCATAGATCCTGAGTAATCAGTACCCAGAACAACACCCTCTGGCCGTAATAACGGCCTTGATACACCTGGGCACTGAGTCAAACAGAGCTTGGATGGCGTGTACAGGTACAGCTGCCCGTGCAGCTTCAACACGATACCACAGTTCATCAAGAGTAGTGACTGGCGTATTGTGACGAGCCAGTTGTTCGTCCACCACTGACCAGACGTTTTCAGAAGGTGAGAGATCTGCAGAATGTGCTGGCCAGGGCAGCAGTCCAACATTTTCTGTATCCAGAAAGGCCCGTACAGGACCTGCAACATGCGGTCGTGCATTGTCCTACTGAAATGTAGGTTTTCGCAGGGATCGAATCGAGCGTCGAGCCACGGGTCGTAACACATCTGAAATGTAACGTCCACTGTCAAAGTGCCGTCAATGCGAACAAGAGGTGACCGAGACATGTAAGCAATGGTACCCCATACCATCACGCCGGGTGATACGCCAGTATGGCGACGACGAATACACGCTTCCAATTTGCGTTCACCGCGATGTCGCCAAACACGGATGCGACCATCATGATGCTGTAAACAGAACCTGGAGTCACCCGAAAAAATGACCTTTTGCCATTCGTGCACCCAGGTTCGTCGTTGAGTACACCATCGCAGGCGCTCCTGTCTGTGATGCAGCGTCAAGGGTAACCGCAGCCACGGTCTCCGAGCTGATAGTCCATAGTGCTGCAAACGTCGTCGAACTCTTCGTGCAGATGGTTGTTGTCCCCATCTGTTGACTCAGGGATCGAGACGTGGCTGCACGATCCGTTATAGCCGTGTGGATAAGATGCCTGTCATTTCGACTGCTAGTGATACGAGGATGTTGGGACCCAGCACGGCGTTCCGTATTACCCTTCTGAACCCACCGATTCCATATTCTTCTAGCAGTCATTGGATCTCGACTAACGCGAGCAGTAATGTCGTGTCGCGATACGATAAACCGCAATCGCGATAGGCTACAATCCGACCTTTATCAATGTCGGAAACCTGGTGGTACGTAATTCTCCCCCTTACACGAGGCATAACCAGGCAACGCCGGTCAACTGTTGTTTGAGTATGAGAAATCGGTTGGAAACGTATCTCATGTCAGCACGTTGTAGGTGTTGCCACCGACGCCAACCTTGTGTGAACGCTCTGAAAAGCTAATCATTTGCATATCACAGCATCTTCTTCCTGTCGGTTAAATTTCGTGTCTGTAGCACGTCTTCTTCGTGGTGTAGCAATTTTAATGGCTAGTAGTGTATGTATCTATCGAGATCTCTCTCTCTCTCTCTCTCTCTCTCTCTCTCTCTCTCTCTCTCTCTGTCTCCATCCTTTCCTTGATATTTTCCAAGAATTAATTTAGCTATTTTCCTGTTTCGTTTGATATTTTGTAAATGAACGGTAACATGCCTAACTCACAAAACTCAATAGAACCGCTCAAATAAAGCCAACAGTTTGTACCCCGTCTCACCCTGATATTGCATTTATCTGTTTGTATTATTAAGAATCTATCTTTCCGCAAGTCTTTTACTCGGAATCAACGTATTGCTTCAGCATTTACTTAGTTATAACACGTAACAAATGTAAGTTTAACAGACACACAGCTTTAACATATCCAGAACTTACTTCTCTTTCTCGCAGTCTTTTCATCCTCACTCTCTCTGAATCCCATCCGAAATTGTTACACGTGTTTAATTTTGGCAACATAACTGATCCACTTCAGATTGTGACATGTCACCTGATTACATAAACGAGCACAGATACTAAGCCGTATAAACTTTACAGAAAGAACTTGTATACCACTTGAAATATTTATTCTAACATAAGTATTTATCAACTCAACCAGAGATCTCCAAAATGCTTTAAAACTTACTCTGGAATAATAGTGTTGTTTTTCTGTATGTTCTTTGTACTTCGAAATAATGTTTGTGTTTTTGCTGCATGTTATTTCCACTCAGTATTTAAATACCATCTTTATTCACAAAATGTATCTCTTTATACGTGATGTATTAGCCCAGAGAAAGGAGCCGGTATCCTTTGGAGGTATTCTATTTTAGTTGTTTTATTTTCACGTTTACGGTTAGTTTTTAGTCAAAAACCTCCCCACAACCATGTTCTGAAATGCTGTTTTATTTCTCCACTAGGCAGTGCCACAGGTTACCCAAAAGTTGTAACACAGCACACAAGTCACATTAACACATGAATCCATGTGATGATGGAGGTTTAAACATATGAATCATTTTGTGAATATAAAGGTAAATATAAAGCTCTTGCCAGTGTTGACTGGAATACACTCGTCGAAATTTTGAAGGTAGTAGGAATAAAATACAGCGAGCAATTTGTTATTTACAGCTTGTACAGAAACCAGACTGCAGTTATAAGTCGAAGGAAATAAAAGGGAAGCAATGATTGAGAACAGAGTGACACGGTGTTAAAACATAACCCCGATGTTATTCAATCTGTACATTGAGCAACCAATAAAGGAAACCAAGAATAAACTGGCAAAGGGAATTGAAATTAATTGGTTCATTGAGAAAAAATAAAAACTTTGAGATTTGCCGACGACATGGTAATTATCTCCGAGACAGAAAAGGACTTCGAATAATAATTGAACGGAATGGGCTCTTTCTTGAGGAGAGGTTCTGATTTTGTTCATCATAATCTATGTTTTTGGAAATCCAGCAATTGTGGTTCAAAAATGGTTCAAATGGCTCTGAGCACTATGGGACTTAACATCTGTGGTCATCAGTCCCCTAGAACTTGGAACTACTTAAACCTAACTAACCTAAGGACATAACACACACCCATGCCCGAGGCAGGATTCGAACCTGCGACCGTAGCAGTCGCGCCTCCGGACTGAGCGCCTAGAACCGCGAGACCACCGCGGCCGGCCCAGCAACTGTGGTATTCATTATGGAGATAACGAAAAACAGCACCAGTTACTAATTTTTTCATTTGTAGCACAACGCGTTTCAAGAATTTATTCTCAAGTTCAAGAGCAGTTGTTCACATAAATATTTTTTTTGTGGGATAAACTCACTAAACCAGAGGTTGTACAGAGTTTCAGGAAGAGCATAAGGGAACAATTGACAAGAATGCGGAAAACAAAAACAGTAGAAGAAAAATGGGTAGCTTCGAGGGATGAAGTAGTGAAGGCAGTAGAGGATCAAGTAGGTAAAAAGACGAGGGCTAGTAGAAATCCTTGGGTAACAGGAAGAAATATTGAATTTAACTGATGAAAGGAGAAAATATAAAAATGCAGTAAATGAAGCAGACAAAAAGGAATACAAACGTCTCAAAAATGAGATCGACAGGAAATGCAAAATGGCTAAGCAGGGATGGCTTATCTCACTAGGGGTAAGATAGATACTGCCTACTGGAAAATTAAAGAGACGTTTGGAGAAAAGAGAGCCACTTGTATGAATAGCAAAAGAGTTCAGATGGAAACCCAGTTCTAAGCAAATAAGGGAAAGCAGAAAGGTGGAAGGAGTATATAGACGGTCTATACAAGGGCGATGTACTTGAGGACAATATTATGGAAATGGAAGAGGATGTAGATGAAGATGAAATGGGAGATATGATACTGCGTGAAGAGTTTGACAGAGCACTGAAGTCGCGTGGGATTAGCCGAGCGGTCTAAGGCGCTGCAGTCATGGACTGTGCGGCTGGTCCTGGCGAAGGTTCGAGTCCTCCCTCGGGCATGAGTGTGTGTGTTTCTCCTTAGGATAATTTAGGTTAACTAGTGTGTAAGCTTAGGGACTGATGACCTTAGCAGTTAAGTCCCATACGTTTTTTTAAAAAAAAAGAAAAAAAAAGAAAAGAAAAGAAAGAGCACTGAAAGACCTAAGTCGAAACAAAGCTCCGGGAATAGACAACATTCCATTAGAACTACTGACAGCCTTGGGAGAGCCAGCCCTGACAAAACTCTACCATCTGGTGAGCAAGATGTATGAGACAGGCGAAATACCCTCACACTATAAGAATATAATAATTCCAATCCCAAAGAAAGCAGGTGTTGACAGATGTGAAAATTACCGAACTATCAGTTAAAGAAGTCACAGCTGAAAAATACTAACGCGAATTCTTTACAGACGAATGGAAAAACTAGTAGAAGCCGACCTCGGGGAAGATCAGTTTGGATTCCGTAGAAATATCGGAACACGTGAGGCAATACTGGCTCTACGACATATCTTAGAAGAAAGATTAAGGAAAGGCAAACCTACTTTTCTAGCATTTGTAGACTTAGAGAAAGCTTTTGACAATGTTGACTTAAATACTCTCTTTCATATTCTAAAGGTGGCAGGGGTAAAAACAGGGAGCGAAAAGCTATTTACAATTTGTACAGAAACCAGATGGCAGTTATAAGAGTCGAGGGACATCAAAGGGAAGCAGTGGTTGGGAAGGGAGTGAGACAGGGTTGTAGCCTCTCCCCGATGTTATTCAATCTCTATATTGAGCAAGCAGTGAAGGAAACAAAAGAATAATGCGGAGTAGGTATTAAAATCCATGGAGAAGAAATAAAAACTTTGAGGTTCGCCGATGACATTGTAATTCTATCAGAGACAGCAAAGGACCTGGAAGAGCAGTTGAGCGGAATGGATAGTGTCTTGAAAGGAGGATATAAGATGGACATCAACAAAAGCAAAACAAGGATAATGGAATGTAGTCGAATTAAGTCGGGTGATGCTGAGGGAATTAGATTAGGAAATGAGACACTTAAAGTAGTAAAGGAGTTTTGCTATTTGGGGAGCAAAATAACTGATGATGGTCGAAGTAGAGAGAATAATAAATGTAGACCGGCAATGGCAAGAAAAGCATTTCTGAAGAAGAGAAATTTGTTAACATCGAGTATAGGTTTAAGTGTCAGGAAGCCGTTTCTGAAAGTATTTGTGTGGAGTGTAGCCATGTATGGAAGTGAAACATGGACGATAAATAGTTTGGACAAGAAGAGAATAGAAGCTTTCGAAATGTGGTCCTACAGAAGAATGCTGAAGATTAGATGGGTAGATCACATAACAATTGAGGAAGTATTGAATAGGATTGGGTAGAAGAGAATTTTGTGGCACAACTAGACAAAAAGAAGGGACCGGTTGGTAGGATATGTTCTGAGGCATCAAGGGATCACAAATTTGGCATTGGAGGGCAGCGTGGAGGGTAAAAATCGTAGAGGGAGACCAAGAGATGAATACACTAAGCAGATAGAGTAGCGTGGAGAGCTGCATCAAACCAGTCTCAGGACTGAAGACCACAACAACAACAACATGTGTGATTTTTTGACTCTCTTCTAGTGTAGTAGTCTTTCCGATGTTGTACGGCAATCGTAAAATCGGACAAATGAATTTTGGAATGGTTTTTTACACGTCAATGTAAGAGAGAGTATTGTTGTTTTTCTGCTTGCAAGTATTGTGTCTCCTCCATTATACAGAATATCACATTGACGCAACTTATCACCTAAAGTGTTTGTTTTCGTAATCAAAATACGCTACAGAGTTATTACGACAGTATGCTCTTACAAACAATTTGTACGCAGTCATAAGTGTTTCATTTTCTGGGGATTAAATTGTATACATAAACTTGCAAATTATAAAATTTATTTTACCATTATTTATAATAATGAGTTGTTCATAACAATGAATTATCAGTTACGTTTCTATTTTGTTGTAGACGTTGAGTAGAGTCTATGGGATAACGTACATATTTTTCGTAAATTGGTACAGTTACGATATGCAGGAGAAACGATTGAAAAAATTTGACTGATTCACTATCTGGTTACTCATTGAGAACTTTTTCTTCTTGCTTTTTGTGATGCACAAAAATTTTCATCTCCTCCGTCAAATCCATTGTAAGAGATTTTCTTAAGATCTCCTCTGTTTTTGAATGAGTATCCAGTGTTTCTCATTGCTTTTGCAGATTTCGTAAATTGGTTATGTGCGTAATGGTTTATGTGTTCAGCATAAGTTCCTGGCAGTCTGTCGTATGTAATAGCATGAGTAAATTTTACATGTTATTTTGTATATTTTTGGGTCTGAGAGTTTATCTTTTTCATTGTTTAAGGTGTGGACTAATTGCAGTTTGTTGTTTGTGGAGAAAGTTACTTTCACTTTATGTGACCTAAGTATATCAGCTATTTTTTGAGAAATATTGCCTACTTAAGGTAATGGTAAAATAATTTTTTTATAATTGACTGCTCTATGTACATAATGTGATCTTCACAAAATGTAACACCTCAGACTGATACAAACTATATGAACGTGTGGTGTCTGTTCTTTCGGACAAGTCCGAGAGAATAGGTACTATGCATTCATATAACTGATTCGCTTCGATGGGCAACAAATCCACCTTCTTCGCGGACACGTAAATATGTCCGACCTCCTGGGGGAAATCTCAGAGTAGCGAGGATGGAGGCAACAGACAGGGACTGCGGAAAAGTGGCGCTCGACGGGAGTGTGGGTCACACAGTGGCGGTAAACACTGTGTCTGGGTAGCGCACCTGCAGGGCTTCCCAGGTTCAAATCCCAGTCTAGCACACACTTTCACTCGTCGCCACTGATTCCGCGTGAAGTCACGATGCAGCTGACATCACTAGTCCTTTACCTTTCTTCCCCCCTCCATCTTACATATCCATTTACATATCCATTTACATATCATGTATACCAACTGTTTGTGAAACCATAATGACCCCCCCCCCATATTCTATCAGACCCTCCAGATCCTCGGGCACCATGCCCTCCACCTCACCTTCCGTATACACCTCCTGTCCCCCACACAGATCCTCTATGACCTGATTCCTTTCCCCCATCTGCTCCTTTTCCTCGAACATATCCATGTCCTCTACACCTCCTGCTGCCTTGATCCCCCTCATCCCCTGGTTGCTCCTCTCCTCTCCAACCCCCACCCTCTGCCACACTTTCACCGTTGTGTCCCTCTTACCCCCCACTTCAACACCCTTCGTCTCCTTTCACAAGGTGGGTTCCGTCGACTCCCCCTCCTGGATGATGCCCTCTCCCCCTCCATTTATCCCTCCTATCAATTCTCATCCTCAACTCCCCCTCCTTTCCTCTGTCCTTTTCCCAGGCTCCCTCTTCCGCCCCTTCCATCCTGTTTTTTTCGCCTACCCTCTCTCTGCCTCCCTTCTCTCCCCTGAGTCCTTTTTGCTCTGTCCTCCACTGCCTCTCCCACTCCTTCTCGCATCCGCCCTGACCCCCCCCCCCGTTTTCTATGTCCTCTCCCTCCATCGGCTCCCCATTTTTTCTTTTCCTCTCCTCAGCCCTTTCTCCCCTCATCGGTCTGCCCCCCCCACCCCCCCACCCATCTGCCGCTGTGCCAACTGCCACCATACTAGCGCTAGTTGTGTTTTTTTATCTCGTGCGAACAGAAACCAGACTGTCACCTGGTTATTTTAATTGTGCCTGTCTACTTATTGTGTGTCTTCATCTACATCGTCACCACAGTGTTTTTATGTTTTAAATTCCACAACTTTCCGCCATTTTGCAGTTTTTTAATAATGTCACCGTTTTATCGCCTTCTTTCCTTGTTTGTTTACATTCTCATTATGTTCTTTAACTTTTCTGTAGGCTGTAAAGCAGCATATTACGCTGCTGCTAGCCCCCCCCCCCCCTCTGTGGTGGAAGGGGGAACCGAAATGCAATAAAGGGGAAAAAAAGAGACCATAATGTCGTAATAGCTCTGTGGCATGTTTTGATTACAGCAAAAGTCTAAGCGATGTTTAGCGTGTGGGTGATATTCTTTGTAATGGAGGAGCCATAACACTTGTATGTACGAAAACAAAAATGCTATCTCTAGCATTAGCATACAGAAAACATTCAAAAAGACAGCTGCAGCGCAAGAGATGAATCACACACGCAGACATCACAAAAAATGCTCGAACAGTCCACGGGTATACTGCCGGTTCATTGTGTCCAACAGGCCCATTAGACACTATGAACTGGCAGTATACCCGTGGACTGTTCGAGCAACAAATACGCCGGGGGAAACTGAAGAATCACATCACAAAAAATATTTATGTAAACAAACGCACTTGAAAATAAGAATCTATTTTCGAGGCGCGTTGTGCTAAGCATGAAAAATAAGTCACTGATGCTGTTTTTCATTATTGAAATCGTGAAACAGATATGATCATCACCAGCATGAGTAAAAGAAGGCGCTTGAAGTGTGTTGTTGTGGTCTTGGATCCGAAGACTGGTGTGATGCTGTTCTGAACGCTACTCTCTCCTGAGCAAGCCTCTTCGCCTCTGCATAACTACAGCAAACTACGTCAATTTGAACCTCCGAGCGAGGTGGTGCAATGGTTAGCATACTGGAGGACAACGGTTCAAACCTGCCTCCGGCCATCCAGATCTAGATTTTCCGTGATTTCCCTAAATCGCTCCAGACAAATGCCGGGATGGCTCCTATGAAAGGGTACGGCCGATTTCCTTCCCCGTCCTTGACACAAGCCGAGACTGTGCTCCGTCTTTAATGACCCCGATGTCGACGGTACGTTGAACCCAATCTTCCTTTTTTTTCCTTCCGTTTGAAGCCTTTACTGTATTCAAGCCTTGGTATCCTTCTACAAATTTTCACGATCCACACTGCTCTCCGTCACCAAATTGAAGATTCATTGATGCATCGGAATGTGTCCTATCAATCAAAAATGGTTCAAATGGCTCTGAGCACTATGGGACTTAACATCTGTGGTCATCAGTCCCTTAGAACTTAGAACTACTTAAACCTAACTAACCTAAGGACATCACACACATCCATGCCCGAGGCAGGATTCGAACCTGCGACTGTAGCGGTCACGCGGTTCCAGACTGAAGCACCTAGAACCGCACGGCCACACCGGCCGGCTCCTATCAATCGATATAGTCTGTCATACATTTGTTTTCTCTCCAGATGGATTCAGTACCTCATCATTTGTTATTCGACGTACCCACCTAATCTTCAGCATGTTTCTGTACCACCACATTTGAAAATCTCCTTGTCTGAACTGAATCTCTTGCGCACTAGGATACACTCCAGACTTCAGAACCGTCTGCGAACAGCGTCATTGACCTTCCACCGTTATCAAGCATAACATCTGTATAAATCGTTACCAGTAAGGGGAGTGAGTAGTCTCTTGTAATGGTCTTTTACAGTATTACTAGCGTCCTACTTGACACACCCAAATATACATACTAAGATGGTATCTGTTCTTTCGGACATGTCCGAAAGAACAGATACCACCTTAGTATATATATAGTTAAGGCTCACCGGCCATTTGACCATCTTCTTCTTCTGTGCGAATGCACAAACAGTGCCCGAACTCTTACGGGAATCGGCAATGCGTCGCGAGTAATGAGTATAATGGGCGGGGGCACAACGGATGTAGTGCGGGACAATACATTGAGAATGTGGGTTTCGCGGGAGGCGTGCCAGAGATAAATCCCTGCAGTAGCACTATCCTCTGTGTCCTCGGTGGCTCAGATGGAGCCGGCACGGTAGCTCAGCGTGTTCGGTCAGAGGGTTAGCTGCCCTCTGTAATAAAAAAACTGAGTTAATCGATCAACAACGATTGAAACGGATGTCTTACGACGTCCGCCCCAAGCAGATGCAACAAACAAACGTGAACAAAATGAGATTTAAAAAAAGACGACATTTAAGAAATAAAAAAAAAAGATGGATAGAGCGTCTGCCATGTAAGCAGGAGATCCCGGGTTCGAGCCCCGGTCGGGGCACACATTTTCATCTGTCCCCGTCGACGTATGTCAACGCCTGTAAACAGCTAAGGGTGTTCATTTCATTGTAACAGCCAAATATTCTAAATGTCTGGGAGTAACGTTGCAAAGCGGTATGAAATAGGGGAAGCATGTGAAAACTGCACTAGGGAAGGCAAATGGTCGACTTCGGTTTATTGGGAGAATATTAGGAGAAAGTTATTCACCTGTAAAGGAGACCGCATACATGGCGCTGGTGGGACCTATTCTTGAGTGCTGCTCGGTTGCTTGGGATCCGTACCAGGTCGGATTTTAGGAAGGAATCGAAGCAATTCAGAGGTGGGCTGCTGGATTTGTTGCGGAGATGCTTCGGAAACTCAAATGCGAATCTCTGGATGGAAGGCGACGTTCTTTTCGAGAAACACTGTGGACAAAATTTGGAGTACCGGAATTTGAAGCTGACTGCCGAACGATTCTACTGCCGCGTGAGAGGCACAAATCCGAGAGAGTAGGGCTTATACAGAGGCATAAGGGCAGTTGTTCTTTCCTCGCGAGTGGAAAAGAAAAGGAAAGGACTAGTAGTGGTACAGGGTGCCCTCAGCCACCCACCGCACGGTGGCTTGCGGCGTATCTATGTAGACGTAGACGTCGTGGCAGTTTTTCATGCGATGATTTTTCCTCGCGAGGAGCGACGCGTTCATCTGTGTTTGCAAGAAAGTCCTGCGGTTAGAAATGTGGTTCGATACCTGATACGCTCACATTTTGTTCACTCCACTCGTTCCACAACACAAGGAACATGGCATTAAGGGGAGGTTTACTATTTTTTGGTTCAGAAAAACGTTTTTTTTTTTAAATTGCATTTTTGGTTCCATAAAAGTGTTTAGAATCCACTCCTGAAACGGTTTTTCCGAATACGGAACGGAAATGTTTGTTATTCGCCGCAGGACAAAACAATGCACCTACCTGAAATCGGCCTTTTTCACGCACCAGTTTTTTTCTGTCGGAGGAAGTGTTATTGTACCGGTGCTTGGGAGGAAACACAAAATTCAAATGAAAGTTTTAACGCTTGTGTTCGGAAGTTAGCCTCGAAGCATTTGCATTCTGGTGCGAAGACTGTGGAGATTGCGACTTTCCTGGTACTGAGCAGCTTCAACGAAGGGTATTCAGCAATTCTGAAGACCATGACAACGATGGACGTCACCCTGCGACTCTATTCGACGCAGTTCGCCAAGCATACTGGCGACCACCGGATTCGAGCGGCCGACAACCGCTTGTCACCGGCCGTACGAGCGGCTCTGGAGCAGCGCAGGATGGCCCAGATCGATCAGAACGCCCTCTATGAGGAAGAGGAAGGGCTAGTTTATGGACCCGGAATAGCAGATTGAACGTATGTTGCATAATATTGCATTTACATGTAGTCAAAACTTCAAACGCGGTTTTCTCGAAATGACTTTTTTTATCGCGCGGTATGATAACTTCAAATCTGCTCAACCGATTGCCACGAGTCTTGGTTTCCGACGAAGCTAACTAAATTGTCTAAGAGTTGTACCATTTTTACTCCAATCCATCAAATATAAATATTTTTACTTGGCCGTCGAATTCGAAAAATCGATGGAAAAAACCCCTTTTCTTCAAATGGCCGCCATTTTGTTTCCTAAGGTCCAAATAACTTAAGCGATGTACAACTCCTAGAGAATCTTATATACTTCGCTAACGTCAACTCAATTTTGATTTCAGACGAGCCGGCTGACCTGTGGCATACCGCGCGTGGAGGTCTACATCGAAATATTGTTTCGTTCCGACGGCGCTTCCGCCTTTGCTCTTCGACATTTCTGGTCGAAAAAAAATTGCAGTTTGTAGAGGAAATATCAACAAACATTTTGAACAAATTTGACATTGATATCTATAGCACATCCCGACAAAAAAAACTCAAAGAACGTACTTTTTTCGGGCCAAAGATAGTAAACCTTCCCTTGACCCGGGCGCCAATATGTGCTGCTTTCTGGGTCTCGTTTAGGAACAGAGCGAGCTCGCTTTCATTGCTGTTTGCTGAATCCACTATTCCACTATGATTCCGACGATGTTCTCGTTCACAAAAAAAATAAAATAAAATAAAATAAAAATAAAAAAATAAAAAATAGCTCGCGAGCCTAAAACGCGTCCCACAGTTCTGCAACAGACAGATGTCACTGATATATGATTATAATTATGTCCAACTGCGCACGAGCCTTCTCGGAAATTGGTGTGATATGCTCTTTAGTCCAACCGCTTGGAGCCCTTCGTTGCTGCAGCGACCTCCGATAAATTACTGTCAGATCTGGAACTATTTTTTACGTACAAAATACGTAGAATTGTATCGGTTCCTCATTAGGTCCATATGCCTACCCATTGCTGAGCGACTTCAGTACTTCTTTTCCCGATGTATGCGCGATAATTCAAATGAAATACCCTTTTACGATCTTGCGAATTATGTATTTCAAACATTTTCCTGTTGTCTTCCGTAAGGCACGAATGTGGTCGGTCACTGAGAGACTGGATAGATGATCCCAGAATGAGATTTTCACTCTGCAGCGGAGTGTGCGCTGATATTAAACTTCCTGGCAGATTAAAACTGTGTGCCGGACCGAGATTCGAAATCGGGACCTTTGCCTTTCGCGGACAAGTGCTCTACCATCTCAGCTTCTGTGAAGTTTGGGAGGTAGGAGACGAGGTACTGGCAGAATTGAAGCTGTGAGGACGGGTCGTGAGTCGTGCTTGGGTAGCTCAGATGGTAGGGCACTTGCCCGCGAATGGATAGATAATGTTTACCTATATGTGGATGCCATAGTCGTAATAATACTGCTCGCAAACGAGGAAGTCCCGTATTGGGATCTCTGTGCAGTACGTTATTTTAATCTGCCATGAAGTTTTAAACCGCTCAAACTCTATTCCGGAGTGAAGTATTCATTATCTAATTTCATCCTGTCAGCCACAAATCTCAGTGTCGATACGTATATTGTAGTATCAATTTACGAACGTCCAATTCTTTCAGTATACCCCTGCATGAGCTGTAATTTCCAAATATGAGATTACGAATACAGAATGAGGCAGGTGTACCATAAGACTTTTGAAACCGTAACGCTGAAGTCGCAGAAAGGCATACGACGCAATAGCCGAGGCAATACCGCGCGAGCCGTTGCCAGCGAACTGCTTTGCGCAACCATCGCCTGTTGCGTCCACCGTCAGCTATTAATCTGACGACGGCGCGCTCCACAGGGATCAGTTGTAGGGCCCACGCAATCCGCAACGCGAACAAAGCAGAGCGGAAATCAGCTTCCTCCGTCGGCGAATCGTTATTGTTTAATTACGATTTGTAGTACTGTTTATATCATATATTCAGTTCGAAGTCCTCTCCAGGTTGCACTCTCTGATTTAGATAATTATTCAATAATTTCCGAAGGATATACGGGTTTGAATGTAAGTATTAAGCTCACCATAGTAGGCGAACGAATTCTGCTGCCTCGGAAGCAAAATAACGCATGACTGTCTGAGAAGGAAAATATGTGAAACACACTACCACAGGCGAAGAAGTCTATAATTATCACAAACATTGTCCTTCATTTGAAAAAAAAGCTTCTGAATCTGTACATCGGGAGTACAGAATTGTACAGAGGACTGTGGGAAAACCGAAAAACAGGGGTATGACGCTACAGAAGGATGTTAACAATTAAATGCAGCTATAAAAAAAAAGATGTTCTCCACACAATCGACTAGGAAAGGAAAATGTGGAAAAGAAACGATAGCATAGTATCGCACATCAAGAGACCAGGAGATAACTTCCATTGTACTTTGGGGAGCTGGGGAGTTCCACACATGTAGGAGGAGACAGAGATTAGAACATATACAGAAAATAATTAATGACGTAAAATGAAGAAATTGACACAGCAGAGGAAATGGTGGTGGACCGTATCTTATCAGCCAAAAGGAGTTATGAAAAAATGTGCTCCAAGTACAGTTATTTGCTTCATTCCGGAATTTGAGACTTCTTCTGAGTGTACTATTAAGCTAAATGTAAAATCCATAAAAATGTCCTACGTTATGGTCGTGTTGGGGCTGCCTTCCCTGGGTGTATTTGTAAAGGCTGTTCGAAGAGAAATAAATATTTTAGGGCGTAATAGCATAGACAGAAAGGTTTAGGAGTGGAATAAAAATACAGGGTGAAAGCATATCAACGTTACGAGTCGCTGATGACATTCCTATACTGAGTGAAGAAGAATTACATGAGCTGCTGAATGGAATGAACAGCCTAATGAGTACAGAGCATGGACTGAGAGTAAATCGGAGAAAGACGAAGATACTAAAATGTAGCAGAAATGAAAACTGCGAGAAACTTAACATCAGGATTGAGGGCCACTAAGTAGATGATACTAAGGAATTCTACTACGTAGGCAGCAAAATAACCAATGACGGACGGTGCAAGGAGGATATCAGAAGCAGAGTAGCACTTTCGACAAGGGTACTCCTGGCCAAGTGAAGTCTACTAGTATCAAACATAGCCCTAAATTTGAGGAAGACATTTCTAAAAATGTACGTCTGGAGTACAGCATTGTATCATAGTGAAACATGGACTGTGGTGAAACTGGAAGAGAATGGAAGCATTTGGGATGTGGTGCTGCAAACGAAGGCAAGAAACGAGGAGGTTCTGAGCTGAACAGGAAAGAAAAGGAATATGTGGAAACAAGGAACAGCGACAAGATGATAACATATCTGTTAAGACATGAGGGAATAACTTCCATGGTACTAGAGGGAGCTGTAGAGGGTGAAAACTGTAGAAGAAGACAGAGATTGGGATATATCCAGCAAATAATTGAGGGCATAGGACGCAAGAACTGCTCTGAGGTGAAGAGGTTGGCACAGGAGAGAAATTCGTGGCGGGCCGCATCAAAGCAGTCAGAAGACTCATGCCTCAAAAAAATAGACAAGTCGAATAAAACATTGCATGTGACATGTTCCTACTCCCTACACAATTTTTACATTCGTCAATTCCGTACATTACTAAATAAGCTATTTCTTGATGTGTGAAGGGAGTCCTATGAATCTATCCCTTCCTTTAGCCAAGTTCTGCCATAAATTTCCCTTCTCCTTGATTTCATTCAGACACATGTCAATAGTTATCCCATCTCTCACCTTCTCTAACACCATACTTCAGCAATCTTACAGTCCCTTCTTGCCTGTGCTGTACGTTTGATACAGTTCCTTACTGTCGTTTAGCGTCCGCCCCCGGTAGCCGAATGGTCAGCGTGACGGATTTTCAATCCTCTCAGCCCGGGTTCGATTCCCGGCTGGGTCGGGGAATTTTCTCCGCCCAGGGACTGGGTGCTGTGCTGTACTCATCATCATCCTATCATCCTCATCGACTGCAGGTCGAAGAAGTGGCGTCAAATTTAAAGACCGGCGAACGGTCTGCCCGACGGCAGACCCTAGCCATACGAATAAATGAAAAAAACTGTCCCTCAGTGACCAAACGGCGAACTTAGCAAATATCCTATCAGCTATAAGGATAATTTCAGGAGTGCCCTCAGGATGTGTGACAGACCGTTACTGTTTACATTGTACAGGGTGTTTCTTTTAACTTGGAACAACTAAATATCTCCAAAAACCGCACCGTATGAAAAAAATTTTCTAGTTATAAAGTTAATATGTTCAAAGGGGATATCTGTCTGAGCCAAAACTGTGCACCCCATAACCATCCCCATCCACGCCGTTGGAGGTCAAAATGGTTCAAATGACTCAGAGCGCTATGGGACTTAACATCTGAGGTCATCAGTCCCCTAGAACTTAGAACTACTTAAACCTAACTAACCTAAGGACATCACACACATCCATGCCCGATGCAGGATTCAAACCTGCGACCGTAGCGCTCACGCGGTTCCCGACTGAAGCGCCTAGAACTGCACGGCCACACTGGCCGGCTTTGGAGGTCAACTTTTTACTTTCATATAGAGTTCCATCCCACATTCCGTAAAAACGGAACTCTTGTACACTGTTCGTCACATTAATGTGACCATGTGCTGTCGACAGCGTGGATAACCACGTTTTGGAATGCCAATCGCAGCCGTGCGGAATGGCCATGCGGTTAGAGGCGCCATGTCATGGACTGCGTGGCCCCTCCCGCCGACGGTTCGAGTCCTCCCACGAGCATGGGTATGTGAGTTGTTCTTAGCATGAGTTACTTTAAGTAGTGTGTAAGTCTAGGGACCGCTGACCTAAGCAGTTTGGTCCCTTAGGAATTCACACACATCTGAACATTTTGAGCGCCGATCGCTGCAAGATGTGCAGAAACAGAGCCAGTGAGGTTCTGGAAATTACCGACTAGGATGTTGGAGCCATACCGATTCCAGTTTTTCTGTTAAGGATCCTTCACGCGAATTCATCCTGGACAATTAAACTGCATCCTTGTGTTGATCCAGTGTGCCTTCCAGAATGACTAGATCGCCAAGGAAACCCAACGAAAACGTTCGCCACACCATAACGCTCCGTCCCCCGACGTTTGTTGCAGGTTAGATTAGATTAGATTAAATACTAGTTCCATGGATCATGAATACGATATTTCGTAATGATGTGGAACGAGTCAAATTTTACAATAGATGACATAATTAAGTTAATTTAACAACATAATTGAGTCAATATAACAGCTTTTTTATTTTTTGTTTTTTTATTTTTTTATAGTTTTTTTGTTTGTTTTTTTCTTTTTTTTCTTAATTTATATCTAAAAATTCCTCTATGGAGTAGAAGGGGTTGTCATTCAGAAATTCTTTTAATTTCTTCTTAAATACTTGTTGGTTATCTGTCAGACTTTTGATACTATTTGGTAAGTGACCAAAGACTTCAGTGGCAGTATAATTCACTCCTTTCTGTGCCAAAGTTAGATTTAATCTTGAATAGTGAAGATCATCCTTTCTCCTAGTATTGTAGTTATGCACACTGCTATTACTTATGAATTGGTTTTGGTTGTTAATAACAAATTTCATAAGAGAGTATATATACTGAGAAGCTACTGTGAATATCCCTAGAGCCTTAAATAAATGTCTGCAGGATGATCTTGGGTGGACTCCAGCTATTATTCTGACTACTCGCTTTTATGCAATAAATACTTTATTCCTCAGTGATGAATTACCCCAAAATATGATGCCACATGCAAGCAATGAGCGAAAATAGGAGTAGCAAGCTAATTTACTAAGATGTTTATGACAAAAATTTGCAATGACGCTTATTGCATAAGTAGCTGAACTCAAACGTTTCAGCAGATCATCAATGTGTTTCTTCCAATTTAATCTCTCATCAATAGACACAACTAAAAATTTTGAATATTCTACCTTAGCTATATGCTTCTGATTAAGGTCTATATTTATTAATGGCGTCATACCATTTACTGTACGGAACTGTATGTACTGTGTCTTATCAAAATTCAGTGAGAGTCCTTTTACAAGGAACCACTTAGTAATTTTCGGAAAGACATTATTGACAATTTCATCAGTTAATTCTTGTTTGTCAGGTGTGATTACTATACTTGTATCATCAGCAAAGAGAACTAACTTTGCCTCTTCATGAATATAGAATGGCAAGTCATTAATATAGAAGATGTTACAAAAAGGTACGGCCAAACCTTCAGGAAACATTCCTCACACACAAATAAAGAAAAGATGTTATGTGGACATGTGTCCGGAAACGCTTAATTTCCATGTTAGAGCTCATTTTAGTTTCGTCAGTATGTACTGTACTTCCTCGATTCACCGCCAGTTGGCCCAATTGAAGGAAGGTAATGTTGACTTGGGTGCTTGTGTTGACATGCGACTCATTGCTCTTCAGTACTAGCATCAAGCACATCAGTACGTAACATGAACAGGGTTGTGTTCATCACGAACGTGGTTTTGCAGTCAGTGCAATGTTTACAAATGCGGAGTTGGCAGATGCCCATTTGATGTATGGATTAGCACGGGGCAATAGCCGTGGCGCGGTACGTTTGTATCGAGACAGATTTCCAGAACGAAGGTGTCCCGACAGGAAGACGTTCGAAGCAATTGATCAGCGTCTTAGGGACCACGGAACATTCCAGCCTATGACTCGCGACTAGGGAAGACCTAGAACGACGAGGACACCTGCAATGAACGAGGCAATTCTTCGTGCAGTTGACGATAACCCTAATGTCAGCGTCAGAGAAGTTGCTGCTGTACAAGGTAATGTTGACCACGTCACTGTATGGAGAGTGCCACGGGAGAACCAGTTGTTTCCGTACCATGAACAGCGCGTGCAGGCACTATCAGCAGCTGATTGGGCTCCACGGGTACACATCTGCGAATGGTTCATCCAACAATGTGTCAATCCTCATTTCAGTGCAGTTTTCTTTACGGATGAGGCTTCATTCGAACGTGATCAAATTGTAAATCTTCACAATCAACATGTGTGGGATGACGAGAATCCGCACGCAATTGTGCAATAATGTCATCAGCACAGATTTTCTGTGAACGTTTGGGCAGGCATTATTGGTGATGTCTCGATTGGGCCCCATGTTCTTCCACCTACGCTCAATGGAGCACGTTATCAGGATTTCATACGGGATACTCTACCTGTGCTGCTAGAACATGTGCCTTTACTAGTACGACACAACATGTGGTTCATCCACGATGGAGCTCTTGCACATTTCAGTCGAAGTGTTCGTACGCTTCTCAACAACAGATTCGGTGACCGATGGATTGGTAGAGGCGGACCAATTCCATGGCCTCCACGCTCTCCTGACCTCAACCCTCTTGACTTTCATTTATGGGGGCATTTGAAAGCTCTTGTCTACGGAACCCCGATACCAAATGTAGAGATTCTTCGTGCTCGTATTGTGGACGGCTGTGATACAATGCGCCATTCTCCAGGGCTGCATCAGCGCATCAGGGATTCCATACGACGGAGGGTGGATGCACGTATCCTCGCTAACGGAGGACATTTTGAACATTTCCTGTAACAAAATGTTTGAAGTCACACTGGTACGTTCTGTTGCTGTGTGTTTCCATTCCATGATTAATGTAATTTGAAGAGAAGTAATGAAATGAGCTCTAACATGGAAAGTAAGCGTTTCCGGACACTTGTCCACATAACATATTTTCCTTCTTTGTGTGTGAGGAATGTTTCCTGTAAGTTTGGCCGTATCTTTTTGTAACACCCTGTATATTAAGAACAGCAAAGGACCCAAGACCGACCCTTGTGGAACCCCATTCTTGATAGTTGCGCAGTTTGAGGAATGTGCTGATCTTTGCATATTATGAGAACTGCTTATTTCAACTAATTGGTGTTTGGTTTACGATTATTCGCGCCGTACGCGCCATCTGTGCGGCGGAGCATAAAGCGTGGTCCACCTGGAAAGGTCGCCTCTCGCTACTGAGAACACGTCCAGTAGCGATACTGGCCTGCGGATTCCAGCCTTCGCCGCCGATGAACGGCAGTCAGAATGAGTGCGTGCGTGAGCCAGGTATCTTCTGCGGAGGCTCATACGCATGAACGTTCGCTGAACGGTCATTGAGGAGAGACTGAACACTGCTCGTACCTCCTCGGTTCATTTGGGCGGTCAGTTGTTCAACAGTTGTTCCTTAGCCGTCCTTCACTTCTGTCGTACGTAACCCGTGGTGAAAACAAGCTTCGGGCCTTGAACCCTCTCCCCACGGCTTGGACGACCTCTTCACGCCCTTCTTGGCGGGAGGAGGTCGTTTTGGCCCGGTTACAGATTGGACACTGCTGGTTCTGCCATCGCCATCTGCTGACGGCTGTGCCGGCGCCATTATGCCCGTGTGGGCAATTGCTGACAGTACGCCACATTTTAACGTCCTGTCCGAACTTTAATACACTGCGCATTGATCTTGGCCTGCCATGTACTCTGTATGACATTTTAGCGAATGACCCAGGAGCAGCTGCTCGCGTTCTTCGTTTTATCCACTTCACGAACCTGTCTAAGGACATTTGATTATCCAGTTTTCTTTTAACCCCTTGCCTGTTAATGTGCCTTTTATAGTGTTGTCCTTTTCAGTTGCTGTATTAACCTTGTGCCTCGCAGTGCATTCATAACTTAGTCTGGGCGCTAATGACCACTGTAGTTGTGCGCCATAAAACCACAAAAAAAAAAACCTTGGTGCACCACAGCGCCGCGGGGTCCCGTTTTGGATAACGTTATTTTGCCATGCATGGTATACTGTAGCTACGGAGGAGGTGAACGGTTTACAAAATTAGCCGCTTCAGAAATGCATCCACACCTGGCCCGAGAGCTAATGATCGTGTCCTTATAGACGACAGATAAATCGCTCCGTTTTCGATTTACGACAACGACTGCACTGTTGTCCGCTTCTCCCCGACACGCTTCTACACTATTCGCCATTAAAATTGCTACACCAAGAAGAAATGCAGATGATAAACGGGTTTTCATTGGACACATATATTATACTAGAACTGACATGTGATTACATTTTCACTCAATTTGCGGCCATAGATCCTGAGAAATCAGTACCCAGAACAACCACCTCTCGCCGTAATAACGACCTTGATACGCCTGGGCATTGAGTCAAACAGAGCTTGGATGCCGTGTACAGGTACAGCTGCCGATGCAGCTTCAACACGATACCACAGTTCATCAAGAGTACTGACTGGCATATTGTGACGAGCCAGTTGCTCGGCCACCATTGACCACACGTTTTCAATTGCTGACAGATCTGGAGAATGTGCTGGCCAGGGCAGCAGTCCAACATTTTCTGTATCCAGAAAGGCTCGTACAGGACCTGCAACATGCGGTGGTGCATTATCCTGCTGAAATGTAGGGTTTTTCAGGTATCGAATGAAGGATAGACCCACGGGTCGTAACACATCTGAAATGTAACGTCCAATGTTCAAAGTGCCGTCAATGCGAACAAGAGGTGACCGACACGTGTAACCAATGGCACCCCATACCATCACGCCGGGTGATACGCCAGTATGGCGATGGCGAATATACGCTTCCAATGTGCGTTCACCGCGATGTCGCCAAACACGGATGCGACCATCATGATGCTGTAAACAGAACCTGGATTCATCCGGAAAAATGACGTTTTGCCATTCGTGCACCCAGGTTCGTCGTTGAGTACACCATCACAGGCGCTCCTGTCTGTGATGCAGCGTCAAGGGTAACAGCAGCCGTAGTCTCCGAGCTGATGGTCCATGCTGCTGCAAACGTCATCGAACTGTTCGTGCAGATGGTTGTTGTCTTGCAAACGTCCCCATCAGTTGACTCAGGGATCGATACGTGGTTGCGAGATCCGTTACAGCAATGCGGATAAGATGCCTGTCATCTCGACTGCTAGTGATACGAGGCCGTTGGGATCCAGCACGTCGTTCCGTATTACCCTCCTGAACCCACCGATTCCATATTCTGCCTACAGTCATTGGATCTCGACCAACGCGAGCAGCAATGTCGCGATACGATAAACCGCAGTGGGGGTAGGCTACAATCGACCTTTATCAAGGTCGGGAACGTGATGGTACGCATTTCTCCTCGTAACACGAGGCATCACAACAACGTTTGACCAGGCAACGCCGGTCAAGTGCTGTTTGTGTATGAGAAATCGGTTGGAAACTTTCCTCATGTCAACACGTTGTAGGTGTCGCCACCGGCGCCAACCTTGTGTGAATGCTCTGAAAAACTAATCATTTGCGTATCACAGCATCTTCTTTCTGTCTGTTAAATTTCACGTCTGTAGAACGTCATCTTCGTGGTGTAGCAGTTTTAATGGCCAGCAGTGTATATACCCTCCAGTGCTTGTGCTGCCGCCTCCCATCTGTGAAATTTTCACTCTGCAGCGGAGTGTGCGCTGGTATGAAACTTCCTGGCAGATCAAAACTGCGTGCCGGACCGAGACTCGAACTCGGGACCTTTGCCTTTGGCGAGCAAGTGCTCTACCATCTCATCTGCTGTGAAGTTTGGAAAGTAGGAGACGACGTACTGGCGGAATTGAAACTGTGAGGACGGGTCGTGAGTCGTGCTTGCGTAGCTCGCGAAAGGGAAAGGTCCCGAGTTCGAGTGTCGGTCCGGCACACAGTTTTAATCTGCCAGGAAGTTTCATATCAGCGCACACTCCGCTGCAGAGTGAAAATCTCATTCTGGAAACATCCCGCAGGCTGTGGGTAAGCCATGTCACCGTAGTATCCTTTCCTCCAGGAGTGCCAGTTCTGCAAGGTTCGCAGGAGAGATTCTGTGAAGTTTGGAAAGTAGGGGACGAGGTACTGGCAGAAGTGAAGCTGTGAGGACGGAGCGTGAGTCGTGCTTCGGTAGCTCAGATGGTAGAGCACTTGCCCGCGAAAGGCAAAGGTCCCGAGTTCGAGTGTCGGTCCGGCACACAGTTTTAATCTGCCAGGAAGTTTCCGTGGCCAAGTTAATGTGACTAGACCGTGTAGGATCACTTCTTTGTCGGTCTGTCTGTCTGTTCGATTGTTGGGAACCCCTCTTTTTTAGGAGTGGACAGGCGTATCAAGTTGCAATTTGTGTCACATAGTAAGGTCTGTGGTACCTTGGCGGCGTGCAAAATGATGCTTGAGACCACAGGATAGCAAATAATTATGTTCACGGATCTTGTAAGTAGGCTGTTTAGGTTTTTATGTTGGTAACGTCACGTAGCGCTCTGTATGAAAATCACTGACTCTGCTGTGTGCAGTCTCTGGGTGGTTGGACTCATTGTTGGAATATTCGCTATTTTAGTGTTGGGTAGTTGATGTGAACAGCGCGTAGCGTTGGGCCGTTTGAGGTGAGCCGCCAGCAGTGGTGGATGTGGAGAGAGAGACGCCAGAGTTTTGAGGGGTTACTATAAGCAGACCTGGACGTGTGTCGGCCAGAAACAGGAAATTTGTAATGATGGTTGTCATGAATTGATACATACGTGATGACTTTTGAACACTATTAAGGTAAATACATTGTTCTCCATCAAAATCTTTCATTTGCTAACTATGCATATCAGTAGTTAGTACCTTCAGTAGTTAGAATCTTATATTTAGCTGGCAGTATTGGCGTTCGGTGTATTGTAGTAGTTCGAGTAACGAAGATTTTTGTGAGGTAATTGATTCATGAAAGGTATAGATTATTGTTAGTCAGGGCCATTCTTTTGTAGGAATTGTTGAAAGTTGCGCAAAAAGTATTGTGTGTCAGTTTAGTGATGATCAGAATAAGTAAAGAGAGAAATGTCTGTGTTCGTTCAGTTTTGGTCAGCTGTTTGAAAATCAAGTAACGTAAGAGTTTTTGCAGCACTGTTATTTTTAATTTTTTCTAATGGGACGTTACAATCTTTAAACATCGATTCAGCTAACTCAAACGTTATTCAGTCACGAATTCTAAATAAAGTCTGAACAGTTGTGTTACTGATTAGTACAGCGTGTTAATATAACTCCAGAATTAATAAAATAAATGGAAAAATTATAGTATCAAGAACAGAATTACACAAAAATTTAAACTTAAAAGTTAAAATTAAAACGTTTTCGAAAGTCTTGGAATTCCCTAGACCGATAATTTTGCAGTATTGATATAGATAACATGCAAAATCCGTCGAAAATCGCTATTCTCGCCATGGATGAACTATCTGTATATATAGTTTGTATAAAAAAAGAATTATCCGATTTGGCACGTCTACGTTTTTGAAACTAATATTCATATACAATGAATTTTTTCTTTTGATGAACAGGAAACTCAAAATTTTTTTTTCATACCTTTTCCTAGGTGTTCAGTATCCCCTCCTTGAGATGCACGGGGTATGTCAATGCGCTATCCAAACTGTTCCCACACTACACCGAGCATGTCTTGAGTTCCAGGTGCCACATCTGCTGTTATGCGATGAGTCAGTTCATTCATTGTTCTTGATAACGGGGGCACATGGACACAGTCTTTTATAAACCCACACAAGAAAAAATCACATACAGTCAGGATTTCTGCGGACTGTTTGTGAAACTATGACGCAGGCGTTTGACGTCTGTGTCAGACACTCGGGGACGGCTCGGCGATTTGCCTTTAGAAAAACAACCTGTTTCTCAGAATTGTCCAGGCCACCGTCTAATGCTCTGTGCTGCAGGAGGATCCACAACATATGTAGTACAAAAGTCACGCTGAACAGATATTACTGACCCGCACTGCGCAAAACGTAGAAGAAAAACGCTTTCTGTCGCCCCGACACCATTTTTACTAAAACTGGAGGCACACTGCCTACCTAGCGACAACCATCTAAAACTCGAGAGGCCGGCCGCGGTGGTCTAGCGGTTCTGGCGCTGCAGTCCGGAACCGCGGGGCTGCTACGGTCGCAGGTTCGAATCCTGCCTCGGGCATGGGTGTGTGTGATGTCCTTAGGTTAGTTAGGTTTAAGTAGTTCTCAGTTCTAGGGGACTTATGACCTAAGATGTTGAGTCCCATAGTGCTCAGAGCCATTTGACCCAAACTCGAGAGTTTGCTCTTTCCATAAGTAGGTTGTTCACGCACATATCTCAAATAAGACAATAGTTATGTTGTTTTCAAATCGGATGATTCTTTTCGATACACCCTATATATATATATATATATATATATATATATATATATATAAAATTAAGTTTGTATGGAGCTTTATAGTTTTAAACGTGGCTGTCAGACAGCTAGCGTAGGAATATAGTTGATATAAAATAGCCAATCGGTTGCAACAAAATTTTACTTTTACAAGATTTCGACTACGACTATAGGTGTCTTCATAAGGAAATTCTCGATCACTCGTAGTAACTGACGACCGAATTTAACAGAAATGGAACTTTCAGAGCTCGGATCCCACTCGCACTTCGCTACTTTTTTTACTGCAGATCCCTATTCTAAGCTAAAAATGCTTAGTGTTTATCTGAAGCAATTTTGTTTTTTGCATTCGTGACAGTTAGTGGTGTATTCGGCGCTAGAGTTACGGCGGTTGCACGGAAGAACACTCCGGAATCAGTCATTTCGGTGGTGAGATTCGAGGGGACTCACCAAAATCAAGCATTCTCATGGTGAGGGGACTCACCGAAACCAACCCCGAAAGGGGTTCAATTTTAGAGGTTTTTGCAATTAAGAACCGACACCTGTGATTCTACACTCCTGGAAATTGAAATAAGAACACCGTGAATTCATTGTCCCAGGAAGGGGAAACTTTATTGACACATTCCTGGGGTCAGATACATCACATGATCACACTGACAGAACCACAGGCACATAGACACAGGCAACAGAGCATGCACAATGTCGGCACTAGTACAGTGTATATCCACCTTTCGCAGCAATGCAGGCTGCTATTCTCCCATGGAGACGATCGTAGAGATGCTGGATGTAGTCCTGTGGAACGGCTTGCCATGCCATTTCCACCTGGCGCCTCAGTTGGACCAGCGTTCGTGCTGGACGTGCAGACCGCGTGAGACGACCCTTCATCCAGTCCCAAACATGCTCAATGGGGGACAGATCCGGAGATCTTGCTGGCCAGGGTAGTTGACTTACACCTTCTAGAGCACGTTGGGTGGCACGGGATACATGCGGACGTGCATTGTCCTGTTGGAACAGCAAGTTCCCTTGCCGGTCTAGGAATGGTAGAACGATGGGTTCGATGACGGTTTGGATGTACCGTGCACTATTCAGTGTCCCCTCGACGATCACCAGTGGTGTACGGCCAGTGTAGGAGATCGCTCCCCACACCATGATGCCGGGTGTAGGCCCTGTGTGCCTCGGTCGTATGCAGTCCTGATTGTGGCGCTCACCTGCACGGCGCCAAACACGCATACGACCATCATTGGCACCAAGAGAGAAGCGACTCTCATCGCTGAAGACGACACGTCTCCATTCGTCCCTCCATTCACGCCTGTCGCGACACCACTGGAGGCGGGCTGCACGATGTTGGGGCGTGAGCGGAAGATGGCCTAACGGTGTGCGGGACCGTAGCCCAGCTTCATGGAGACGGTTGCGAATGGTCCTCGCCGATACCCCAGGAGCAACAGTGTCCCTAATTTGCTGGGAAGTGGCGGTGCGGTCCCCTACGGCACTGCGTAGGATCCTACGGTCTTGGCGTGCATCCGTGCGTCGCTGCGGTCCGGTCCCAAGTCGACGGGCACGTGCACCTTCCGCCGACCACTGGCGACAACATCGATGTACTGTGGAGACCTCACGCCCCACGTGTTGAGCAATTCGGCGGTACGTCCACCCAGCCTCCCGCATGCCCACTATACGCCCTCGCTCAAAGTCCGTCAACTGCACATACGGTTCACGTCCACGCTGTCACGGCATGCTACCAGTGTTAAAGACTGCGATGGAGCTCCGTATGCCACGGCTAACTGGCTGACACTGACGGCGGCGGTGCACAAATGCTGCGCAGCTAGCGCCATTCGACGGCCAACACCGCGGTTCCTGGTGTGTCCGCTGTGCCGTGCGTGTGATCATTGCTTGTACAGCCCTCTCGCAGTGTCCAGAGCAAGTATGGTGGGCCTGACACACCGGTGTCAATGTGTTCTTTTTTCCATTTCCAGGAGTGTACTTTAAATTTTCGAGAGTAGTGTAAACTTCTTTATTCGAAACAGTTGACATTATTGTTAAAAATTTAATTTAGTTCTGCAAATATGATTGTACAGTAAAACTTTCAGGTACAGATATTTTTTTAAGTCTGGCAAATCAGCTGCATGTAAGATAACGTAGCTTACTGTTCTCTTCGGACTTGATTTCGGTTAGTCCTAACAACATCAGGGCGCTTGATTCCGGTGAGTCCCCTCGAATCTCAGCAGCATCTGTCTGAATTATTTCGGAGCGTTCTTCCGCCCAGTCACCGTAACTCTCGCGTCGAATATAGCACCATCGAAAAAATGGTTTCAAATGAACCCGAAGTGTTTTTGGCGTAGAATCCAACTCTGCAATAAAAAAGGTGGGTTCCAGACTGAAAATGAAAAGTCGATCCCCGTTAGGGGTGGGCGGGCAGTTGGACCTGGACGTAAATGAATTAACATATTGCACATAAATAGGAGAAGGAATCCATTATTGTATGATTACACTATTTGCGATAAACCGCTGGAACAGCAGCTACCGTGAAATACCTAGAAGTGACCGTGTTGAGCAGCCTAATGTGAAGTTGTAGGAAAATCAGTTTTCAGACTGCCATTGATTGCCAGAATGCTACGGAAATGTAATTCTCCCCCGAAAGAAGTGGCTTACAGTACACTTGTAAGAGCGATTCTGGGGTGTTGTTCATCAGTCTTGTACCCTTACCAATTTAAATTAGCAGAAAGACAGGGAAGGTACAAAGAAGAGCACCGTGTTTCGTCACTAATCCATTTAGACAGCGCGAAAGCGTTACTGAGATGTTCAACAAATGTGTGCACTATGGAGAGGTTTCCTGTAGAAATTCCGTGCGATTATGTTCCGGGAAGAGTCGGACAACATATTCCTTCCTCCCACATACGTGTCCAATACGATCCGCGAAGAAAAAGTGCGAGAAGTTAGAACCAATACGGTTTGCGTACAATTATTCTTCCCCACGCGCCATTCATGAATGGAACAGAGGAAGCGAGGATCAGATAGCTGTATCAGAAGGACGCTCCGCTTGCGGATTGTTGACGTAGATGTACATGCATCGTTTATCGTCCACATTTCAATCCCGTACAAAGCAATGCTCGAGACGAGTGCTATCAGAAAAGGTTTCGCAACACTTACATTTATGTTCAATTAACAACTTCTCTAGCACTGCGTACGGACAGATTTGTCTGGCGCGGGGGTTATAAATTATATACACAACCTTTCTCGTGAATCAGCCTGTCTCTCTGCGAAAACCGCATAAAAAAATCCCTGCAGCAATTCCAAAAATTAGTTTTCAAATACAGACAGAAAATAATCTATAATATGTTTACATATAAATATACTTCTTTTCAGAAAATCTTTGGTTAGTATTGCCAATGTTCACTTCGTATTCTTCAGTATTGCTGAGCTAGCTATTTTTTTGTCTAGTTTCCAGACTTATCTACAACTCATGCTATTTGATACCCTAATGTGATCCCTTATCACCATCTGGCTTATTTCAGCTAAACTACACTTATGCTCCTAAATTAAGAAGTAATGCTGGTACATGGCGAAACAACGCTCTGGTGGGCGGTTTGCGGATTTAAATCACCTCGGGGTATGACCATGCGGTGTATTTGATCTGCTGGTTGTCGCATGGTGTCGCTGGCAGCAGTCCACATACGCAGAGGTGTGTTGGAGCATGTCAGAGTACGGTGCAGCGAGTAAGTGTGCAGACGTTTTCAGACGTGCTAATGGTGACTGTGTGTTGAAAATGGTTCAAAGAACACATATTGATGACGATATGAGAGGTAGAATACTAGGGTGACTGGAGGCTGGCCAAACACAGCAGGTCGTACCACGGGTCCTCCGTGTGCCACAAAGTGTCATCTCAAGATTATGGCAACGATTCCAGCAGACAGGAAACGTGTCCAGGGGCTACAGTACGGGACGTCCACAGTGTACAACACCACAAGAAGACCGATAACTCACCATCAGTGTCCGCAGACGGCCACGGAGTACTGCAGGTAGCCTTGCTCGAGACCTTACCGCAGCCACTGGAACAAGTTGTCTCCAGACATACAGTCTACAGATGACTGAAGAGAGACGGTTTATTCGCCCGGAGGCCTGTTCAAATTGTTCAGATGTGTGTGAAATCTTATGGGACTTAACTGCTAAGGTCATCAGTCCCGAAGCTTACACACTACTTAACATAAATTATCCTAAGGACAAACACACACACATGCCTGAGGGAGGACTCGAACCTCCGCCGGGACCAGCCGCACAGTCCATGACTGTAGAGCCTTAGAGCGCTCGGCTAATCCCGCGCAGCCCGGAGACCTGCAAGGTTCATTCCACTGACCCCTGGTCACAGGAGAGCGCGTAAAGCCTAATGTCAAGAACACAGTACATGGTCATTGGAACAGTGGCCCCAGGTTATGTTCACGGACGAGTCCAGGTATAGTCTGAACTGTGATTCTCGCCGGGTTTTCATCTGGCATGAACCAGGAACCAGATACTGACCCCTTAATGTCCTTGAAATGGGCCTGTGTGGAGGTGTTGGTTTGATGGTGTAGGTTCGGATTATGATTGGTGCACGTACATCCCTGCATGTCTTTGACAGAGGAACTGTAACAGGTCAGGTGTATCGGGCCGTCATTTTGCACCAATATGTCCACCTTTTCAGGGGTGCAGTAGGTCCCACCTTCCTCCTGATGGATGATAATGCACGGCCCCACCGAGCTGCCATGGTGCAGGAGTACCTTGAAACAGAAGATGTCAGGCGAATGGAGTGGCCTGCCTGTTCTCCAGATCTAAACCCCATCAAGCACGTCTGGGATGCTCTCGGTCGACGTATCGCTGCACGTTTTCAAACCCCTGTGATACTTCAGGAGCTCTGACAGGCACTGGTGCAAGAATAGGAAGCTATAACTCAGCAGCTGCTCTACCACCTGTTCCAGAGTATGCCAACCCGTTGTGTTGCCTGTGTACGTGTGCATGGTGATCATATCCCATACTGAAGTCGGGGTACATGCGCAGGAAACAGTGACGTTTTGTAGCGCATGTGTTTCGGGACGGTTTGTTCAGCTTATCAATAATACCGTGGACTTACAGATCTCTGTCGTGTGTGTTCCCTATGTGCCTATGCTATTTGCGCCAGTTTTGTAGTGCCACGTTGTGTGGCACCATATTCTGCAATTATCCTTCATTTATGAGCATGAGTATACATTATTGTTGTCTCTTTGGAATTTAGAAATTCTTATAGTAAATGCTTTAGTATTACTGTAAATTATGGTCAAAACACATTATGGTACCGGTTTTCATGGAAGAATGGAAATGGAAATTGAGGCAGGAAAGCGTTGTACTAGATCCGGAATCGAATCGGTGACCTTTGCCTTTCAAGAACACTGTTGCTACACGCTGAGCTATCCACGAACAACTCTCGAAACACCGCATAGCTGTACTTCCGCCAGTATCTCATGTCTTACAAATTGCACAGTTGTTCTCCTGCACACCTTCCGGGATTAGTACTCTTAAAAGAAAGGATACTGCGGAGACGTGGCTTAACCACAGCCTGGGGATGTTTACAGAATGAAATTTCCAGTCCACAGCTAAGTGTGCGCTGATTTTCAACTTTTTCCGTCAGATTAAAAGTGTCTCAACACAATGTAATCTGTGACTAAGTTTCAAAACTGTGTACACTCCGCTGCTGAGTGAATAATTCATTCTGGACTGATGACCTCAAATGTTAAATCCCATAGTGCTCAGAGCCATTTGAAATTTGAATTCATTCTGTAGGTAGTTAATTTGTTTTAATAAATGAACTTGTTTGTTAGGTATTTACGTACAACTACATTTATACTCCGCCAGCGATCTTACGGTGCGACAATTCCCTCTTTCGCTGTTCCAGTCACAAATGGTTCGCGGGAAAAAACTTTCTGCTAAGGTGTTGTGTAATTGTGGCGAAAGGAGTCGGAAATGGATTCCTATTCAAAATAATATCGACCCATTCATGCTTATTAAAAGACGAATCTCCGTGTGATCCTCGGCACAGAAGCGTCACTGGATGCAGATACGGAGGGGCATGTGGTCAGCTCACCGCTCTCCCGGCCGTGTTGTCAGTTTACGAAACCGGAGCCGCTACTTCTCTATCGTATATTCACGCTTATTACTCTCCGTAATTTCTTTTAGGGGACTGATCTCCAGAGCGTTTTATATTGTTTCATTCCTGATCCTGTCCCTTCTCGTATCACCGGAGAACCCCGTGGAAAGCACCTCTCCGTTGCCTATATTCTGCTCTGGTCTTCTTTGTCCAAGTTCAACATTCTGATCCATAGGTCAAAACTGGCATATAATATGACTTCACGACTTTTGCTTTGCAGATGTTTTCCAGTTTCTATTACCGATACACAATAGTAAAATTTCAAAGCATTTCCTATTCTTTCCGAAATTTCGTCTTGATATTTCTTTTCTTGCTTGTTTCCTGTCTATATAATTAAAGGCACCTACTTCTTCGATAATTTTTCTACTGCAAGTTACATGCTCCATCTTTTTCATTTTTCCTGTTAATTTCCATTACTTCACTCTCTGTTAAGCATATTTCCAAGTCTGTTTCTTCATCTTCTCTTCGTCAGGTATTCAACTATTCTTCCAATTTCTGCTCATTTTCTTCCCAAACCATCACATCGTCTGCATATGCTATGTTTTTCATATGATCTGCTAATGTCTCTGGGTGAACTTGACGATGCTGTCCACATTTTGACATCTTGCTAGTATAGATATCGATAGGTGAGATTCTGCAGTCCCAAGATGGGACAACGTTACTTTGTATGGAACACTCGGTGCGCGAATTCTGCTCGTACTTCTTCTTCTTCTTCTTCTTCTTCTTCTTCTTGCGTTACGGCCTCTGTAGGACTACGGGTAGCCCCTTTGCGGACTGCATTTTCCTCTCCTTCTCCCAGAGCCTCTTCATTCTTCCTCTTCTTCTCTCCCGCTCTTCTTCCGAGATCTTCAGTTTCCGTTTCTCCTGTCGGCTCCACTGGTGACACTCTAATCTTTCCCTGTATTCTCCTCTGCCACTGATCTCCGGCATATTGGTCGGTGTATATTTGTTCCTCCAACTTTCCTTTCCTTCGACCTTGATCCCCAATTCCAACCAGTCCTTCCGAAGTTCAACAACCCACTTGGTTCCTGTCTTTCCCCCTGTCCTCCCTGTTGTTTCCCACCCTCTCTTCGTCATTCTGTCCATACTTACCCTAACTACATGCCCAGCAAATCTTGCCCTTTTGAGTCTGATTTCCCCGGATATTGTTCTCATGTTCCGGTACAATTCTTCCCTAGGTCTTCGCATTCACCTCTCTCCATCTCTTTTGGGACCTAGTATTTTTCTCTCTTCTTTCTCTAGTTGTTCTACCCCATTTCTTCCTAGTGTCTCAGCAGTATATAATTCTCCATTCCTCGCCGTTGCCTTGTAGTGGCTTATCTTTGCCTCTGTGGATATATTCTTCTTATTGTATATCTCTCTCGTCATGCAGAAGGCTGACCTCATCTTCGTTATCCTCTCTGTTATTGCCTCCTTGCTCCTGTTCCTTCCTTTTATAAATTCTCCCAGGTATTTAAATTTGTCCACCATTTGCACAGTGCCTTCCGGTGTTTCGCAGTCTGCAGTGGTATCCTCAGTCCCACCTTTCTGGCTACCTTACTACTCGCATTTTCTACTTCTAGACGTAAATTCTACGTCCCGCTTTGACACGCAGTACCAAAACGGCGCCCGGCAGAGGTGGGTGGGGTCAGAAGGTCGCGAGACGGCGACTGCATGCGTGCGGGCTGCCTGGCTGCTCCGTTGTGTAATGGCGCGGCCGGGTGGCGCCGCCAGCACGCTGACGGTGAAAGTCGCCGTGTTTTGGCGCCGCGTCCCGACGGTGACGTCACACCCGGACAGGGCGCAGCGGTGACGTCACGGGTGCCCGAGGCCACATGGACCAATGCGAGACGGATCTGTGAGCTGGCGACAGAATGGCGGGTAGAGACCTACAGGCTAGACAGCGGAGTGGTACCCCAGCGGGGTCTCTCTTAGAGATGGGTCGTTCGCGAACTAACGGGTCCAGAGGAACGGTTCACCAAGATGAACGGAAGGAGCGAGGAACGAATTCTAAAGCCGTCGGCACACGGACCGTGCGTCCGAACGTTGAGCGTTGAGCGTGCCGAGTTTCTGACGTCATAGCGTGGAACAGCACGTATGGGAGTCTTTCCGAACGTGCAGAGCAATATCTGGCATGTCAGATATCCTGAGCGTGCGTCTGAGCGTTGACCAATGAGACGGCATAACGCCACCTACGTCACACGCACGTCGTCTCCCTTCAGTACAGAGTTGTGAGGCGCCATATTGGCACTCATTTTAAGCCTATATGTATATATGCCGTTTCTGAGCACCTGCAAATTCAGAAGCACTGAAAAACCCGTTGTTAACTGTGTGATTCGTTCCAGTAAAATAATGAGAAACACCATATTCGTGGTAAAAGAATTATTATAACTTGCGTATTATGAGAGTAGGCTATTAGAAGGCACACTGAATATACACCCAAAACGCATTGTTCTAGGTACAATTTGTTATAATTAAATTTCAATTAGTATCATATCTACGATTAAGGTTTTCAGCAAGGGGTAACATAATATGATTAGGAACAGAACATGTATTGTTTGTTTAGCGTAATGAGTAGCGTCAGTATTCAGACTTCTGTTGATGGGAGGGGCGGTGGTTTGCGGCTTGTCAAGACCTAATTTTTTTTTTCTAACTTTCGCGCTATTATTAGATTCTGATACTTTATCATTAGTTTATAATATTTGATGTTATGTAAATATAAGTTCACACTTTTTTTTTTTTTTTTTTTTTTTTTTTTTTTTTTTTTTTTTTTTTTTTTTTTTTTGAGGGGTGACTTTGTTCGCTTGGCTTAATCTACAGGACAGCTTGCGCTACTTGTATAAAAAAAATTTTTGCTCCGTTTTCTTTTGCGATTCTTAATTCACATGTTGCAAAGATTCTGCTACTGGGTAGGAACAGTGATCAAGTAAGACTGACCTTGGGGTTTTACTAAAATGTGGGAATGATGAAATAATGTTTGTCTTATGCGGAGAAGTATTGCAAATTTGTGACGCACTGTTTGTAATGCAACTTTTATAAGCCTGTGTGCTTGTTGATTGGTCATGGTACTTTCCTTTTCGTGGACGATGGAGGAAATGTGCGTTTAGTAGGGCTAACGTGGGAATATTACGCGCGCCCGTTGAGTAAACAATGTGATATACGAATAGAAACATACCACAACTGCCGCTGGAGTGCGTTGTGATCGGGTATACCACATTGGGGCCCACGTACCGTATGCAAAAGTCGCATCGTTCCTGAACGTTCAGCAGCACATTGAACTTGGCACGCTCAACGTTGACGTTCGACAGCACGGTCCGTGTGCCGACGGCTTTAGAGATGGGTCGTTCGCGAACTAACAGGTCCAGAGGAACGGATCACTAAGATCAACGGAAGGAGCGAGGAACGAATTCTAAGGAACGGTCTTTCATGGTTCACTTCGGTAGCGGCTTTCTACTTATATTGGAAAAAAAACGACGTTTTGTCTGTGGAGTACGTCATTGATTCTTTTGTAAAAATTTGTTTTGTTTATTTATAGACACAATCACATGTTTATGACACATTCATAACCGGTTTCGGACATCCAATGACCATCTTCAGATGCTAAAGACGACATACACTGAACACAGGTTCATGCGTTGTCAAACTACTTACAGTTCCCGGGAACGGGAAACGGTCGTTCTCGTTCCCGCAACGGCTCGTCCGCCGGTCTCGTTCCAGCCTCTACATCTACATCTACATCCATACTCCGCAAGCCACCTGACGGTGTGTGGCGGAGGGTACCTTGAGTACCTCTATCGGTTCTCCTTTCTGTTCCAGTCTCTTATTGTTCGTGGAAAGAAGGATTGTCGGTATGCCTCTGTGTGGGCTCTAATCTCTCTGATTTTATCCTCATGGTCTCTTCGCGAGATATACGTAGGAGGGAGCAATATACTGCTTGACTCCTCGGTGAAGGTATGTTCTCGAAACTTCAACAAAAGCCCGTACCGAGCTACTGAGCGTCTCTCTTGCAGAGTCTTCCACTGGAGTTTATCTATCATCTCCGTAACGCTTTCGCGATTACTACATGAACCTGTAACGAAGCGCGCTGCTCTGCGTTTGATCTTCTCTATCTCTTCTATCAACCCTATCTGGTACGGATCCCACACAGGCGAGCAGTATTCAAGCAGTCGGCGAACAAGCATACTGTAACCTACTTCCTTTGTTTTCGCATTGCATTTCCTTAGAATTCTTCCAATGAATCTCAGTCTGGCATCTGCTTTACCGACGATCAACTTTATATGATCTTTCCATTTTAAATCACTCCTAATGCGTACTCCCAGATAATTTATGGAATTAACTGCTTCCAGTTGCTGACCTACTATATTGTAGCTAAATGATATGGGATCTTTCTTTCAATGTATTCGTAGCACATTACACTTGTCTTCATTGAGATTCAATTGCTATTCCCTGCACCATGCGTCGTCAATTCGCTGCAGATCCTCTTGCATTTCAGTACAATTTTCCATTGTTACAACCTCTCGATATACCACAGCATCATCCGCAAAAAGCCTCAGTGAACTTCCGATGTCATCCACAAGGTCATTTATGTATAATGTGAATAGCAACGGTCCTACGACACTCCCCTGCGGCACACCTGAAATCACTCTTACTTCGGAAGACTTCTCTCCCTTGAGAATCACATGCTTCGTTCTGTTATCTAGGAACTCTTCAATCCAATCACACAATTGGTCTGATAGTCCATATGCTCTTACTTTGTTCATTAAACGACTGTGGGGAACTGTATCGAACGCCTTGCGGAAGTCAGGAAACACGGCATCTACCTGTGAACCCGTGTCTATGGCCCTCTGAGTCTCGAGGACGAATAGCGCGATCTGGGTTTCACACGATCGTCTTTTTCGAAACCCTTACTGATTCCTACAGAGTAGATTTCTAGTCTCCAGAAAAGTCATTATGCTCGAACAAACTACGTGTTCCAAAATTCTGCAACTGGTCGACGTTAGAGATACAGGTCTATAGTTCTGCACAGCTGTTCGACGTCCCTTCTTGAAAACGCGGATGACCTGTGCCCTTTTCCAATCCTTAGGAATTCTACGCTCTTCTAGAGACCTACGGTACACCGCTGCAAGAAGGGGGGCAAGTTCCTTCGCGTACTCTGTGTAAAATCGAACTGGTATCCCATCAGGTAATCTCTTTTGAGCGATTTTAATTGTTTCTCTATCCCTCTTTCGTCTATTTCGATATCTACCATTTTGTCATCTGTGCGATAATCTAGAGAAGGAACTACAGTGCAGTCTTCCTCTTTGAAACATCTTTGGGGAAAGACATTTAGTATTTCGGCCTTTAGTCTGTCATGCTCTGTTTCAGTACCATTTTGGTCACAGTGTCTGGACATTTTGTTTTGATCCACCTCCCGCTTTGACATGACCAAAATTTCTTAGTATTTTCTGCCAAGGACATAAGGACATATCAGCTTGCTTCACTGTTTCGATAAACAGCAGAAGACACACTTATACTTTGGTATTACACATGCAAAGGAAGTCGGCACGGCACACACGAGTGGCCATTTTCCATCTTTTTTGATCCAAGGTAAAACAGCTGTTCATTGTTATGTAAGGCAGACCGACTTACAACCGGATGAAGTCCGCGCTCCATTATCGAGTGTCTGGTATCACAATTTGTAAAGAGAATACGATAACTTCTACAATATTATTTCAGTCATACAGGATGGTGCACGAACAATCCGCCCCGAGTACTAGACTGCTAATTGTTGCCCACCAATCGTCATTTATTGTTTCGAAGTAGTTGTTTGCATTAGCTTCTTTGTTATTTCTTCACTGCCTAACTATTACATGTTTACCTATTGTTCTCGTAGTGATCAACAAATTGTGCGTAATTGCCCAGCAGTCTGTACTTGGGGCCGCTTTTTCGTGCGCCACCTTGTACTATTTCACTGCAATCAGCCACATAATGCTACAGTTGGCTAAGCGAGAGGTTTTGCAAAATCACGAAAATTACTTCTACAACTGTGCGAGAATTCTGTAATGAATAAAAACTCTGTACTCCAGGGGGAAGCAACTTCCCCTCTTGTTCAAAAAAATGTTCAAATGTGTGTGAAATCTTATGGGACTTAACTGCTAAGGTCATCAGTCCCTAAGCTTACACACTACTTAACCTAAATTATCCTAAGGACAAACACACACACCCATGCCCGAGGGAGGACTCGAACCTCCGCCGGGACCAGCCGCACAGTCCATGACTGCAGCGGCCTAGACCGCTCGGCTAATCCCGCGCAGCTGCCCCTCTTGGCGCCTTCCATTTTCAGTCACCTACGCTACTAATTTTCAATTTTTCATAAGAACCATATACCATGCACAAGAGAACGGCGAACGAGTAAAAATGAACGGTTCCCAAAAAAGACCGATCACCAGTGAACTAGTTCCAACAGATGAACGAGTTTGCCCATCTCTGGTCTCTCTCTCTCTCTCTCTCTCTCTCTCTCTCTCTCTCTCTCCCAACTCTCTCTCTCTCTCTCTTTCCAACGAAACTTAACTTTTTCGTTTGTTTAAGTGAATCGATTAGTCAGGTCAATTAATTGTACTCCAGTTAATTGTTATGTTACGTCTTTATAGTTACGACTACACATCGCATCCATAAACTTATTTTTTGGTTGTAATAAGGTTCAGAGTGATGCTAGTCAACAAAACTTTCACAATGAAGAGCTGGTACACCTGCCTAATATATCTTGTAAAGCCACCGCGACTACGCAGAAGTGTCGCAACACAACGTCGCATGGACTCGACTAAAGTCTGAAAATTGATACGATGATTCCTGAAGAGCTGTCCATAAATGCGCAAGGGTACAGGGAAGGGGGGTGGGGGGAGATGTCTTCTGAACAGCACGTTGCAAGCCATCCCAGATATGCTCAATTATTTTTATGTGCTGGGAGCTTGGTGGCCATCGGAAGTGTTTAAACTCACAAGAGTGCTCCTGGAGCCAATCTGCAGCAATTGTCGACGTGTGGGGTGTCGCATTGTCCTACTGGAATTGCCCAAGTCCGTCGGCATGCACAATGGACGTGAATGGGTGAAGTTGATCAGACAGTATGCTTACATACGTGTCACCTGTCAGAGTCGTATCTAGACGTATCAGGGGTCCCATATCACTCCAACTGTACACGCCACACAACATTACAGAGCCTCCACCAGCTTGAACAGCCCCCTGCTGACATGCAGGGTCCATGCATTCACGAGGTTGTCTCCATAACTGTACACGCCCATCCGCTCGACACAATTTCAAACGAGACTCGTCCGACCAGGCAACATGTTTCCAGTCATCAACAGTCCAACGTCACTGTTGACGGGCACAGTGGAGGCGTAAAGTTTTGTGTCGTGCAGTCATCAAGGGTACACGAGTGGGTTTCTGCTCCGAAACCCATATCGATCATGTTTTGTTGAATTAGCTTAGTTCGCATGCTAACAGTTGTTGGTGGCCCAGCATTGAAATCTGCAACAGTCTGCGGAAGGCTTACATTTCTGTCACGTTGAACGATCCTCTTCAGTCGTCGTTGGTCCCGTTCTTGCTGGATCTTTTTCCGGCCGCGTTGTAGATTCGACGTCTTACCGCTTTCCTGATATTCACGGTAACCTCTCGAAATGGCCGTACAGGAAATCCTCCACTTGATCCCTGCCTCGGAGGTGTTGGGTCCCATCGTTCGAGGGCCGACAGTAATACCGCTTTCAAACTCACTTAAATCTTTATAACCTGCCATCGTAACAGAAATAGCATATCTAACAACTGCGCCAGACACTTTCTGTCTTATATAGGTGCTGCTGACCACAGCACCGTATTCTGCCTATTTATATCTCTCTATATTTGAATGTTGTTGTTGTGGTCTTCAGTCCTAAGTTTGGTTTGATGAAGCTCTCCATGCTACTCTATCCCGTGCAAGCTTCTTCATCTCCCAGTAACTACTGCAGCCTACATCCCTCTGAATCTGCTTAGTGTATTCATCTCTTGGTCTCCCTCTACGATTTTTACCCTCCACGCTGCCCTCCAGTGCTAAATTTGTGATCCCTTGATGCCTCAGAACATGTCCTACCAACCGATCCTTTGTTCTCGCCATTTGTGCCACAAACTCCTCTTCTCCCCAATCCTATTCAATACCTCCTCATTAGTTACGTGATCTACCCATCTAATCTTCAGCATTCTTCTGTAGCACCACATTTCGAAAGCTTCTATTCTCTTCTTGTCCAAACTAGTTATCGTCCATGTTTCACTTCCATACATGGCTACACTCCATACAAATACTTTCAGAAACGACTTCCTGACACTTAAACCTATACTCGATGTTAACAAATTTCTCTTCTTCAGAAACGATTTCCTTGCCATTGCCATTCTACATTTTATATACTCTCTACTTCGACCATCATCAGTTATTTTACTCCCTAAATAGCAAAACTCCTTTACTACTTTAAGTGTCTCATTTCCTAATTTAATTCCCTCAGCATCACCCGATTTAATTTGACTACATTCCATTATCCTCGTTTTGCTTTTGTTGATGTTCATCTTATATCCTCCTTTCAAGACACTGTCCATTCCGTTCAACTGCTCTTCCAAGTCCTTTGCTGTCTCTGACAGAATTACAATGTCATCGGCGAACCTCAAAGTTTTTACTTCTTCTCCATGGATTTTAATACTTACTCTGAATTTTTCTTTTGTTTCCTTTACTGCTTGCTCAATATACAGATTGAATAACATCGGGGAGAGGCTACAACCCTGTCTCAGTCCCTTCCCACCCACTGCTTCCTTTTCATGCCCCTAGACTCTTATAACTGTCGTCTGGTTTCTGTACAAATTGTAAATAGCCTTTCGATCCCTGTGTTTTACCCCTGCCACCTTCAGAATTTGAAAGAGAGTGTTCCAGTCAACATGGTCAAAAGCTTTCTCTAAGTCTACAAACGCTAGAAGCGTAGATTTGTCTTTCCTTAATCTTTCTTCTAAAATAAGTCGTAATGTCAGTATTGCCTCACGTATTCCAATATTTCTACGGAATCCAAACTGATCTTCCCCGAGGTCGGCTTCTACCAGTTTTTCCATTCGTCTGTAAAGAATTCTTGTTAGTTGTAGTGTTGGCAGAAGAGCCAACACCGTGTTTCTGGAGGAGGCCGAAATGCACGCTTTTAAGCTCACGCAGATTGGCGTGAGGTCTGGAACAGTTAAAGGATTTGAGTCTAGCAAATAAAGTACGTAGCTGTTGGAATACTTAACTTTAGTCCACAATTGGTGAACATCTCTCATCACTGTACAAGCTTCACAATATTAATTATCAAATGCGCCTTGCTAGGTCGTAGCAAATGACGTAGCTGAAGGCTATGCTAACTACCGTCTCGGCAAATGAGAGCGTATTTGTCAGTGAACCTTTCCTAGCAAAGTCGGCTGTACAACTGGGCGAGTGCTAGAACGTCTCTCTAGACCTGCCGTGTGACGGCGCTCGGTCTGCAATCACTGACAGTGGCGACACGCGGGTCCGACGTATACTAATGGACCGCGGCCGATTTAAAGGCTACCACCTAGCAAGTGTGGTGGCTGACGGTGACACCACATTCCTCCCCCGCAAATCGGCGTCGGTTGTGTTATAAGGCTTCCGCCCGCCGTGGGGAGGACCCCATGTTGACGTATGCGACGAGGTGGGGAGCCTAACAACAGGCGAGGCTGTGCCACCCGCACCCGGCCATTCAGTCCGAGGGGAGCTAGGAAACGCCTGAAAAACTAGTCCAGGGTGCACGTCAACATGCGGTGTATGCGCCTGTAGAGAGACAGGAGGGGCCGAAGATATGACCTCCATCGGGGCGGGGCAGCCGACGGGCGAAGACGACATCTGGTCCGGAGCGGGCAAGAGTTCCATGTCGGAGGACAGCTAGTCACGGGAAGCGATCGGTGGCGCGTGACCCAAGGAGGCGCTTGGCGGATGCAGCGAAGCGTCCACTGCGGGCGTCGCCGGCGGGAGAACAGGCGGCGGCGCGTCGCCATGGGGCAAAATGGAAGGCAGCGTCGGTAACACCTGGGGATGAGGCGAGCCAGTAGATGGGTCCCCAGGGCGCTGACCGGACGGCACCGTCGCTGAAAGCAGACGGGGAGCAGCAGAACCCGTGCGACGACAGAGGCGCAGCTGATTGAGATGCCGACGCACCTCACCAGAGGCCCCCAAAACCAGATACAAAGCGCGGCCGAGGCAGCGAAGAATGCGCCCTGCGAGCCAACGCCGTGAACCTCGATAGTTGCGATAGTATACAACGTCGCCTGGAGCAAAAGCAGGAGTCTGCCGCTGCACAGGAACCTGATGGGGCGGATGCAGCAAAGACATCAAGGTTCGATGAGGACGACCGTGGAGCAACTCAGCCGGCGAGCGACCATCTCAGGGCTGAGAGCGATACGAGGACAAAAAGAGCAATAACCCGTCCTCCCGAGAATGCGACTCGTTCAGCTTCAACATCTGTGACTTGAAAGTCCGGACCAATCTTTCAGCGGCACCGTTTGACTGAGGCGAAAACGGCGCGGATGTGAGATGTTGAATACCATTGGCCTTGCAGAATGACTGAAATTCTGCGGACATGAATTGTGGGCCATTGTCGGAAACAATAGTCTATGGAAGACCTTCAATACAAAAGATAGCGGATAACGCTTGGATGGTGGCAGATGACATCGTGGAAGACATCCGGACAACAAAAGGAAAATTACTGAATGAATCTACCACAGCCAACCATCGAGCATTCCAGAATGGACCAGCAAAATATATGTGTAAGCGTTGCCAAGGGGAAGTGGCTTTCGGCCATGCAAAGAATTTCTGCGGTGGTGCGGAGTGTTGTTCGGCACACGCCATGCAAGAAGAGCACATATTCGTAATCGCAGCATCGATTCCGAACCAAGTACAGTGCTGACGAGCAAGTTGTTTCGTTCGCACTATACCCCAATGTCCGTGGTGGAGAAGCCGTAAGACAGAGGACTGTAACGAACGTGGGACCACGACCCTGGACTGATCATTATCAGAACGCAACAGCAAAACACCACGTCGTACAAAAAGTCTCTCCTTGTGAGCAAAAAATCGGCGAACCAACGGATCCTCGATCCGTGACGTTGACAAGGGCCATTGCGTAGCAACAAAACGCAAAACGGTAGCAAGGACAGGGTCAGCAGCTGTGGCTGTAGCTATACGACGAAAATCAATCGGAAACGATTCGACCACGTCATCTGTTTCCGAATCAATGAACATGCAAGCAAGGTCGGAGGAATCGAATGCTCTATCCTCAGCAACAGGCAAACGGGACAACGCATCGGCGTTTCCGTGCTGAGCGGTGGACCGATACAAGATATCGTAGCGGTACTGCGAGAGGAAAATAGACCAACGAATGAATTTCTGCGCTGTACCTGGAGGTACAGGCTTGTTCGGATGAAAAAGCGATGTCAAAGGTTTGTGGTCTGTGATGATTGTAACGTGACGACCATACAAGAAATCATGAAACTTAGTAACACCAAATACGAGAGCCAAGGCTTCTTTCTCAATCTGTGAATAATTTCTTTGCGCAGACGAGAGCAATTTGGACGCAAAGGCAATAGGGCGATCATGCGATCCATCTTTGTGCGCAAGCACAGCTCCGATCCTGAAATCTGATGCATCCACCATCAACAAAAGGGGTTTCTGGGGATCGAATGGCGTAAGGCAAGTAGCGGAAAGCAACGCCGATTTCAACTGGCGAAAAGCGCGTTCGCATTCCGTCGTCCAGACGAACGGAACACCTTTACGGCGTAAGCGATGAAGCGACGCTGAAATGGAAGAGGCGTGGCGCATATACCTGTTATAATAATTTATTTTTCCTAGCACACTCTGTAGCTGCTTCAAATTCTGCGGCGAAGGCAAGTCTTGTATGGCACGGAGGTGCTCGGGACTGGGATGTATGCCTTGGGCATTGATTACATGGCCCAGATAGGGTAAGTCACGAGCAAAAAACACACATTTGTCCTTCCGCAAGCGAAGACCATTTTGTCGCAAGACCTGAAATAACGTTCTGAGATTGGCTAAATGTTCTTCTTCCGTCTTTCCGGAGATCACAATATCGTCCAGATAGTTTGCTGCAGTAGGGACCGAGGCACAAACAGTTTGTAGATATTGCTGAAACAATGCAGGGGCGGATGCACACCCGAATGGCAGTCTTTTGAAGCGATACAAACCAAGATGCGTGTTAACCACCAAAACGCGCTGGGATTCTTCGTCCACCGGTATTTGCAAGTACGCATATGCGAGGTCCAACTTCGAAAAATGTTTACCCGGGCACAGTTTGTCAAAAAGTTCTTCCGGGCGGGGTAAAGGAAAAGTCGCAATCACTAGTTGTGGATTCACTGTTGCCTTGAAGTCCACACAAAGTCTCAATTTTCCGGAAGGTTTTGGTAAAATTACTAAGGGTGATGCCCAGAGAGAAGCCTGCACACGTTCAATCACGCCTTGTGATTCCAAATCGTTTAATGTTCTTGCGACCTCATCACGCAATGCATGAGGAACATTGCGCACTCTGAAAAATTTCGGTTGTGCGTTTACTTTCAGTTCCAAATGTGCTTTATAGTTCTTAGTGCAACCAAGGCCCGGTGCAAAAATGTCTGCAAATTCTTCAGACAGTCGAGAAACACTGGCTGAAGGCACAGTCTGATTCACTGATAGGACCTGATTGACTATAGACAAGTTAAACAATTGAAATAAATCTAAACCAAACAAGGTCACTGCAGCAGAAGAACGAAGTACGTAAAAAGACACAAGTTTTGTTTGTCCCTTGTATGTTGTAAGAAGGCTGCACTGTCCTAACACAGGGATATTCTGACCGGAATAGCTAGTTAACTTAACATTTGCGGCATGCAACGGAGGGGTGCCCAATTGTTTGTACGTGTCTTTATTGATCAGTGAAACTGCAGCTCCGGTATCGAGCTGGAAGGGTATCACGTGGCCATGAATGTCCACGTCTACAAAAAGTTTATTGTCCTGTTGACGACAAGAGCTACTGTCTCGTGCAACGGGAACCGACACTGGTACAGAATCACTTGCGACTTGACGGGATTTCCGTCGACGTCGGCGCACACTATTTGTGGGATGAACACAGTCACTGTTAGAGAGAGTGGCACTGGGTGGAGTGGAATGAACTACATGAATATCCATGGACGAATGTTCACGAGTCTGAGCATTCTTGGTTCGATTCTGGCGAGAAGCAAAGGGCCTGGAATGGTTTTGAGCTTCCGATCTGAGCTTTTTCTGGCAAACACTCTGAACATGTCCTTTTTTATTACAGAAAAAGCAAATAGCTTGGCGTGACGGGCAATTCTCACGCGAATGTGTAGTAGCACACCGCGGGCATGATTTTAGCACTGCATTTGCTTGCTTGCACGGCAGCTGCGCGGCCGGGCGCGAGGACTGTTTACTGTTCCGTGCAGCTCGCCCGGCGGCCGGTTAACCTGACACACGGGTGGCGAAGTTGCAAATGATTCCTGAGCAAAGTCAAGTGTGTCCTGCCTATCCAATATGTCCATCACTTGTTGAAGGGAGGGATTGATGAGTTTCAAAATCTGTTCCCTTATACGAACATCAGAAACGTTCTGTGCAATTGCATCACGCACCATAGTATCTGGACAAGGGAGGCCACATTCATACTCAAAAGCACAATCCCTAGTAAGGCCCTGCAAGGTTGCAACCCACTCCCGATTAGTCTGGCCTGCCATACGTTTTGTACGAAAGAAGGCATACCTTTTTGCAACGACATTGACTGATTCTTTGAAATATGCATCTAATGCCGACAAAATTTCGTCGTAGGACAGAGTTGCCACGTCGCGTCGGGGAAATAATTTCACTATCACACGGTACGTGTGCACCCCGACGAATGCTAACAAAAAAGGCTGCCGCTCGTTACCTTGAATTCTTTAGGCAGCGAGATGGAATCCAAATTGGCGTGACTACTCCGTCCAGCTTTCCAGTGCCGCATCAAAAGGACGAAAAGGTGGTGCAACTGCGTTTTGTGGCTGCGGTAGCGGTGGAGCGGTGGCCGCCGCATCGTTATGCATTGCACCTTGACCCTGGACGAGCTGTCCAAGGGCATCCAATAAGGCCTGTGTCTGCTGATTCTGCAAGCGATAAAATTCGGACAGTACATCTGGAGATTGTGGCGAAGCCATGACACAATGAAATCAATCTACCAATACGAACATCCCATCCTCGTCGCCAATATGTAGTGTTGGCAGAAGAGCCAACACCGTGTTGCTAGAGCAGGCCGAAATGCACGCTTTTAAGCTCACGCAGATTGGCGTGAGGTCTGGAACAGTTAAAGGATTTGAGTCTAGCAAATAAAGTACGTAGCTGTTGGAATACTTAACTTTAATCCACAATTGGTGAACATCTCTCGTCACTGTACAAGCTTCACAATATTAATTATCAAATGCTATGGCGCCTTGCTAGGTCGTGGCAAATGACGTAGCTGAAGGCTATGCTAACTACCGTCTCGGCAAATGTGAGCGTATTTGTCAGTGAACCTTTCCTAGCAAAGTCGGCTGTACAACTGGGGCGAGTGCTAGAACGTCTCTCTAGACCTGCCGTGTGGCGGCGCTCGGTCTGCAATCACTGACAGTGGCGACACGCGGGTCCGACGTATACTAATGGACCGCGGCCGATTTAAAGGCTACCACCTAGCAAGTGTGGTGGCTGACGGTGACACCACATTAGTATTTTGCAGCCGTGACTTACTAAACTGATAGTTCGGTAATTTTCACATCTGTCAACACCTGCTTTCTTTGGGGTTGGAATTATTATATCCTTCTTGAAGTCTAAGGGTATTTCGCCTGTCTCATACATCTTACTCACCAGATGGTAGAATTTCGTCAGGGCTTTCTCTCCTAAGGCTATCAGTAGTTCTACCGGAATGTTGTCTACTCCGGGGGCCTTGTTTCGACTCAGGTCTTTCAGTGCTCTGTCAAACTCTTCACGCAGTATTATATCTCCCATTTCATCTTCATCTACATCCTCTTCCATTTCCATAATATTGTCTTCAAGTACATCACCCTTGTATAGACCGTCTATATACTCCTTCCACTTTTGTACTTTCCCTTCTTTGCTTAGAAGTGGGTTTCCATCAAAGCTCTTGATATTCATATATTTGAATACGCATGCCTATACCAGTCTCCTTAGCGCTTCAGCGTATTTTCTATTTTGCGCAAGAAGGAATGTAGGATGCTTTAGGACTTGTTCTGTAAAATGCATGAAATTTTTTTTTGTCTGCAAACATCCCTTCGGAGTTTGTGTATTCCAGCAGGGGTGTTCGAAGAGTTAGGGCGCCTGAGCCTAATGTACGTGATTCGAGCTGATCACCGCCCGAGAACAGGCTGTTCGGCCCGGCACACACTGGTTCAGGACGCCGAGTCTCTGGCCAAAAGTCGAGAAATGACGGTTGAAATATCGATGTATTTGAAATGAATTCTTGTAGAGGGGGGTTTGGGGCATTCAGCTCGTATAAGCAGGGATCACAATATTGTATACCTGCTTTCCTGCGACAGTCGTAAGTGGCCTCTGGTAGAAACAACGACGCGGCGCTTCAGTGCCCAGTTAAACAGTGCTTCAGAAAATCATACGGAATTTTACGACGACGCGTCCGATTCCTATTTTACAAAATGGAAAATGTTTATGAAGGTATGTAGAAACATTGTATGTACCTCAATTTGCAAAAATGTTTGTTGTTATTTATGAAACGTTGTGTTAAAGGTAGTCGTGATTGTTTAGCTTCTTTAAAAATACATATGTGTCGATACAAAGAAAAATTAACACATTTTAACGCTGGCATTGACAGTAACATGTTTGTTGTACTATCTAGTGATGAAATTTTCAAGAATTAGCTGCTAGAAATTGCCTATTTTGAATAATAACGATTTTAGTGGTACCGTGCACGCTGCCGTGCGCATTACGCACTGTGACTAATGGCCATATTCTCCCCTCAACTTTCTATACCTGAGGCTTGAAAGGTCCCAGGTATGAAGGGTTTCTCATAGATGTTTTCTGTCTCTTTCTGAAGTATTGTGGAGATAAGGACGGTATATTATTGCAACGGTGTAGCAGTGTGAATAAAGATTTCAAATAAAATTCCAACCGTAATGACCATTTTTATAGAAATATCTAAATATGTTTACAAATATTATTTCAAACATTATTAATGGATAATAAACACAATTTGTAGAACATAGTAATATAGTTTTTTAATCGATTGTTCATGACTATAGGATTGCTTATAATACACTACTGGCCATTAAAATTGCTACACCAAGAAGAAATGCTGATGATAAACGGGTATTCATTGGACAAATATATTATACAAGAAATCACATGTGATTACATTTTCACGCAGTTTGAGTGCATAGATCCTGAGAAATCAGTACCCAGAACAACCACATCTGGCCGTAGTAACGGCCTTGATACGCCCGCGCATTGAGTCAAACATAGCTTGGATGGCATGTACAGGTACAGCAGCCCATGCAGCTTCAACACGATACCACAGTTCATCAAGAGTAGTGACTGGCGTATTGTGACGGGCCAGTTTCTCGGCCACCATTGACCAGACGTATTCAATTGGTGAGAGATCTGAAGAATGTGCTGGCCAGGGCAGCAGTCGAACATTTTCTGTATCCAGAAAGGTCCGTACAGGACCTGCAGCATGCGGTCGTGCATTATCCTGCTGAAATGTAGGGTTTCGCAGGTATCGAATGAACGCTAGAGCCACGGGTCGTAATACATTTGAAATGCAACGTGCACTGTTCAAAGTGCGGTCAATGCGAACAAGAGGTGACCGAGACGTGTAACCAATGGCACCCCATACCATCACACCGGGTGTTACGCCAGTATGGCGATGACGAATACACGCTTCCAATGTGCGTTCACCGCCATGTCGCCAAACACGGATCCGGCCATCATGGTGCTCTAAACAGAACCTGGATTCATCCGAAAAAAAAACGTTTTGCCACTCGTGCACCCAGGTTCGTCGTTGAGTACACCATCGCAGGCGCTCCTGTCTGTGATGCAGCGTCAAGGGTAACCGCAGCCACGGTCTCCGAGCTGATAGTCCATGCTACTGGAAATTTCGTCGAACTGTTCGTGCAGATGGTTGTTGTCTTGCAAACGTCCCCATCTGTTGACTCAGGGATCGAGACGTGGCTGCACGATCCGTTACAGCCTTGGGGATAAGATGCCTGTCATCTCGACTGCTAGTGATACGAGGCCGTTGGGATCCAGCACGGCGTTCCGTATGACCCTCCTGAACCCATCGATTCCATATTCTGCTAACAGTTATCGGATGTCGACCAACGCGAGCAGCAATGTCGCGATACGATAAACCGCAATCGCGATAGGCTACAATCCGACCTTTATCAAAGTGGGAAACGTGAAGGTACGCATTTCTCCTCCTTACACGAGGCATCAGAACAACGTTTCACCTGACAACGCCGGTCAACTGCTCTTTGTGTATGAGAAATTGGTTGGAAGCTTTCCTCATGTCAGCATGTTGTAGGTGTCGCCACCGGCGCCAACCTTGTGTGAATGCTCTGAAATGCTAATCATTTGCATATCACAGCATCTTCTTCCTGTCGGTTAAATTTCGCGTCTGTAGCACTTCATCTTCGTGGTGTAGCAATTTTAATGGCCGTTAGTGTATTTTTACGTTACGTACAGTAAGTCAACCGTTTTGAGTAACATAATTTTGATATCAAATTCGTAATCAGCGACCCCAAAAACCTAAAACTGAAAAATTTAGAATTATTACTCTCACTTTTCGACTTTTGGCCAGGGATGAGGCCGTTCTGAACCGCTGTGCGGCAGACAGAGTGTTGCCAACAGCCTCGGCGGCCAGTGAAGGAGGCGGAGGCCGCGCCCCGGTGTGGGGGCGGAGGCGACAGCTGCCGGCCGGCGTCCTTTGTCTCCGCTCGGCTGCTCTGCAAGTGTTTTACAGCGCCCGGGAAACCTGACCTCGGACCAACCCGCGCCTCACGCAACCTGCGCCGGGACGCATATGGCGAACTCGTCGCTGCGGCCACGGTGTCGTGGGCTTCCGAACGTCGACTTGGCGGACGCGTCACGTCAACGAGTTGTTCCCCACCACAAATTCACTGGTGCGCAAAGCTTGACGACGAAAGTAACCTGACCCTGGTGTGTCAGTGCCAAGTAGCATACGAGGAACGTTTTTGTTACACTCTCATGGTTGGTAAGCTTTATTTTTGAAGGATCGTTTAAAGAACTTCAACCATGAACAGAGTACAATTCACTGCAGCCAATGTGTGTAACGACGCGTATGACTCAATGATTTTTGTTTGAAATATGACCATGTGCGACTTCGTCGCTTACGTCGTTTACAAAACACTTCAAAAGTATTTTTAAATTCTTTTAAGGTTCTCTATAAAAGATTCTTGAACGAAACTGTAATTAAAACACCTTCAGTTGAATCGTTTGTGCAAAATTACGTCACTCAGTCCAAGTGGTTTGCGCAAACTTTTGAAATTTAGATGTCGTTTGTTCCTTCTTGGAAATTATATTCTTGCAAGTTATCTTATTTTTCCCATGTTAAAATCAGACTGTAAAACCTTAAAGATTATAAAATCGAAATCAAACTCTTCTGAAAACTAATATCTTGGAAAAATTCAGTAATAATTCTTCCTCAATATAACTCTTCATAATTAATTCTCGAACACGTATTTAAGCTTTAGAGCATACACTGTTTTATTGTCTTTGTATATGCTACATACAGATGTGAACATCAGACTCGACAAAACAGAACTGAACAAAATAAACATGAACTAAACATTCTGTGACGTCATTACAATGGAAAATTACAAATTTTTATTTATTTGAATGTTGGAGGTTCGACGCAACAACCCGGTCACAGCATCTTCTGCTGCTCTTTGGCCGCTGATCCGCGACGTCTAGTGGCCAGCAGTTTTCTTTCTGGTTCCGGCAGTGAAGATGCTGTTTCCGCGAGTTGCGCTGCTCTCTCCAAGCATGAAACATACAAAACAAAAATGCAAAACTTTAAATATTTTACAAACATAACAAAATATTACAAATACATAAACAAAACACTAAATTAAACTTATATTTACATGCAAACTGAGCTGCTCCTTGTGGAAGGGTGACGCTTTAATTTCGCTTCCCATTACACCAACTATACTCATGCTCATAAATTAAGGATAATTGCAGAATGTGGTGCCACACAACGTGACAAAACTGGCGCTAATAGCACAGGCACATAGGGAACACACAATACACAGATCTGTAAGTCCACGGTATTGGCGATAAGTTGAAAAAACGTCCCGAAACACATGTGCTACAAAACGCCACTGTTTTCTCCGCATGTGCCCCGACATCAATATGGGATATGATCACTATGCACACGTACACAGGCCGCACAACGGGTTGGCATACTTTGGATCAGGTGGTCGAGAAGCGGCTGTGGTATAGCCTCCCATTCTTGCAGCAGTGCCTGTCGGAGAACTGGCTGGCCGGTGTGGCCGAGCGCTTCTAGACGCTACAGTCTGGAAACGCGCTACCGCTACGGTCGCAGGTTCGAATCCTGCCTCGGGCATGGATGTGTGTGATGTCCTTAGGTTAGTTAGGTTTAAGTAGTTCTAAGTTCTAGAGGACTGATGACCTCAGAAATTAAGTCCCATAGTGCTCAGCGCCATTTGAACCATTTTCTCGAAGCACTTGAAGTGTCCTAGCGGTCTGAAGACGTGCAGAGCGATACGTCGACCGAGAGCATCCCTGACGTGCTCGATGGGGTTTAGGTTTGGAGAACAGGCAGGCCACTCCATTCACCTGATATCTTCTGTTTCAAGGTACTCCTCCACGATGGCAGCTCTGTGGGGCCGTGCGATATGATCCATCAGGAGGAAGGTGGGACACACTGCACCCCTGAAAAGCCGGATATACTGGTGCAAAATGACGTCCCGATACAGCTGACCTGTTACAGTTCCTTTGTCAAAGACATGGAGGGGTGTACGTGCACCAATCATAATCCCACCTCACACCATCAAACCACGACCTCCATACAGGTCCCTTTCAAGGACTTTAAGGGATTGGTATCTGGTTCACGCCAGATGAAAACCCGGCGATAATCACTATCCAGACTGTACCTGGACTCATCCGTGAACATAACCTGGGACCACTGTTCCAATGACCATGTACTGTGTTCTTGACGCTTTACAGGCTCTCCTGTGACCAGGGATCAGTGGAATGCACCATGCAGATCTCCAGGTGAATAAACCATGTCTGTTGAGTCGTCTGTAGACTGTGTGTGTGGAGACAACTGTTCCAGTGGCTGCGGTAAGGTCCCGAGCAAGGCTACATGCAGTACTCTGTGGCCGTCAGCGGGCTCTGATGGTGAGATATCGGTCTTCTTGTGGTGTTGTACACTGTGGACGTCCCGTACTGTAGCGCCTGGACACGTTTCCTGTCTGCTGGAATCGTTGCCATAATCTTGAGATCACACTTTGTGGCACACGGAGGACCCGTGCTACACCTGCTGTATTTGACCAGCTCCAGTCGCCCTACTATTCTACCCTTCACAACGTCATCACTATGTGTTCTTTGAGCCATTTTCAACACACAGTCACCATTAGCACGTCTGAAAACGTCTGCACACTTACTCGCTGCACTCTACTGTGACATGCACCAACACACCTCTGCGTATGTGGACTGCTGCCAGCGCCACCGTGCGACGACCGCAGGTCAAATGCACCGCATAGTTATACCGCGAGGTGATTTAAACCCGCAAACCGCCCACCGTTGCGTTGTTTAGCCATGTATCTGCATTATCCTTAATTTATGAGCATGAGTGTATCTTATTTGGTCAGTGTGTCGCCTGCGACTGAACAATGGAGAAAACAGAGTTTCGTGCAGTTGTTAAACATTTTCATTTGAAGGGTTGGATCAGAAATGGAGATGCAGTTCAGGGCGCAACACTGCACCATGGCCTCTTACTTTTCGATTAATGAGCTTATACGTGGCGGACAAGCGCCGAAGACGAAGCACGCTCCGGCAACCCTCCACTGTACAGCGTACAGTTCATTGTTGACAGCTGTCTGAAGTGGTGTTATTGAACATTTACATATGAAAGGTTGGACTATCACACAAATCAAAACACAATTGAATGGAGTTCACGTGGATTCTGCACCATCTTTGAATACCATTTATGTTTGGATTAAAGAATTTAAACGTGGTCAGACAGGCATCGATGACGAATCGGAGCCATTGACAATACCCGTGGTATGTTTTAATGGGCGATCGCCGAATAAATATTCTAGATTGCTAAGACATTAGGCATCTCAACTGAGCGAGTGTAAAAATATCCTGGACGGATAATTGGCTATGAAAAAGCTGTGTGCGAGGTGGTTGCCGCGGTTGCCCGCAGTTGACCAAAAAATGGTTCAAATGACTCTGAGCACTATGGGACTTAACGTCTGAGGTTATCAGTCCCCTAGACTTAGAACTACTTAAACCCAACTAACCTAAGGACAGCACACACATCCGTGCCCGAGGCACGATTCGAACCTGCGAGCGAAGCAGCAGCGCGGTTCCGGACTGAAGCGCCTAGGACCGCTCGGTCACAGCGGCCGGCACAGTTGACCAAAGGCGCATCTGGCTCAGCATTTCAGCACAATGTCTGCCGATGTTTAGTCGCAATCCGCAAGACTTTTTGCGCCGATTTGTGGTTGTTGATGAAATATGGATCCGTCATTAAACAGCAGAGTTTAAACGGCGATCGAAACAATGAACAGAGGCTGGTGATTTTGCACTGTAGACGGCAAAAACCGTTTTGTCCGCTGGTAAAGTGATGGCACCTGTTTTTTTTCCAAGGAATAATCCTCATAGATTACTTGGAAAAAGGCAAGATCATAACATGGCCCTATTATACTTCACTGTTGAATCGCTTGAAACTTGCATTCCCTGAAAAAAGACCAAAGATGTCACGCAAGGAAGTGCTCCTTCACCAGGATGTGCACCAGCAATGGTGAAAGTGCATGAATTGGGCTTTGGATTGGTTCCTCATCAACTATACTTACCATACATAACCATAAGTGATTTCTTCCTGTTCCCGAACTTGAAACTTTGGCGTGCTGACAGAAATTTCCATCAAATAAGAAAGTGGTAATTGCAGAGTCTGACAGAACGTATTTTTTCGATGGGATGAAAAAGCTGGAGGATTGCTAGACCAGTTGTATATCCTTCAAAGGTGACTCTATTGAGAAGTAAGGTGAGCTGTTTAGGAAACAAACATTTCCTCTTGCTTTTCTACCACACTTACCAAACCACTCTCGTAGCTCGATTTAACTAGGACCATACGTAGAAATAACCGCTACAGCAGGAATGGGCGGCCATCTGTGATCCTTGGGCCTGATTCACACACTCACTCACGATCGTCGGCAGCCTCGTCACGCGAGGCGACAGCAGCGCTCCTAGAGCATGAACTCAAAACTATAACGTCCGTGACGTTACCCTTCGTAACGAATAGCTACCCTTTCCCGTCACGCCACGCCAGCGAATTATGCCTCAAAGGATGCGGTTTTGAGAGTACATTCATTTTATGTTTAGGCCATCTTCAGATGTTTATATTTACTTACGCGTCGTCAACACTGTTTCTTTACAATATCTGTCTTCTGAATTATCTCCGCAATTTTTTGCTAAGCTGTTAGTAAAGAAACAACGTTTGCGTCACGTAAATAAATGTAAAGAATGATGGAGCGCCAGGCATCTTGAAAAGTCATGGGAAAATAAACCCATACGAATGCAACAAGATGTAGCTACATACACTACTGGCCATTAAAATTGCTGCACCAAGAAAAAATGCAGATGATAAATGGGTATTCATTGGACAAATATATTATACCAGAACTGACACGTTATTAAATTTTCACGCAATTTGGGTGCATAGATCCTGAGAAATCAGTACCCAGAACAACCACCTCTGGCCGTAATAACGGCCTTGATACGCCTGGGCATTGAGTCAAACTCAGCTTGGATGGCGTGAACAGGTACAGCTGCCCACTGCAGCTTCAACACGATACCACAGTTCATCAAGAGTAGTGACTGGCGTATTGTGACCAGCCAGTTGCTCGGCCACCATCGACCAGAAGTTTTCAGTTGGTGAGAGATCTAGAGAATGTGCTGGCCAGGGCAGCAGTCGAACATTTTCTGTATCCAGAAACGCACGTACAGGACCTGCAACATGCGGTCGTTCATTATCCCGCTGAAATGTAGGGTTTCGCAGGGATCGAATGAAGGGTAGAGCTAAGGGTGGTAACACATCTGAAATGTAATGTTCACTGTTCAAAGTGCCGTCAATGCGAACAAGAGATGACCGAGACGTGTAACCAATGGCACCCCATACCATCACGCCGGATAATATGCCAGTATGGCGATGACGAATACACGCTTCCAATTTACGTTCACCGCGATGTCGCCAAACATGGATGCGACCATCATGATGCTGTAAACAGAACCTGGATTCATCAGAAAAAATGACGTTTTGCCATTCGTGCATCCAGGTTCATCCTCGAGTACGGGCTCCTGTCTGTGATGCAACGTCAAGAGTAACCGCAGCCACGGTCTCCGAGCTGATAGTCCATGCTGCTGGAGATTTCGTCGAATTGTTCGTGCAGATGGTTGTTGTCTTGCAAACGTCCCCATCTGTTGACTCAGGGATCGAGACGTGGCTGCACGATCCGTTACAGCCATGGGGATAAGATGCCTGTCATCTCGACTGCTAGTGATACGAGGACACTGGCATCTAGCACGGCGTTTCGTATTACTGTCCTGAACCCACCGATTCCATATTCTGCTAACAGTCATTGGATCTGGACCAACGCGAGCAGCAATGTCGTGATACGATAAACCGCAATCGCGATAGACTACAATCCGACCTTTATCAAAGTCGGAAACGTGATGGTACGCATTTCTCCTCCTTACACGAGGCATCAGAACGTTTCACCAGGTAACGCCAGTCAACTGCTGTTTGTGTATGGGAAATCGGTTGGAAACTTTCCTCATGTCAGCACGTTGTAGGTGCCACCACCGGCGCCAACCTTGTGTGAATGCTCTGAAAAGCTAATCATTTGCATATCACAGCAACTTCTTCCTGGCGGTTAAATTTGGCGTGTGTAGCACGCCATCTCCGTGGCGCGGAAATTTTAATGGCCAGTAGTGTATTACCTTTAGTTTCAACAGTTGCATTAGTCTTATACGTCCACAACGGACAAGGATTTTTTACACCAACGAAAAATTCGTAAGATCAAAAAATGTTTAATGTAGAGTAATGAAAATTGGGGTATACAGTTGTGTAGTTAACATACTTCGGTTACACGATAAATCAGTCTAATCTAAAAGCCGTAAATTCAACTAAATACCTAGGTATTACAATTACGAACGATTTAAATTGGAAGGAATACACAGAAAATGTTGTGGGGAAGGCTAACCAAAGACTGCGTTTTATTGGTAGGACACTTAGAAAATGTAAGAGACCTACTAAGGAGACTGCCTACACCATGCTTGTCCGTCCACTTTTAGAATACTGTTGCGCGGTGTGGGATCCTTATCAGGTAGGGCTGACTGAGTACATAGAAAAAGGTCAGAGAAAGGCAGTACGTTTTGTATTATCGCGAAATATGCGAGAGAGTGTCACAGGAATGATACAGGATTTGGGATGGACATCATTAAAAGAAAGGGGTTTTTCGTTGCGACGGAATCTTCTCACGAAATTCCAATCATCAACTTTCTCCTCCGAATGCGAAAATATTTGGTTGACACCGACTTACATAGGGAGGAACGGTCACCAAGATAAAATAAGGGAAATCAGAGCTCGTACGAAAAGATATAGGCGTTCATTCTCCCCGCGCGCTATACGAGATTGGAATAATAGAGAATTGTGAAGGTGTTTAGATGAACCCTCTGCCAGGCACTTAAATGTGATTTGCAGAGTATCCATGTAGATTTAGATGTAGATGTAGGTGCGACAGACAGATAGGATCAACCATTGCGTGTGTGGCAACGTAAGTCATCTGGCGACGTCATATGTTCAACATTTGTCATCCACTTTTGGGGTATTTCCCGACATTTGCGACCTTATGTATCTCATATTGAATTGCTTGCCTCAGCGTCATCTAAGTCGCTTCGGAGTTAAGAAGAATCATCCTGTGTAGAGATTTATGTCCTTATTAGTATACTTTGACATTTTAGTGTGTCCTAACAGTTTATTTTTCACTGAACATGTGAGTCACTGCCCACCTACCATTCGTGCGTGTCTATTGACACACACTGGCGGGGAAGGACTTTTTTTTCATTTAACTTACAGAGAAACTCACCGTCTAGTAGCTATGGTGGATTGTACTGCTACTACAATGTGTAGCGTTAGTGGCACTCACGGTCTCTTAGCCGGTGTGAGAACTTCTAGATGATGATAGAAGTTGTCACGCCGTTGCCCGTCCCTAGCCACGTGGAGGCGAACCCGATTTCTTGCACGGTGTGCCACTCACCTTCCTCTGTTTATTATTCCTTTTTTTGTATATATTGTTAATAGAAAGAAACTCTAAAATGAATTTAGAATGTTTGAAATTTGAGAAATATATAAAATCAAAGAAGAATAAAATTTACATACGATAATTTCTAAACTTAAGATCTACTTCTTTGTAGATGGACAAAACAAGAATGACTGTTTCCACAGTGAGCCACACCCGCATGAGGGCTCGGCAAATCCTCGAGCTTGTCCTAGTGGACGTGGCTTTCGTACATTTGAACTTCTATATATGTCGTTACTCTATTGCAAACAAGAAGCATAAAGCATTAGTAAGGGGAAGGACATATGAAGTAACTGTATGTGTCTGTTTGGTTGCAGGAGCGAGGCGTAAGACGGCGTTCAAGGTGGACCCCATGAGAATCAACGGTCGCCATGGCTCCGCGACTGGGAGCGCTGCCACAACCTCTGGTAAGTCCGTCCTGCTCCCGTGGGAGGCTGCTTCAGTCCATTTCACATCATAGCCGGGGCTAGTCCAGTTCCCTCGGAGACCATATCTACCCCAGATTCCGTGGAAGACAGTGCTTCTCCACTTGCCTTGGAAGCCATGTGTAGTCCAGTTTCCGTGGAGGCCAGGACTAGTCCATTTTCCTTGGAACCCATGTCTAGTCCAGTTTCCGTGGAGGCCACGTCTAGTCCACTTGCCTTGGAAACCATGTCTAGTCCAGTTTCCATTGAGACCAGGGCTAGTCCACTTGCCTTGGAAACCATGTCTAATCCAGTTTCCATGGAGGCCAGAACTAGTCCACTTGCCTTGGAAACCATGTCTAGTCCAGTTTCCATGGAAGCTAGTTATCGTCCAGTTATCACGAATGTCAGCTCTGTTCCATGTGCCATAAAGCCATGTCCGAAGGAAGGCACTGCAATTTCGTATTTATTTGCTGACCACAGGTAAACGACTTTCAATTAAAATGTTTGCACTGTATGGAAACATACATAATGGATATATGAGTACAGGTTGCAGGCAATGGGTGACGGCATAAGGAAATTTGGGTTTGGCCGTGAGTCGTGCTTGGAAGAAGAAAGCCGGAAATTCGGGTTCGAGTCCCGGTCCAGCACAAATTTTTTTTGTCGCGTTCCATTATACAGCTGATGGTTATCCATTTTCGCAACTGCGAATATGTTTCATGTAGGTATTCCATCGACCCAGGCAATATTTATTTCATTGCAAATCTACTTACGACCCACAAAATCAAGTTATTACTTTCGGTCAATGTTGACTTCCTTCAGACCTGAGTAGATGCAGTGTACTAGACCTCCTCCCGAACAGGCCATGAAGGCTCAACGGCACCGACCGGCCGCCGTGTCATCCACAGCCCACAGGCGTCACTGGATGCGGATTGGAGGGGCATGTGGTCAGCACATCACTCTCCCGGCCGTTTGTCAGTTTCCGAGAACAGAGGCGCTACTTCTCAGTCAAGTAGCTCCTCAGTTTGCCTCACAAGGGCTGAGTACACCCCGCTTGCCAACAGCGCTAGGCAGATCGGACGGTCACCCATCCAGGTGCTAGCCCAGCCCGACAGCGCTTAACTACGGTGATCTGACGGGAACCGGTGTTACCACTGCGGCAAGGCCGTTGGCATACTAGACCTAATGTGTCATTATATAAATAGATAGTACAGTCATGGCTAATTACGTCGGCTTATAGGGCAGTGAGGTCCAATTGGTCACGAAATGGAAACCACAGTGAAAACCCTACGAAGCTTTGCACACATGTGTTGGACAGTGTTCAAGTATGCCCGTTCACTGCGTCACGTAGCTCTTTCCAGTTCTGGGTGCACAGTGGCCACGTAAAGACGCCTAGAAAATAGTGTCTCCCGCCAAATATGAGTGTGAGAGATTTCAGCGGATTTCATGCAGACCACACATCGTACTGCCATACATTTCTTTCATCATGACCATTCTCAGCTGCACACTGCAGGAGCAAAGAGGATGTTGCTGCAGGCGTTTCCGATGGGAAGTTTTTTATCATACTCCTCGGACGTAGCTCCATCTCATTTTAATCTCTGCTCACATGAACCGCTGGCTGTGAAGACATTTTGGCACAGACAACAGGTTGCAGATCAGCGTAAAGAATTGGCAGAAAGCACATCATGCTGCCTGCTACGTCAAGGTTATTCAAAAATGGCATTGAGCACTATGGGACTTAACTGCTGTGGTCATCAGTCCCCTAGAACTTAGAACTACTTAAACCTAACTGACCTAAGGACATCACACACATCCATGCCCGAGGCAGGATTCGAACCTGCGACCGCAGCGGTCGCACGGTTGCAGACTGTAGCGCCTAGAACCGCTCGGCCACTCCCAAGGTTATTGGAAAGTTGGTACAATGCTACGAAAAATGTGTCAGTCAGAGCTGCGACTATGTAGAGAAGTAGCCGGAAGGTGTAGCTTACAGTTGCAAATAATTTTTTTTTTTTTTTATTTTCACTGTGATTTCATTCTACTGTCGATAGGACCTTACTTTCCGAATGCCCTCGTATTACGTTTGTACTATCTGCATATGTAATCACACGATATGTTTAGTATACTGCATCTACTCAGAGCTGAGGATCCTCATCTTTGACCGAATTAATAATCAGATTGATAACCCTTTGTGATTTGTTAATGGATTTATAATAGAATAAATAATCCAGTTACCTTGGAAGACAAGTGTAGTCCAGTTCCTAAGCCATTAACTACAAAAAGTTTTAACTTTGCTGTAGCTATACTACTTTTGTATATTTTTCGTGGCACTGAGCTTCCCCTTTGTCACTAAAAAATGTGGAAGTCACGTCAACATTTCGTTGTGCCCTATCTTCAGAGTTCGTTGTAGATAGCGAAACCCCTGCGTACCCCGACGATGCTATCTGCTCTGGAGCTCTTTGTTGCGGGCTGCCTGCATTCCAGGCTAGTGGCTGCTGACAGGAACTGCTGTTGCGCACATCACATACGACAAACTTGTTATTTCAAAATCTGTCAGCGTTAATCCGGAACCTAGACACCAGCGACAGATCAATCTGATCTGTGTAGGCTGCAAAAATTGTGTCAACTATGCGCGACACACGTTTCCAACGGAGTATTCGTATGTTGTATGGTATCTTGTATGAGAAGACGTATGAGAAAATGCACAGTTACATATAAGCTATTGTAACTTGAGAGATAATTCGACCAAATTTTGCTCATCTTATCATTAAGCTGTAATCTGGATTTTTTTCATTCTATTTTTGTCAAATAAATCGGTCCGAGCGTTGGTAAATACTTTTAAAAAACCTATTACCACACGAGGAACATTTTCTGAAAGGTTGCTTTGCTTACCACTTTCACAGTATACAGGTTATTCTTGGTAATAAAATAAAAGAATCTTTGTACAAGTATTTTAATAACTGTTTTTGAATTTTTTAAATTTATGTGATTGTTACATAAATACTTTCAGTTCACAAAAATTTATATATGTTTGAAAGTAACGCACTACACTTTTGTAGAACAAGAAGTTGTTACAGTATGTAGACAATCCGTAGCAAATTTCACCTTTCTATCTGCAAAGGATCAGCAGAAAATGTTCCTTATGCACTGAAAAGTGAAAGACGCAGAAATCATCAAAACAAGGTTTTTATTAGCATGTTTGCCACAATCAATCACCTCACTGTTAGCATAGCCATTCAGTTGATCTTCTTGGTATTCGCGAAGCTCTCTTTCTCTAGTCATATCCTCCTGGCAATATCACTGACTGACATTTCAGAACTGGAAATATGCACATTATCTATCCTCTTCAGTAGGTCTTTAATAAAGCAACCTGCACCAATCCTAGTCTCGAGACGGTTCTGAATCTTTCAGTGTTACCATCGTTGAACATGAGGCAAGCATCATATTAGGTAATTTTGACAACAGTAGATAAGCAAAACATTGCCTTTGGGTATCTCTTCTAAATGAGGTTATTAAATATTTCGGTCGGGTTTTGCTTGCCACCATGTGTGTATTTCTTTAATAAATCGGAATTAATGGCATCGTGAATGAGATCATGGCCTTCTATACACTTCAGATGCTTCCCTGACGGCAGGAGATAACAAAAGATCGCAAAGAAGGACAAAATGTGTAGAAAAGCGGGCGTGGCACTGCGCATTGGTTGAAACAAGACGGCTTCCACATCATTTGTAGCACGAATAAAGATCTGAAAACTGAGTCCAGTATCATTGTCAACTATTTCTTGTCCTATCGTCCCGAGTTGCGTGTAATATTATGTTGGTGATTATTACTTTAGATCCGTCTAGTCACAATTTAATAAAACAATATTTTCCTGCCATACACTTTACGCCTTTGTTATTTGCAAGGTATCTACAGTGGCCTGGAATATATACATATTTGTGTTTAAACTATTTTGTTCTATATTTTGGACATTGAATATTGAGGTGATAAAGAGATATATTTTACACCACTCTACTACTCTGTCTGATGGCAGCACACGCGATAAACATTTAAAAAAGATGGTCCTGCTTCATGTGAGTAACACAAACAATATGTTCAAAGGTGTTGCAGTGGTAAAGATGTTAGGTTAGCGTTTTTCTGAGATAGTGTGGACGTACGTCTTTACCACTGCAACGGAATTAATTTAAAAATTTTAAAAGGGAATTACTGTTTTTACAATAATTTCTGGTATGCTGAATGGTTTGGATAACTCATACAAAGAAACGTATAGAAACAGTACCAAACACTGAGTACAGTACATAAACACAATAAAGTAACTTTTCTGTTCTAGTGATAAAGCTAAGTTTGAACATGGAATCTATAGTTGCATTTTATGTTGTAAATAGTAATGGTTTAATATACCAGTTTGTGAATATCATTTAAATGTGAATTATACGATAAAGGTACAGGTAGTTTATACAATATTCATAGAAAAATTGTAAAATATTTTCTTATGAAACAACTTTTAACGATCAGGAAGCTATAAAGTGAACTGTAATAATTGTCCAAAATTATACGTTGGGCAGACAACTAGAACTTCTGAAGCAAGGTGTAAGGGACACCCCGATTCCGGACTACTGAATTACTAAAGTAAATTAGCCTTTGCTGTCCATCTTTCAGAAAATGTTCACTCAAGACAATAAAGAAAACAACCTGCAGATCATACGCGTTACAGGTAAGGGTGGCGTAATGAATGTTCTGTTAAGAGACTGAGACTTATATACATACGTACAATGTTCCTGATCTCGTTCTGAATTAACAAACAGAATTTTCCAACAAATACTTCATAAATAATTTCCAAGAGGTTCTCTCATCGATTAAAGTTTAGCGAGACTCGTCCCTTTTCAGAGAATGTAAGACTTTTGTTTTTAAAAACAGACTCTATGTTTTCAGGTGAACCTTCCATGTTGTACGGTTGTGATCCATGAAACTTTCCTTCCCGTAAAGTTCCGTGCAGAGCTTCGTTGGGCATCTTCAGAGGTACTGCTTGTTCCGCTGGATGTTGCCCACTGACAGGTCGGACGTCGGAGAGTGATAGAAATGGAGTGATCGGCAATATAATCCTTGCTAAAGATAACGTACCTCTGGTCGGAACGTTAGGAACAATAACAACATGGAACAGGGTCATACAGCCCGGAAGATTGACAAGTAACCAAAACATACCGATTTCTCATCTGGGACAGCTATGACAATAACTGACATAGTTTTGCGAAACCGTTACAGAGGACTTCACTACCTACCATTTAATCCACAAAGATGTGTGGTATATGTGATGCTATATGCTTACAATTTTTCATTATTATGCAACTAATGAGGTTGGTTAATAATGGCCAAGGAGGCGAAACCAGCTAATAGCTAAGTCATGAAATAAAGTGGTTATTTCAAAACTAGAACGGCCTACCGATACGCAGGGAAACAAGTTTCCTCAAGCAATCCACAGCGACTGTGAACCCCTACTATAAAGTTCCAATTAAAGAAATGTAAAACCAATATGAAAGCTGCTGACTTTTTATATTAGCGGTTAAACTCCTTTAATATCCTATGTAATTGTGACGTAGTCACGCCGGAGGAATTCGACAATATTGCAAATCAGTGGGAGTACCGAACAATTGCTGTATTGGTCACTAAATAAAAAGCCTCCTGCTGATAAATCAGTGACTTTATTTGACGCGTTTTTTTTTTTTTTTGGTAGAACCCATCATCAAATTGTCTGCAAATTAGAAATGCATAGCAAATAACCAAAAATATACCTGTACAAAGAATATACAAGAGAATGAAGCTACAAGTATTTTCAAAATTGAACAGCTGAAATATACACAATGAACATCTTGATCAGATATATAAAGACAGTACGTAGCAAAAAAAGCCGCCGAGGGAGACTAAGTGACTAACTACAACGCAGTAACTGGAAACAGAGGGCTTCGATGAATACAAAAGTAGTGCCATGTAGCAGCAAAAGGATAAAATTTTTTTCATAGGGAATGTACTATATAAAAAATTAAAAATTTACAGGAGGAAACAAAGTGTGAATAACAAAATGGCTCTAAGCACTATGGGACTTAACTTCTAAGGTCATCAGTCCCCTAGACTTAGAACTACTTAAACCTAACTAACCTAAGGACAGCATACACATCCATGCCCGAGGCAGGATTCGAACATGCGACCGTAACAGCATCGCGGTTCCAGACTGAAGCGCTTAGAACCGCTCGGCCACAGTGGCCGGCAGTGTGAATAACAAAATGAAGGAAGAACACAAATTTACAGTTAGATAAAAAATACCATCGACAAAAAACGTACATGTAAACTAACAGATAAACCGAATAAAAATTCCAGAAACCCTTACATAAGTTCAAACCTTCGTACGGTACATTAATCTTTTATTCTGTTCATGTGTCAGTTTATATGTACGTCACTTCTGTCGGTAGTACTTTTGTGCAACCGTAAATTTTCATTCATTCATTCATTTTATTATTCGCACTTCATAAACTTTTGTGAATGTTTAATTTTGTGTACTAAAATATACTTCTTATGAGAAAGAAAAAAAAATCTGCTTTCTCGCTACGTGGCGCTACTTTCGTGTTTATCACTGCCTTCTGGTGACTTAAAATATCTTCCTGGTTATTGCGTTCTAGCTAGTTAGTCTGCCATGACAATTTGTTTGTTACAATCTGACTTTATATATGATCAAGACGTTTATGGTACGTATTTCACCTTCTTAATTTGGACGATATTTGTCGCTTCATGCTATTGTATATTCTTTGTACAGTTGCACTCTCCGTTAGTTATGTGTTTTTGTTCTGAAGACAATCTGATGGTGGGTTCTACTGGAAATGCCTCAACTAAAGTCACTGGTTTATCAGAAGGTGGCTTCTTATTCAGTCACCAGTATAGCAGTTGCGCAGTACTCCTGTTGATGACGATGTATATCCTTCAATTTAGCAGCACAAGCTGGACCTGTGCCTTGTTTTGAAAGGACTGCCTGTGCAGATTGTGTTGAAACTGCTTGGAAAGCTTTTTTTAAGTATGGATACCAAAACAAAGTAGACATTCACACTCACTGCTACGTTATATATTTTCTTTTGGGATTTGAACATCGCCCACTGCGTCACGACTACTTCTCAAGGGGAGCATTGTTTTTTTTTTTTTTTTTGACTAAAATCCTTCTTTTCTATTTGTAGGCGGGGAACTTTCGTTAGTGGTTCATCACTGACCATAGTGAGTATAGAGGACGCTGCTGCATTTGTTACGACTGAAGCTACAATTTTACTGAGTGACATGAAATGTTAGCTCGCTCTCTGCGGCCGCTATAAAGCTTGGGAGCTGCCAGCTAAAGGTTACCACCAGGCACATTGCCAGGACTGGCGAAGCGCTAGCGCCGGGAAATGCCGCTGACCCGCCGGGCAGCAGAGTTCTGCGGGTTGCTACGTTGATGTTCGCAGGCGGTGCTTTTTCGCACAAATTGAACGGAAGAAACAGTGAGTGCAATACGGGAGACACGTAGCCGTATTTCACTTTGTGCTGAGTTGTACTCCCGACGTAATGCTAAGTGCTCTTCACGCAACAGAATACAAACTTTTCCGCGAAAAGGGACCGCCGTCCGTTGCGTAACATCGCTAAAAGTCATGTTGTTCCGTGAATAAAACTCTTAACCCCGAACATCAGTCTCTTAGACCCATCGTTCATTTTAAAGATTGAATGGGTAGCAATGCAATAAATCACGTTCTCTCTTCGTAAGTATCTTGATCTTAATACCTGCCGTGTGAAAAGCAATAACAGACAATATGACTTCGTCAGTCTAGCGCTAAAGTATATTGCACTACTGGCTATTAAAATTGCTGCACCAAGGAGAAATGCAGATGATAAACGGGTATTGATTGGACAAATATATTAAACTGGAACTGACATGTGATTACATGTTCAAGCCATTTGGGTACATAGATCCTGAGAAATCAGTACCCAGAACAACCACCTCTGGGCGTAATAACGGCCTCGATACGCCTGGGCATAGAGGCAAACAGAGCTTGGATGGCGTGTAGACGTACAGCTGCCCATGCAGCTTCAACACGATACCACAGTTCATCAAGAGTAGTGACTGGCGTATTGTGACCAGCCAGTTGCTCGGCCACCATTGACCAGACGTTTTCAGTTGGTGAGAGATCTGGGGAATGTGCTGGCCAGGGCAACAGTCGAACATTTTCTGTATCCAGAAAGGCCCGTACAGGACCTGCAACATGCGGTCGTGCATTTTCCTGCTGAAGTGTAGGGTTTCGCAGGGATCGAATGACGGGTAGAGCCACGGGTCGCAAAACATCTGAAATGTAAAGTCCACTGTTCAAAGCACCGTCAACGCGAACAAGAGGTGACCTAGACGTGTAACCAGTGGCACCCCATACCATCGCGCCAGGTGATACGCCAGTATGGCGATGACGAATACATGCTTCCAATGTGCGTTCACCGCGATGTCGCAGAACGCGGATGCGACCATTATGATGCTGTAAACACAACCTGGATTCAAGCGAAAAAATGACGTTTTGCCATTCGTGCACCCAGGTTCGTCGTTAAGTACACCACCGCAGGCGCTCCTGTCTGTGCTACAGCGTCAAGGGTACCCACAGCCATGGTATCCGAGCTGATAGTCCATGCTGCTGCAAACGTCGTCGAACTGTTCGTGCAGATGGTTGTTTTCTTGCAAACATCCCCATCTGTTGACTCAGGCATCGAGACGTGGCTGCACGATCCATTACAGCCATGCGGATAAGATGCCTGTCATATCGACTGCTAGTGATACGAGGCCATTGGGATCCTGCACGGCGTTCCGTATTACTCTCCTGAACCCACCGATTCCGTATTCTGCTAACAGTCATTCGATCTCGACCAACGCGAGCAGCAAAGCTCGCGATACGATAAACCGCAATCGCGATAGGCTACAATCCGACCTTTATCAAAGTCGGAAACGTGATGGTACGCATTTCTCCTCCTTACACGAGGCATCACAACAACGTTTGACCAGGCAACGCCAGTCAACTGCTGTTTGTGTATGAGAAATCGGTTGGAAACTTTCCTCATGTCAGCACCTTGTAGGTGTCGCCACCGGCGCCAACCTTGTGTGAATGCTCTGAAAAGCTAATCATTTGCATAGCACAGCATCTTATTCCTTTCGGTTAAATTTCGCGCCTGTAGCACGTCACCTTCGTGGTGTAGCAATTTTAATGGCCAGTAGTGTATTTAAAGCTGAGCGCGAAATTGGGTGTCTGGAATGTCGCATGTTTTTATTACGTCTGATAATTAAGTAAATCCAGTAGACCACATGTATCAAATGACTTTATATTGTGCTTTCAATTAGTTTTTTGGATTTTCTTATTTGACAGCACATTACTATACAGCGTCAGGGAAATACAAGTGGTCTGGTGAGCAGCGTTCCAGGGATCAAAGAAACACAACACAGGTAAGGAAATACAGTACTAATCCGATTATATCAGACGCTGAAATAGACCACCATTCATCGCTGGGCACTCTTGGGCCCTACTCAGCAGACTGCTGAAGGCGGACCGAAGCTGGACGGCAGAAATTGCTGCAGTCTCATCTGAAATGTTTTGCCGCAGTTCATGAAGACTAAAAATCAGGAGAAGGGGGTGGCCTCGACCAGGCTGACTTCTGCTGACAACTCTGTCAACTGTGGAGATCGTATAGGCGTGCTGCAAGGCTCGGTCGGCTGTATGGACAGTTGCTCCGTCACGTTGAGGTGTGGTTACGCGCATACATTCACGTTCAATCGTATTCACTCACCTGGCCCACTTTTATTTGCCCCACTCTGTATGTGTGAATCGTGTTACTTTGCAACTTTAACATGGAGCGATTTTCTAAGAGGTGGAAAATGTCTGCAGAAGATCGATAGTTTGAAGATTGGGTGCAAAAGCAAGCAGTTCAGTGATACAGGTGAAGAGGAATATGGGAACTATTACAACATGCTATTTTGTCGAAAACTAACAGTCTGAGCCCTTGTCTGTGTGCAAAATATAGGTTGATTCTTACAAAGAAGACAGCAGAAACCAACTGTGGGTACTTGTCCTACTGCAGATACCCTGAGGCAAAATCCCTGCCTCGGCTGTACCATCCTGTACGGCCGAAGAAACAAAGTCTCTCTCCTCTCGGGCGGTAGTCACGTGGGGTCTTCTATGGGGTTGCCGACCTGAAGCCATCTATTCCATTTTCTCATGGCAATCGTGGCACCTCGACCAGCCGTATCAGGAAACGGAAAACAGCAGTCTCGAAGGCCCACGACACTGCCGGCACGTTTCTCTTCTTACAGTAAGCGTGACATGGCATCCCCACAAACAACCACCATTCAGTGCGAGTTCTGAATACCGGTTATGTAGTTTTCGTTATACATGGTGGTCCATTGATCATGACCAGGCCAAATACCCCACGAAATAAGCGTCAAACGAAAAGACTACAAAGAAAGAAACTCGTCTAGATTGAAGGGGGAAACCAGATGGCGCTATGGTTGTCCCGCTAGATGGCGCTGCCATAGGTCAAACGGATATCAACTGCGTTTTTATTAAAATAGGAACCCCCATTTTTTATTACATATTCGTGTAGTACGTAAAGATATATGAATGTTTTAGTTGCACCACTTTTTTCGCTTTGTGATAGATGGCGCTGTAATAGTCACAAACAGATGGCACACAATTTCAGACGAACAGCATGCTGTTACAGCGTGATTACCTGTAAATACCACATGAATGCTATAAATGCTCAAAATGATGTCTGTCAACCTCAATGCATTTGGCAATACGTGTAACGACATTCCTCTCAACAGCGAGTAGTTCGCCTTCCGTGATGTTCGCACATGTATTGACAATGCGCTGACACATGTTGTCAGGCGTTGTCGGTGGATCACGATAGCAAATATCCTTCAACTTTCCCCACAGAAAGAAATCCGGGGACGTCAGATCAGGTGAACGTGCGGGCCATGGTATGGTGCTTCGAGGACCAATCTACCTGTCATGAAACATGCTGTTCAATACCGCTTCAACCGCACGCGAGCTATGTGCCGGACATCCATCATGTTGGAAGTACATCGCCATTCTGTCATGCAGTGAAACTTCTTGTGGTAACATCAGTAGAACATTACGTAGGAAATCAGCATACACTGCACCATTTAGATTGCCATCGATAAAATGGGGCCCAATTATCCTCCCTCCCATAATCCCGCACCATACATTAACCCGCCAACGTCGCTGATATTCCACTTGTCGCAGCCACCGTGGGTTTTCCCTTGCCCAATAGTGCATATTATGCCAGTTTACGCTACCGCTGTTGATGAATGACGCTTCGTCGCTAAATAGAACGCGTGCAAAAAATTTGTCATCGTCCCGTAATTTCTCTTGTGCCCAGTGGCAGAACTGTACACGACGTTCAAAGTCGTCGTCATGCAATTCCTGGTGCACAGAAATATGGTACGGGTGCAATCGATGTTGATGTTGCATTCTCAACACCGACGTTTTTGCAATTCCCTAATCTCGCGCAATTTGTCTGCTACTGATGTGCGGATTAGCCGCGACAGCAGCTAAAACACCTACTTGGGCACCATCATTTGTTGCGGGTTGTGGTTAACGTTTCACATCTGGCTGAACACTTCCAGTTTCCTTAAATAACGTAACTATCCGGCGAACGGTCCGGACACTTGGATGATGTCGTCCAGGATACCGAGCAGCATACACAGCACACGCCCGTTGGGCATTTTGATCACAATAGCCATACATCAACACGATATCGACCTTTTCTGCAATTGGTAAACGGTCAATTTAACACGGGTAATGTATCACGAAGCAAATACCGTCCGCTCTGGCGGAATGTTACGTGATACCACGTACTTGTACGTTTGTGACTATTGTTTCGCCATCTATCAAAAAGCTAAAAAAGTGGTCCAACTAAAACATTCATATTTCTTTATGTACTACACGAATATGTAATAAAAAATGGGGGTTCCTATTTTAAAAAAAACACAGTTGATATCCGTTTGACCTATGGCAGCGCCATCTAGCGGGTCAAGCATAGCGCCATCTGGTTTTCCCCTTCAAGCTAGACGAGTTTCGTTCTTTGTAGTTTTCTCGTTTGACGCTTATTTCGTGATCTATTTCGCCCGATCACTATCAATAGATCACCCTGTGTACAGAATGTAAACGGCGTCACCGGTACCTACTTCATGTGGCTGCGGTGAAATGTAGTCGTTTTCTCATCCAACCATGCAGTACTCGCCGTAGTGACTTGACCTTCATCTGCTGCACGCCGCCTACTTGGTGCTGCAGTCTGAATATCCAGCAGGGTAGCTGGCCCGCGGTGCGCTGCTGTGCGAACAACACAGGCGCTACGCAGCAGCGTCCGCACGCGCCCGTCGACGCGGCGTCGTTATCGATCTGTTTATCTTGAGCCGGGTTGGAGGCCTCTCGTCTGGTCTGGCAGGCGCCAGCGCTCTGCCGCCGTCCTCACAGGCGGTCCGAGCACTCAGCAGCCACGGCGGCGCAACCAGCTGCCGGCCCACAGGAGAAAAAGGCGACAAAGCCTCACGTCTAAAAAGGACACGGACTGACCCTTTCCGATTTTCTTCACTATTTTTGGCGTGTCACCTGTAAAGAGCTTTCTCATACACTATGTGATCAAAAGTATCCGGACACCTAGCTGAAAATGACTTCAAGTTTGTGGCGCCCTCGGTCCGTAATGCTGGAATTCAGTATGGTGTTAGCCGACCCTTAGCCTTGATAACTGCTTCTACTCGCGCAGGCATACGTTCAATCAGGTGCTGGAAGGTTTCTTGGGAAATGGCAGCCCATTCTTCACGGAGTGCTGCACTGAGATCTATCGATGTCTGTCGTTGAGGCCTGGCACGAAGTCGGCGTTCCAAAACGCCCCAGAGATGTTGTATAGAACAGGGCCCTGTGCAGGCCAGTCCATTACAGGGATGTTATTGTAGTCCAACCACTCCGCCACAGGCCGTGCATTATGAACTGGTGCTCCATCGTGTTGAAAGATGCAATCGCAACCCCCGAAGTGCTCTTCAACAGTGGGGAGCAAAAAGGTGCTTAAAACATCAATGTAGGCCTGTGCTGTTATAATGCCACCTAAAACAAGGGGTGCAAGCCCCCTCCATGAAAAACACGACCACACCATAACACCACCGCCTCCGAATTTTACCGTTGGCACTGCACACGCTGGCAGATGACGTTCACCGGCCATTCGCCATACCCACACCCTGCCATCGGATCGCCACATTGTGTACCGTGATTCGTCACTCCACACAGCGTTTTTCCACCGTTCAATCGACCAATGTTTACGCTCCTTACATCAAGCGAGGTATCGTTTGGTATTTACCGTCGTGATGTGTGGCTTATGAGCAGCCGCTCGACCATGAAATACAAATTTTCTCACCTCCCGCATAACTGTCATAATACTTGCAGTGGATCCTGATACAGTTTGGAATTCCTGTGTGGTGGTCTGGATAGGTCTGCCTAGTACACATTACGACCCTCTGCAACTGTCGGCGGTCTCTGTCAGTCGAGGTCGGCCTGTACGCTTTTGTGCTGTACGTGTCCCTTCTTGTTTCGACTTTACTATCACGTCGGAAACAGTGGACCTAGGGATGTTTAGGAGTGTGGAAAACTCGCGTACAGACGTATGACACAGGTGACACCCATTTTCCTGAGCACGTTCGAAGTCCGTGAAACCGCGGAGCGCCCCATTCGGCTCTCTCACGATGTCTAATGACTACTGAGGTCGCTGATATGGAGTACCTGGCAGTAGGTGGCAGCACAAGGCACCTAACAGGAAAAACTTACGTTTTTGCGGGTGTCCGGATACTTTAAATCACATAGTATTCTTTCAGTATGTTTAAATTTATTCTTAATGGTAGTACGAACGGCCAAATAAAGGCAACTAATATCTGAAGGAGGGGGACGTCAAGTTATATGTCGCTCATGTGGAAAAATGTTGTCGAACCGGCACTGGTATGGAGAAAGCATGTATCAAGCAGTCGATGTCAGAGGGGCTACTTAGATAATGGTTTGTTATCATGCACCATGAATTACGAAATGAATGTACACTACTGGCCATTAAAATTGCAACACCACGATGATGACGTGCTACAGACGCGAAATTTAACCGACAGGAAGACGATGCTGTGATATGCAAGTGACTAGCTTTTCAGAGCATTCACACAAGTTTGGCGCCGGTGGCGACACCTACAACGTGCTGACATGAGGAAAGTTTCCAACCGATTTCTCATACACAAACAGCAGTTGACCAGCGTTGCCTGGTGAAACGTTGTCGTGATGCCTCGTGTAAGGAGGAGAAATGCGTACCATCACGTTTCCGACTTTGATAAAGGTCGGATTGTAGCCTGTCGCGATTGCGGTTTATCGTATTGCGACATTGCTGTTCGCGTTGGTCGAGAACCAATGACTGTTAGCAGAATATGGAATCGGTGGGTTCAGGAGGGTCATACGGAACGCCATGCAAGATCCCAACGGCCTCGTATCACTAGCAGTCGAGATGACAGGCATCTTATCCGCATGCCTGTAACGGATCGTGCAGCCACGTCTCCATCCCTGAGTCAACAGATGGGGACGTTTGCAAGACAACAACCATCTGCACCAACAGTTCGACGACGTTTGCAGCAGCACGGACTATGAGCTCGGAGACCGTGGCTGCGGTTACCCTTGACGCTGCATCACAGACAGGAGCGCCTACGATGGTGTACTCAACGATGAACCTGGGTGCACGAGTGGCAAAACCTAATTTTTTCGGATGAATCCAGGTTCTGTTTACAGCATCGTAAAGCTCGCATCCGTGTTTGGCGACATCGCGGTGAGCGCACATTGGAAGCGTGTATTCGTCGTCGCCATACTCGTGTATCACCCGGCGTGATGGTATGGGGTGCCATTGGTTACACGTCTCGGTCACCTCTTGTTCGCATTGACGGCACTTTGAACAGTGGACGTTACATTTCAGATTTGTTACGACCCGTGGCTCTAGCCTTCATTCGATCCCTGCGAAACCCTACATTTCAGCAGCGTAATGTACGACCGCATGTTGCAAGTCCTGTACGAGCCTTTCTGGATACAGACAATGTTCGACTGTTGCCCTGGCCAGCACATTCTCCAGATCTGTCAGCAATTGAAAACGTGTGGTCAATGGTGGCCGAGCAACTGTCTCGTCACAATACACCAGTCACTACTCTTGGTGAACTGTGGTATCGTGTTGAAGCTGCTTGGGCAGCTGTGCCTGTACACGCCATCCAAGCTCTGTTTGACTCAATGCCCAGTCGTATCAAGGCCGTTATTACGGCCAGATGTGGTTGTTGTGGATACTGATTTCTTAGGATCTATGCCCCCAAATTGCGTGAAAATATAATCACATGTCAGTTCTGGTATAATATATTTGTCCAATGAATACCCGTTTATCATCTGCTTTTCTTCTTGGTCTAGCAATTTTAATGGCCAGTAGTGTAGTTTCTGCTTAAAATGTGGGTCACTGAATTTGAGCGGTATGGTATTCAGGCAGGAAATGAAATAATTTTAAACGTGAGCGGCGTCTCGTGTTGTGGTGACGTGACGCGCGACTTGCGCGCGCGACGCTACTGGTCGTCATCACACGGTTGTTGCGGAACGTGTCGTGGTACGGTTCTCCGGGAGAGACTTAACGGCGGAAGAGCCGTTGTGTGGCATGACTCACATCCTCTGTGTGTGCTGCGTGTGTCCGGCAGCGAGTGCGGCAGCACCCGCCTCTGGTCAGCTGTCTTCTCTGCCCACAAAGCAAGTCCCGCCCTGAGGTCGCAGCTGCGCGCGTGGCATTTCAGCGACTGCCCTTTCAGGAGCAGCAGGTGCTGTCGACACCCCGCATCTCGTGGTCGTGCGGTAGCGTTCTCGCTTCCCACGCCCGGGTTCCCGGGTTCGATTCCCGGCGGGGTCAGGGATTTTCTCTGCCTCGTGATGGCTGGGTGTTGTGTGCTGTCCTTAGGTTAGTTAGGTTTAAGTAGTTCTAAGTTCTAGGGGACTGATGACCATAGATGTTAAGTCCCATAGTGCTCAGAGCCATTTGAACCATTTTTTTTTTTTGCTGTCGACACGCTTCTCTGCTTTTCTTACTGGTGTGTGTGTGTGTGTGTGTGTGTGTGTGTGTGAGAGAGAGAGAGAGAGAGAGAGAGAGAGAGAGAGAGAGAGAGAGAGAGACCGCTGAACCACACCATTTTAACCTACACGACGCCGCGCCGGATTAGCCGAGCGATCTGAGGCGCTGCAGTCATGGACTGTGCGGCTGGTCCCGGCGGAGGTTCGAGTCCTCCCTCGGGCATGGGTGTGTGTGTGTGTGTGTGTGTGTGTGTGTGTGTGTGTGTGTGTGTGTGTGTGTGTGTGTTTGTCCTTAGGATAATTTAGGTTAAGTAGTGTGTAAGCTTAGGGACTGATGACCTTAGCAGTTAAGTCCCATAGGATTTCACACGCATTTGAACATTTTTTAAATCTACACGACTACTATGCAGTTCAGATCCAGGTGCAGGGCAACACTAATCTGTAACAGCTCTATCGAATGGAAGGATATAATTCCGCTTTACAATTCATTTTGTTTGCAACGGCAAACAAACCGATACGGCCGGCCAGGCAAGCCGAGCGGTTCTAGGCGCTTCAGTCTGGAACCGCGTGACCGCTACGGTCGCAGGTTCGAATCCTGCCTCGGGCATGGATGTGTGTGATGTCCTTGGGTTAGTTAGGTTTAAATAGTTCTAAGTTTCAGGGGGGCTGATGACCTTAGAAGTCAAGTCCCATAGTGCTCAGAGCCATTTGAACCATTTTTGAATCCGAGTGCGGAGGCATTTGAGCCAAACCGATACGTTCCAGTGACACCATATGTTGTATGAAAGAAGTGATGAGCAGTATTTGCTTGGAGTGACTCCAGCTACTAATTGCAAAAACGGAATAGCAAATACCTCGAGAAACACCAGAGAAAATGAGGTTGACGACTCTTAAGAGATGATGATGTTTGGTTTGTGGTACGCTCAACTGCGCGGTCATCAGCGCCCGTACAAAGTCCCAATTTTTACACAGTTCAATTTTTTTACCCAGTCCAATCTAGCCACTGTCACGAATAATGATGATGAAATGACGAGGACAACGCAAACACCCAGTCCCCGGCAGAGAAAAATCCTCAACTTGGAGGGAATCGAACCCGGCACCCCGTCATCCAGAGGCCCGCCACTAGACCACGAGCTGCGGACACTCTTAGGAGAAACAGCCTGTGCACCATGGAAACAATGTTGTTCAAAATGGCTCTGAGCACTACGGGACTTAACATCCGAGGTCATCAGTCCCCTAGAACTTAGAACTACTTAAACCTAACAAACCTAAGGACATCACACACATCCATGCACGAGGCAGGACTCGAACCTGCGGCCGTAGCAGTCGCGCGGTTCCGGACTGAAGCGCCTAGAACCGCTCGGCGACCGCGGCCGGCTAGGCAGTGTTGTTAACCGTACTGAATTGGTGAAGTGAATTCTTTCGCGGACTATGCGGCATGCCATTAGAAGTTGGTAGTGTTGAAATCCAAAGCCTGCCTGATGAGTAACAAGCATTCCTGCAGAGATTCTTTGGTTGTGACCAATACGTTCATGGGAAACTTCAAAAAGAACCCACGAAATATACTGTACCAAAATGCAGGAATATTTTCAGAGAATAGCCGACTGTTGAAGGAACTGATACTTCATCCTCGCCGGCCGCTGTGGCCGAGCGGTTCTAGGCTCTTCAGTCCGGAACCGCGCTGTTGCTACGGTCGCAGGTTCGATTCCTTCCTCCGGCATGGGTGTGTGTTATGTCCTTGGGTTAGTTAGGTTTAAGTAGTTCAGAGTCTAGGGGACTGATGATATCAGATGTTAAGTTCCATAGTGATTAGAGCCATTCGAACCATGTGAACTTGATCCTCAACGTAAATACCCTACATGATTAGAGAGCAGAGATCATACCGGAGGTGATCTGGGTCTCAACTTTATTTTTACTAAAATAAATGTTTGGAGTGCCGCCATAACTCCCATTACGAAGTCTCCTTTATATATTGACGGTGATCAGTTTCGAACTTTTCGAACTTGCGTCCATTCCCAAACCATCCTATGGAAACAGAATTACAGTAGATGTTATAATACAATCTAAGGCAAAAGAAGAAGACACACCAGAAGGATTTAACCGAATGGGACGGAAATCGGTAGACGTGATGTTCCTGTAGACACAAACGTATGATAAGTTTCGAAAAAACTGGGGTCGTGGAGTGTCGTCGACGTATCGGTGCGCTGTAAGGGTGTCGCGGATGTCAAAAAAAGAAATGGCACCCCAGACCACCACTCCTGGAGCAGTATGGCTGGTGAGACTTTTTTTTTTTAATTTGTGGTAATGTCTTATGAGACCAAACTGCTGAGGTGATCGGTCCGTAAGCATACACACTACTTAATCTAACTTACGCTACGGACAACAGACACACCCATGCGCAAGGAGGACTCCAATCTTCGACGGGGGTGGGGAGGGTGCCGCGCGAACCGTGGCAAGACGCCCCAGACCGCGCGGCTACCCCGCGCGGCGCTACTGAGACTCAGGTTGGTGTCCCACCGCAGTCTGGTGATCGGGGCTCAGTTCAAAGCTGCACTCGTCAGCCCCAATACAATTCCTTTCCAGTGAGATTCCAGGGCAAAAACATGTCTGGAGACGCCCTGTCTGGCATACGAACCTGTCTGTCACCCACCATTTGGCTCGACAACCAGGAGTCACGGCCTCGGGTGCCATTTCTTTTCGTAGCAGGACCCCTCTAGTTCCCATCCGCTGCACCACTACAGCACTGCCGTACGTCGACGACATTCTACGCCCCATACTGTTGCCCTCCATTGCAAGTCGCCCTCGGCTTACATTTCAGCAAGATAATGCTCATCCGCAACACGGCGAAAGTTTCTGCTGCTCGTCTTCGCGCATGCCAAACTCTACATTGGCCATCAAGGTCGCCGGATCTCTCCTCTATCCAGAACGTTTGGAACATTGTCAGCAGGGCCTTCCAACCAACTCAGGCTTTTGCCATATAACGCACCAGTTGGACAGAATCTGGCACGATATCGCTCAACAGTACATCCAACAATGCCAATCCGAATATCTGCTTGCATAAGGGCCGGACATCGACGAATGAATTACATCTTCGTAAGTAATTGAATATAGTTATGTATACACGGTGTTACAAAAAGGTACGGCCAAACTTTCAGGAAACATTCCTCACACACAAATAAAGAAAAGATGTTATGTGGACAAGTGTCCGGAAACGCTTAATTTCCATGTTAGAGCTCATTTTAGTTTCGTCAGTGTGTACTGTACTTCCTCGATTCACCGCCAGTTGCCCCAATTGAAGGAAGGTAATGTTGACTTCGGTGATTGTGTTGACATGCGACTCATTGCTCTACAGTACTATCATCAAGCACATCAGTACGTAGTATCAACAGGTTAGTGTTCATCACGAACGTGGTTTTGCAGTCAGCGCAATGCTTACAAATGTGAAGTTGGCAGATGCCCATTTGATGTATGGATTAGCACGGGGCAATAGCCGTGGCGCGGTACGTTTGTATCGAGACAGATTTCCAGAACGGTCGTGTCCCGACAGAAGACGTTCGAAGCAATTGTTCGGCGTCTTAGGGAGCACGGAACATTCCAGCCTATGACTCGCGACTGGTGAATATCTAAAACGACGAGGACACTTGCAATGGACGAGGCAATTCTTCGTGCAGTTGACGATAACCCTAATGTCAGCGTCAGAGAAGTTGCTGCTGTACAAGGTAACGTTGACCACGTCACTGTATGGAGAGTGCTATGGAGAGAACCAGTTGTTTCCGTACCGTGTACAGCGTGTGAAGGCACTATCAGCAGCTGATTGGCCTCCACGGGTACACTCCTGCGAATGGTTCATCCAACAATGTGTCAATCCTCATTTCAGTGCAAATGTTCTCTTTACGGATGAGGCTTCATTCCAACGTGATCAAATTGTAAGTTTTCACAATCAACATGTGTGGGCTGACGAGAATCCGCACGCAATTGTGCAATCACGTCATCAACACAGATTTTCTGTGAACGTTTGGGCAGGCATTGTTGGTGATGTCTTGATTGGGCCCCTTGTTCTTCTACCTACGCTCAATGGAGCACGTTATCATGATTTCATACGGGATACTCTACCTGTGCTGCTAGAACATGTGCCTTTACAAGTACGACACAACATGTGGTTCATGCACGATGAAGCTCCTGCACATTTCAGTCGAAGTCTTCGTACGCTTCTCAACAACAGATTCTGTGACCGATGGATTGGTAGAGGCGGACCAATTCCGAGGCCTCCACGCTCTCCTGACCTCAACCCTCTTGACTTTCATTTATGGGGGCATTTCAAAGCTCTTGTCTACGCAACCCCGGTACCAAATGTAGAGACTCTTCGTGCTCGTATTGTGGACGGCTGTGATACAATACGCCATTCTCCAGGGCTGCATCAGCGCATCAGGGATTTCATGCGACGGAGGGTGGATGCATGTGTCCTTGCTAACGGAGGACATCTTGAACATTTCCTGTAACAAAGTGTTTGAAGTCACGCTGGTACGTTCTGTTTCTGTGTGTTTCCATTCCATAATTAATGTGATTTGAAGAGAAGTAATAAAATGAGCTCTAATATGGCAAGTAAGCGTTTCCAGACACATGTCCACATAACATATTTTCTTTCTTTGTGGCGCGACTGTTACGGTCGCAGGTTCGAATCCTGCCTCGGGCATGGCTGTGTGTGACGTCCTTAGGTTAGTTAGATTTAAGTAGTTCTAAGTTCTAGGGGACTGATGACCACAGTAGTTAAGTCCCATAGTGCTCAGAGCCATTTGAACCATTTTGAACCTTTCTTTGTGTGTGAGGAATGTTTCCTGAAAGTTTGGCCGTACCTTTTTGTAACATCCTGTATATGCATGGAACAACCGTAGCAAATAATCCAAATGGAAGTATAGATACTTAAGCATGTAGTAGACGAGGTACCATGAGGAGCGCGAAGAGAACTGATGCTGGAGCTCACCACTACTTACCAAGTTACAGCGCCAGAGCCAGTCACGGTGTGCGCATAGGACAATATGTTTCAAATGGCTCTGAGCACTATGGGACTTAACATCTGTGGTCATCAGTCCCCTAGAACTTAGAACTACTTGAACCTAACTAACCTAAGGACATCACACAACACCCAGCCATCACGCGGCAGAGAAAATCCCTGACCCCGCCGGGAATCGAACCCGGGAACCCGGGCGTGGGAAGCGAGAACGCTACCGCACGACCACGAGATGCGGGCGACAATATGTTTATTATCTGACACGGTCCTAATACTGTCATTTTATAGTGAGAACGAAAACATGGTCCAAGTAGGTTGTAATCTGTTTACTACTCTGCACAATCGACCAATTTCAACCGTAGGGCATTTACAAACATATATGTTAAGCTTTGAGCTTCATTTCATTGGATGCCAGGAAATGGACGTAATCAGGCACACTGTTGCACTGTTTCGTGCCACGACGTATTTCTGTCCACATGTACCAGCAATGTATTACATTGAAAATGTAAAATTGGCATATTTATTATTTTATAAATGACGTAAGTACTGCCAGTCTTTCACGATGATTCCGTAATTATACCCTATCATACGTTTTTAGTCATAATTCTGTGACCGCGTTATAGAATATGGACCATTCTTTGTTTTAAATTCTGAGAAAGACACTCCTAGCAGTGTTGAAACCAGGTTAATTTGTTAAAAATAGTGACCGAGGGCTGTTTCTCTTTCAATTGTGACAAAATGTAAACTGAAATGGGTACAGTGACCTGCAAATAAAATAATGACAATCCAAAAGCTGACTAAAAGTGTTAAGAACGTTTTCTTCTGATGTCTCCGACCTATCGTTAGCAGAGAACTTGGAAAGAGCCTACAAATGTGAACATGTGCCAAAGTCTCACCCTTTACACTGTAGGGATTTTCACATTCGGCAAAATTTCAAAATACAAGCAACGCTTGCTCTGAAACTGAGAGCCAGCCCCTGTCGACCCTCTGGCCTGCAGACGCGGGTCTCAAAGCTGATAAGCCTCAGGGTTAAGTGATTCGTGACCCTGGCGACGTTCAACAGGACGCCATTTGGGTCTGGGAACGTAGCGCCGAGATCCGCGCTTGATTGGCACACGAGTTGCTTAATGGGCTCTTGGCCGGCAGCTCGAGGGGACAGATGGACGCGAGCCATCTCTTCAGCTGGGCTTGACCCAGCTCCGGTCAGTATCTACTTCCTGTACGCTGCGTAAGAGCTGAAAATCACCGGTATCTTCTGACATTGCAAGTATAAGTTCATTGCATATGACGTCCTAAAATAGAGCCCTGTGGTACACCAATTCTGATTCCTTTAGTACATCTACCATCCATATGAGACTGATACACTCCGTTTCCTCTTATTCATCTAAAGTGAAATCTGACAAACAGCTCTGTCTACTGGTCTATAACATTTTAACCTATGCGTGAGGGTATCGCCCGTTTATGACGACTGAGCATTTGTCTACCATACTCATGAGATGCTTTGGGCTGTAACAAAGTATCCGCATCACACATACACTACTGGCCATTAAAATTGCTACACCACGAAGATGACGTGCTACAGACGCGAAATTTAACCGACAGGAAGAAGATGCTATGATATGCAAATGATTAGCTTTTCAGAGCATTCACACAAGGTTGGCGCCGGTGGCGACACCTACAACGTGCTTACATGAGGAAAGTTTCCAACCGATTTCTCATACAGAAACAGCAGTTGACCGGCGTTGTCTGGTGAAACGCGTTTCAGACGTCGTTAAAGGTCGGATTGTAGCCTATCGCGATTGCGGCTTATCATATCGCGACACTTCTGCTCGCGTTGGTCGAGATCCAATGACTGTTAGCAGAATATGGAATCGATGGGTTCAGGAGGCTAATACGGAACGCCGTGCTGGATCCCAATGGCCTCGTATCACTAGCAGTCGAGATGACAGTCATCTTATCCGCATGGCTGTAACGGATCGTGCAGCCACGTCTCGATCCCTGAGTCAACAGATGGGGACGTTTGCAAGACAACAACCATCTGCACGAACAGTTCTACGACGTTTGCAGCAGCACGGACTATCAGCTCGGAGACCATGGCTGCGGTTACCCTTGACGCTGCATCACAGACAGGAGCGCCAGCAATGGGGTACTCGACGACGAACCTGGGTGCACGAATGGCAAAACGTCATTTTTCCGGATGAATCCAGGTTCTGTTTACAGCATCATCACGGTCACATTCGTGTTTGGCGACATCGTGGTGAACGCACATTGGAAGCGTGTATTCGTCATCGCCATACTGGCGTATCACCCGGCGTGATGGTATGGGTTGCCATTGGTTACACGGCTCGGTCACCTCTTGTTCGCATTGACGGCACTTCGAACAGTGGACACTACATTTCAGATGTGTTACGACCCGTGCCTCCACCCTTCGTTCGATCCCTGCGAAACCCTACATTTCATCAGGATAATGCATGACCGCATGTTGCAGGTCCTGTACGGGCCTATCTGGATACAGACAATGTTCGACTGCTGCCCTGGCCAGCACATTCTCCAGATCTCTCACCAACTGAAAACGTCTGGTCAATGGTGGCCGGGCAACTGGCTCGTCATAATACGTCAGTCACTACTCTTGATGAACTGTGGTATCGTGTTGAAGCTGCATGTGCAGCTGTACCTGTACACGCCATCCAAGCTCTGTTCGACTCAATGCCCAAGCGTATCAAGGCCGTTATTACGGCCAGAGGTGGTTGTTCTGGGTGCAGATTTCTCAGGATCTATGCACCCAAACTGCGTGAAAATGTAATCAGATGTCAGTTCTAGTATAATATATGTGTTGAATGAATACCCGTTTATTCACCTGCATTTCTTCTTGGTGTAGCAATTTTAATGGCCAGTAGTGTACGAGGGCTGTTCAGAAAGTAAGCTCCGATTGATTGCCAAATTGAAACCACAGTGAACATCAGAAATGTTTTACTTGTAACAATTAGCTACACCTTTCAGCTACTTCTCTACGTAGTCGCCGTTCTGACTTAGACTTTTGTCATAGCGTTGTACCAACTTTTCAATAGCCTCATCATAGAAGGCAGCCGCCAGTGCTTTCCGCCAATTCTCCACGCTGGCCTACACCTCGTTGTCTGTGTCAAAATGTTGTCTTCAAAGACAGCGGTTCATGTGACCAGAGATGAAACTCAGGGGGAGACAATTGCGGACTGTATTGTGGGTAATCTAACATTTCCATTTGAAAACGATGCAGGAGCATCTTCATTGCCCCTGCAGAATGCGGCTGAGAATTGTCGTGAAGACGAAACAGCACGACAGTTATGTAATGTTAGCTGCATAGCTTCAGGCGAAATTTCTCACCAGGCCCTCGTACTTGGCGGCAGACGCTATTTTCTAGACATCTTTACGCACTCAGTGCGAGCTCAGAAATGAGAAGAGCGACGTGATGCTAACTGGGGTTATACTAGATACACTACCCAACACATCTGTGCAAAGCTTTATCGGATTTTCATAGTCGTTTCCATTTCGCGACCGATCGGAGCTTACTTTCTGAACGCCCCTCGTATAAACAATACAAAGTTTACTTATTTTAATGATGACGCAAACGTGTGCTGTATATATTTCTGTAATTATACAGAGGAATTCTGCGATCATGTTATAAACGATCATGGACGATGAAGAAGAGTGAATGAATCAATCTCAGGTAAGGGACCCAGCTCCGGAAATAACAGAGTCGAAAGTTAAAAGGGAAAATCTTTCTTGTGACAGTGAACCTTTTCCACTGTAAGCTCTTTGCTTTCCGTACTTTTGAAGGAGGTAATATGGACCAAAACAAGAAAAAATTGTGTGGTAAACATACTTTAAGAGCTGTGAGCAGTTGTTCAGTAGAAGAAACGTGTTTCACAGTAGCGAAGATAAACATTTGCTCATAACTGTTATGGGAGAGACTTTAGACCCAATGTTTACTGGACATTCTTTCTTGTTTTGGTTCATACCAACTCCTTCCCAAACATGAAAAACAAAAAGCTTGCAGTGGAAGACATGCGCTGTCAGAGATATTAGAACTACTTTCTCCTGTAACATTGAACTGCGTCTTTTCTAGACCAGGGCCCTTCACCTCAGATCGATACATTTACCCTCCTCCATGATTCCTGAAAGCTTGTAACATCCTCGCAGGATCGCCCGGTATATTTACTAGTGACCCGCTTAGACTTTGCGCGGGCAGCACTTCGCAGTTCAACATCGTGACCGACCGGCGCCATTGTCATACGTCGTCGCTCCATGTTGCACATGTTGATCTTGGACCACTCTCTGTTTCTATTTCTCCACACTTCAGTACGCCTCCTTCCCATTTTCATGCTTAATCTGTGTTCAGTTTTTGACGGGCTGTCCAAAGGACCACCTGATCACTAAATCTGGGGGAGGGGGGGGGGGGGGGTGCGATGGGAGTTTCCCTTGTAAGTGACTTGTCCGGAGCAGCGTTTGCACACCACTGCATAGACGTATAATTACTATTTAGAGAAAGCGTTAGATAGCTGAGCATTAACTCCAAATTCTTGCACAACTTCAACGATTTTAACAGCGTGCTGCAGGAAAGTTCTCAGGAACCGCGACTTAATCGACAAACGACATTATACTACAACCACTGTGCACGAAATGTTCATAAATTATATATGGAAACCATCCTCGTCAATCAGTCTATTATTGAAAACAGTATCAAAATCCCCGCAGTAGTTCCTGAGATTAGCCTTCACATCCAGACAGAAAAACGGGGTGAGAGACTTGAGTTTGTCATACGTAATGATGCTGTGTGCCCGTTATATGTTCCGGAAGAGACCACTGATTCAAAATTTGCTTCTCGTGACGAAGCAGTAGACTAGCTTGCTATTGAATGAAAGATTCTAAGAAGGACTGGTTTCACACATTACAAAGTTTTTGGTGGATGTGGAACTAAGTAACCCTACTAAAGAGATAGTGATCCAGAGTATGGTTCAAATGGCTCTAAACACAATGGGACAGCATTTGACGTCATCAGTCCCATAGACTTAGAACTACTTAACCCTAACCAACCTAAGGACATCACACACATCCATGCCCCAGGCAGGATTCGAACCTGCGACCGTAGCGGCAGCGCGGTTCCGGACTGAAGCGCCTACAACCGCTCGGTCACATCGGTCTGCTCAGAATATGTATCATAGTAACATTTATTTAAGACTGTGTGCACAAGTCAAGGTATCACTAAAGATTTAATGCTGCGATCACTTTACGTTTTCGTCGCAGACGGTTTACGTCACGTTAACCCCCCCCCCTCCCCCCCCCCCCCCCCCCCGCAGCGTACTTTACAGCGCTTTACAGTGAGTATTATATAAAGTGGAAGCCTGTAGATGAAAATGTCCTAGACGCTAACATATTAACTACACTTATCCTTCGTCTTTTGAAGTACTCCTGCGCGCTATGGGATCATTATGACGCGAGGCTCACGGACGACTTCGAAAAAGTGCAAAGGGCAGTTCGTTTTGTACCATCGCGAAATTGTTTGCGGATGTGAAATGCGAGTTAGGATGGCAGCCCTTAAAACACAAGTGTCTTTCGTTGCGACGAGATCTCTTCACAAAATTTCGATCATTAGCTTCCTCTTCCAAGTAAGAGTATATTTAATTGGCTCCCATCTACATAGAGAGAAACTACCAGCGCAATAAAATAAATCAGAGATCGCACGGAAAAATGTAGGTGTTCATTGTTCCTAGGTGCTGTTCTTTAGTGGTACGGTAGGAAAATACTCTGGAAGTGGTTCGATGTACCCTCTGCCCGGCACTTAAGTGTGAATTACAGAGTAGACATGTAGAAAGAAACTAACTAGTATTCTGATTGTTTGTGAGTACATTCTTACAGTGTTGTAGCTTTTAAACGTGCAACTCATCGCGCTAAAATTCCAATCAGTAACGCAAGAGGTGATAGGGCAGTGTCTATTAATACATCTTCTCGCCGCCATGCTAGCGCCAGAAAATTATGTCTTATTTCCTTTTTATGCTGCTATCGCACGACTTCTGGCATTTCAGAGTATAAGGGGTACTCATCTTTTAAATTGTTATTACTTGTTTACTCTACAAAACTGCAGCAGAACTCCGCTGTAAGCTTTGGCATGAGGTCAATGATAGTGTTATCGTCGCCAAGGCTGCTCCAGAGAAGTTCTTACGTAAGGGAGAGTGGCATCTTTACACGTTGGCGTCTCTTTTGCTCAGCGTGAAACGTTGCCACTGTAGCAGCAGTACCGATTCTGCTAAATTATCGTTTACAGTAATATCCGAGAATTCTTCGATGATATTGTTCAAACTTGTAAAGCGAGGAAAGGAAAACATCGTCCGTTCTCGACACACCAGAGTTACCTAGTAAGTCTACGCCATCACTGTGAAGTGAGCTACAGACGGAAGGTGTGACGTTCGGCTCTTTACAAGAGCCTTGTTCTTACACCGTATTACGTGGCTGCATGTGGTACACCATTTCTTGTAGAGACGTTGGACACGCCGCATTGATGTGCCAAGAAATTAGACAAGATTCTCGTCCTGACTGAATGCTTCAGGCGACCAACAGCGAATGTCATTAGTTTCCTAGCCACACCCAGAATAGAGGCGATACCGAATCCGTCTACATAATGAGTATGAGGGGGTGACCAAAAAAAAGCGAAATTATTTTCAAATTGTTTACAAAACAACCTTACCCCCTTCAAAATACTCTCCATTACAACCAACACATTTGTCCCAACCGTGCTTCCACTGTTCGAAACATTTTTTACCGTCATCTTTAGAAATGGTTGACAGTTCCTCTCTCATTTTTTTCTTGCCTTCTTCAATGCTGTCAAATCGGTGTTCTTTCATTCCCCTTTTCATGTGTGGAAATAAGGAAAAGTCACACGGAGCCAGATCAGGCGAGTAAGGTGCGTGGGGCAGCAGAATTATGCCATTTTTAGCCAAAAACTGCCTAACAGAGATAGCTGTGTGTGCAGGTGCGTTGTCGTGGTGGAAGAACCACCTTCCCGTCTGTCACAAATCGGGTCTTTTTAGACGAACACTGTCACGCAACCATCTTAAAACTTCCAAATAAAAGCTTTGATTGACTGTCTGGCCTGGGGGAACAAACTCTGAATGAGCTACGCCCTTGGCATCAAAAAAGCAAATCAGCATTGTTTCGATATTTGATCTGACTTAATGAAATTTTTTTGGACGCGGTGACCATCACGTCTTCCATTGACTTGATTATAGCTTTGTTTCTGGGTCGTAACCATAGCAACATGGCTCATCATTAGTAATGACCTTTGACAGAAAATCTAGAACAGTTTCAAAATAGTTCGAATAGCTCTAAGCACTAGCGGACTTAACATCTGAGGTCATCAGTCCCCTATAAGTTAGAACTACTTAAACCTAACTAACTTAAGGACATCACACACATCCATGTCCGAGGCAGGATTCGAACCTGCGACCGTAGCAGCTGCGTGGTTCCGGACTGAAGCGCCTAGAACCGCTCGGTCACAGCGGCCGGCGGTTCAGTTTCAAGCTGTTGTTTCAAAGCATGACATGTTACAACTCTACGTTCCTTTTGTTTGTCAGTTAGAACCCAAAGAACAAACTTGGCAGCAGCCCTTTTCAGTCCCAAACCTTCCGTTAAAATTCTCTGAACTGAGCTCCAAAGTAACCCACTAATCTCTGACAGTTGATCAATTGTCTGTCGACGGTCTGTGAGCACAAGCTCTCGAATTTTTTCAATATTTTCATCGATTCGGACAGTTGATGGGCGTCCACAACGAGGTATGTCAGCAGTACATGTTGCCAGTTTTAAATCGAGCAAACCACTCGTACAACAGAGTTTTTCACATAGCGTCATCTTCGTAAGCTCTGTTTCCGACATTAAAACAGTTTCAGCGGTATTTTTACCGAACAAAAAACAAATTGTTACAGCTGCACATTGTTCTATTAAACATGGCATAATAAAAAACGAATAAAGAGCAAAACAGCGCCAGCAAAACAGTCACTGCAGATGAACAGAACACGCCAGATCAGCAACACAGGCGGCAGAGAACTGTCAATGAGTTTCGCGGTACACACCTAGCGGCAGAAATGCAAACTACACAAGCCCCGCCCACCGCAATGTTATCCCGTTTTTTTGTGTGTGTTTTTTATCCCGTCGTAAATTCTGCGTGCAAGTGCAACAAAATAGTCTAAATGTTCGTGGAGCGTAAATCTGAGACGGGACATGGGAACCAGCCTGGTGTTCACCTAGTGGGGTGTGGGAAGCGGCCTAAAAGCCTCACCCGGACTGGCTGACACATCGACCCACTATCGTTAATCCGCTGCACAGATTCGATCCGTGGCCGGTACGTTTCCTCGCCCTGGAAACGGTCGATTTAACACGTGCGGCTATCTGAGCGCGTTGGGCACGATATGTGTATGGTACGGGAGATGGCACTCAGTTCTAAACAATGAAAAGCGTGAGGTCATCTACATGATTATTAGTAACATGGCTGCAAATGAGAGATCTCAATTCAATTTTAATGAAGCAGTCCGCCTGCGTAGCTGGGCGGTAACGTGCTCGCCTCCTACGCAAGCGGGCCCGGGTTCGATTCCCGGCTGGGTTGGACATTTTCTCCGCTCAGGGACTGGGTGTTGTGCTGCCCTCGTCATCATTTCATCCCCATCACCGGCGCGCAGGTCGCCCAATGTGGCGTCGAACGAAATAAGACTTGCACTTGGCGGCTGAACTTCCCCGCATAGGGGCCTCCCGGCCAACGAGGCCATACGCTCATTTCCATTTAATGAAGTAATCGATCTTGATCGCAAAATATTTTATACATGGTAACCAGCTTCAGTCTTTAAAGATATTCTTTTCAGGCCATTAAAGTGTCTCCTTTACCGATCTGCTCGGTCGCAGTCGACGATAGTGCCTTCTGGTACATATTTGGCTCAGCTCGCCATCTCCACAGATCGCTAAAGGAAAAAATTTTTGTATGTCCATCCCTTTAGCAGAAGGTCTCTGGGACGACGGCCGTTTACTATCGTGACAAATAAAAACACCTCCAGCCGTCCTTATGATTTTATTTTATTTTGTCGCGTTGAAAATGGTTCAAATGGCTCTGAGCACTACGGGACTCAACATCTTAGGTCATAAGTCCCCTAGAACTTAGAACTACTTAAACCTAACTAACCTAAGGACATCACACACACCCATGCCCGAGGCAGGATTCGAACCTGCGACCGTAGCAGTCCCGCGGTTCCGGACTGCAGCGCCAGAACCGCTAGACCACCGCGGCCGGCTGTCGCGTTGAAACTGATGTTGTTGTTGCTGTTGTCTTCAGTCCTGAGACTGGGTTGATGCAGCTCTCCATGCTACTCTATGCTGTGCAATCTTACTAATAGCGACAAAATAAGGACGGCTGGAGGTGTTTTTTATTTGTCACGTAAGGAGAAAATGGTCTTCGAAGACTGAAATCGGTTACCATGAATAAAATGCGAACTATGGGTGAAGGCGAACATACAGATTCCATATTTCTAGATTTCCAGAAGGCGTTTGACACGGTGCTCCTGTGCAGGGTGTTAAAGAAGGTACGAACTCATGGAATAGGTTCACAGACATGTGAGTGGCTCGAAGACTTCTTAAGTAATAGAACCCAGTATGTTGTCCTCGACGGAGGGTGTTTATCAGAGTCTGGGGTGTCGTCAGGAGTGCCCCAGGGAAGTGTGATAGGAGAGCTGTTGTTCTCTATATACATAAATGATTTGGCGGACAGCGTGGTTGTTTGCTGATTATGCCGTGGTGTACGGTTAAGCGTCGAAGTTGAGTGACTGTGGAAAGATACCTAACGACTTAGACAAAATTTTCCGTTGGCTTCGTGAATGGCAGCTAGCCCTAAATGTGGAAAAATGGAAGTCAATGCGGATAAGTAAGAAGATCAAACTCGCAATGATGGGATATAGTATTACTACTGTGACATAGTGAAGTCGTTTAAATATGTGGGAGTAGCGTTGCAAAGCGATATGAGATGGAACGAGCATATGAGAACTGTGTCAAGGAAGGCGAATAGTCGACATCGGTTTGTTGGGAGAATTTTAGGGAAGAGTGGTTCACGTGTAAAGGAGACAGCATATAGGACGCTGGAGCGATTTATGACCCGTAACCGGTCGGATTGAAGGAAGACATAGAAGCAATTCAGAAGCGACCTGTTAGATTTGTCCCGGTAGGTTCGAACAACACATAAGTGTTACGGAGATGGTTCGGTAACTCAACTGGGAATCCCTGGACTGAAGGCAACGCTCTTTTCCAGAAACTCTATTCAAAAAATTTAGAGAACCGGTATTTGAAGCTGACTGCCGAACGATTTTGTTGTGTACATAGTTCCGCGTAGTCAGCGCGTACACAACTTTCCCACTAGAGCCCGCCCCGCTAAGCACAACAGCGCAGGCGCAGGGCTCGTCCGTCTCCGCACTACGAGATGGCGCTGTCTTACAGACAGACCAAATTCTGCTTCCGCCGATCCGCGTATTAATATGTCACGCAGCCAATGAGATTGCTGCTAACGTAGAACCTTTTCTCCTCGCGGATCACACTCGCGCAGTGATACCTGAACGCGCGAGGTATTATAACGTGTGTACAGACCTCCGATTAGTCTCTCCATCTCCACACCCTCCATCTCCTTTCCCAACACAACTTCCACCGTCTACCACTCCCGGATGATGAGCTTCGCCCTGACATCTACCCTTCCTATCAACTCCAACCCCCTCTTCCTGCCTCCTCCTCAGGGCTCCTTCTGAGCGGCTTTCCCCTCCTACTCCCCCTCCATCTCTTGTGCCTTCCTCTGCGCTCCCTCCTGCCCTGTCATCCCTTTTCCTCTCCCGCCCCATGTGTCTCCTGCCTCTTCGTGAACCCACGGTTGCCCCTCCTCTCTTCATCCCGCCGCTTCCCCAGCTGCCCCATGCTCTCCCATCCTTTTCCATCCTCTCTGACCTTTCCCTCGGCAGGTCCCACCTGGTAGTTTTATTCTTCGTCGTGTGTGCTCCAAGTGGGTTTTCAGTGTGTTGTTTCGGAGTGTTTTTAATACTGTGGCCAACTTTTAACCTGTGCGTGCGCATCCAGTGTCTTCTCTGTGTTTTAAGAATCGCCAACTGTGTTTTTTTAACTTTCTGGTAACTTTTTTAAATGTCCCCAATGAACGTCTACATGTCAGTGTATTTTTACCTCCATTTTCTCCCCTTACTCTGTTTTATGTTCCCCTTTTTTACCTCCGTATGTATGTATTATTTTATTCTTGTTTTAGTTGTCATGTCACTCGGCTGAAGAGCGGCGGATTGTGCTGCTGACAGCCCTCCCCTGCCCATATGGGGCTGGGGAATGCAATCACAATAAAGAAAAAAAAACTCCGATTAGTCAGTCTGCATTAGTCTGCATCAGTCTACATTAGTCTGTACCAGTCTATAGTCAAGTTTCAGTCTGTGCCTAATAAGATTACCATATTCCTGTACATAGCCATGAAGAGAAATGTATAGTCATTTTGTCAAATATCAGAGATATGTGAGAATAAGATTAACGTACCAAAACCAAAGGAACTTCAGATTGTCAGTTGTAAACAGCATCTAGAATCAAGTTACATGGTATCTATGCTTTTTATTATTTTAATAAATGTGTGTGAAAATTAATCAAGTTCTGTTTAAAGTTGGTCGCCGTCCATCTGCTACTCTAAGCGTGCAAGTGGCATTTCTATCGTCTGACCTAACGGCAGAAGATAAATACGCCAAGATAAGACCACGAGACAGATTGCTGACACTCGCCTACTTCGTTAGAGCGACAAGTCACATACACTCCTGGAAATTGAAATAAGAACACCGTGAATTCATTGTCCCAGGAAGGGGAAACTTTATTGACACATTCCTGGGGTCAGATACATCACATGATCACACTGACAGAACCACAGGCACATAGACACAGGCAACAGAGCATGCACAATGTCGGCACTAGTACAGTGTATATCCACCTTTCGCAGCAATGCAGGCTGCTATTCTCCCATGGAGACGATCGTAGAGATGCTGGATGTAGTCCTGTGGAACGGCTTGCCATGCCATTTCCACCTGGCGCCTCAGTTGGATCAGCGATCGTGCTGGACGTGCAGACCGCGTGAGACGACGCTTCATCCAGTCCCAAACATGCTCAATGGGGGACAGATCCGGAGATCTTGCTGGCCAGGGTAGTTGACTTACACCTTCTAGAGCACGTTGGGTGGCACGGGATACATGCGGACGTGCATTGTCCTGTTGGAACAGCAAGTTCCCTTGCCGGTCTAGGAATGGTAGAACGATGGGTTCGATAACGGTTTGGATGTACCGTGCACTATTCAGTGTCCCCTCGACGATCACCAGTGGTGTACGGCCAGTGTAGGAGATCGCTCCCCACACCATGATGCCGGGTGTTGGCCCTGTGTGCCTCGGTCGTATGCAGTCCTGATTGTGGCACTCACCTGCACGGCGCCAAACACGCATACGACCATCATTGGCACCAAGGCAGAAGCGACTCTCATCGCTGAAGACGACACGTCTCCATTCGTCCCTCCATTCACGCCTGTCGCGACATCACTGGAGGCGGGCTGCACGATGTTGGGGCGTGAGCGGAAGACGGCCTAACGGTGTGCGGGACCGTAGCCCAGCTTCATGGAGACGGTTGCGAATGGTCCTCGCCGATACCCCAGGAGCAACAGTGTCCCTAATTTGCTGGGAAGTGGCGGTGCGGTCCCCTACGGCACTGCGTAGGATCCTACGGTCTTGGCGTGCATCCGTGCGTCGCTGCGGTCCGGTCCCAGGTCGACGGGCACGTGCACCTTCCGCCGACCACTGGCGACAACATCGATGTACTGTGGAGACCTCACGCCCCACGTGTTGAGCAATTCGGCGGTACGTCCACCCGGCCTCCCGCATGCCCACTATACGCCCTCGCTCAAAGTCCGTCAACTGCACATACGGTTCACGTCCACGCTGTCGCGGCATGCTACCAGTGTTAAAGACTGCGATGGAGCTCCGTATGCCACGGCAAATTGGCTGACACTGACGGCGGCGGTGCACAAACTGCTGCGCAGCTAGCGCCATTCGACGGCCAACACCGCGGTTCCTGGTGTGTCCGCTGTGCCGTGCGTGTGATCATTGCTTGTACAGCCCTCTCGCAGTGTCCTGAGCAAGTATGGTGGGTCTGACACACCGGTTTCAATGTGTTCTTTTTTCCATTTCCAGGAGTGTAATCTGATGGTGTGTGTACCGAAGGTCTTACAGTACGCACACCACAAAGATGTAGACTTTTTTATTAAAATATGATCCACTTGAGCAATAAAAAGAATGCGTTAAATTTCGGCTACACGAAAAAACACACATTTAAAGGTTATGGATTCAACTAAATAGCTAGGAGCCGCAAGGTCGGTCACATAGAAAATGTTGTGGGGAAGACGGACCAGAGACTATGTCTTACTGCCAGGACACTTAGATCATTCAACAGTTCTACCATACTGATTACACTACGCTTGTCCTTACCAGTTAGTGTTGGCTGAGGACATCGAGGAAGTGCAAAGAAGGGCAGCTCGTTTTGTATTATCGCGAATAGGAGAGAGATTCTGACGGACAAGCGATTTATAGAGGCAACCAGCAAAACAAGGCCCTTTTTTGCGACTACATCTTTTCACGACATTTAAAAAAATGGTTCAAAATGGCTCTGAGCACTATGGGACTTAACATCTGAGGTCATCAGTCCTACTTAAACCTAACTAACCTAAGGACATCACACACGTCCATGCCCGAGGCGGGATTCAAACCTGCGACAGTAGCAGCAGCGCGGTTCCGGACTGAAGCGCCTAGAACCGCTCGCCCACAACGGTCGGCTCACGACATTTCAATCACCAAGTTTCTCAACCGAATGCAACAAGAGTTTGTTGATTCTCATATACGGGGAAAAGACCATAGTGATAACAAGAATTGAAATCACAGCACGCACGGAAATAAGCAGGTATCGGTTTTTGCCAAGTGTTATTCGAGAGTGAAATGGTTGAGGAATAGTCTGAAACTGGTTCGATTAACGCTCTGCCAAACACAAGTGTGAAGTGGAGAGTAATCATGCAGACGTAAGTGCAGTTGCGGAGCTCGGGTTCTGGAGCTACTGGCGGTTTTGGACACGTAGAGGAATTCGTGTGCTACGTAGCGGAAGTGGCAGAGCTCGGGTGAGCCGTCTGCTGCAGGCGATGAAGCAACGGAATTCTAGCAGGGCCGCTCTAACGTGTGAGGTGGTGCATTGTCACGCCACGCTGTCGTAACGGCAAGTAGCGGTCCAGTCGCTAGCAACAGTGTCTGGCCGAAATTAGGGCCATGCGTGAGGCCTTCAACGGATTCGACAGTCAAGTTCTATCAACCTACCAGATAAAAGAATCTTAAGTTTACGATTCTGTTCATAGCTGTAGTTCATCAGTTGCAGACTATTTCCGCAAAGATAAAAAGTCAGACGTCAACCTCTAATCGTCACGGCCCTCTTATAACCCAAAATCAATTCATTAATTTTGAAGTAAGTTTAAATCTGGGCAACTGGTCACAGTTTCACAGCACTTGGGACCCTGAGATAGTGACACTCTGCAGAGAGAGGTAGTAACGGTAGAATTAAAAAAAAAAAAAACAGTTTTCATAGTGCTCATTTGTGATTGTTCTTTGTTCCTGTCGAAAACTATAGGTTCGTAATACATGTCCATGCTAAATTCTGAAATGCAACTTTATATACTGATCTAGGGAGTGCTCGATTTCATTTTATTACATGAGTATCTGTTGTCGAATAGATATATTTCTATTATTTCACTTCGCGGTACTATTAAGTTCAACCTCCATGCTAACTCAACACATACATAAATCGTACTCCATACTCGTACTGAAGAAAATACTATTGTGTATCGATCTATTCATGCAAAATCATCTTTGGAGCATACATTACAAAAACAAAGTACAAATAATTGTTTATTATTGCCTATCTTTTTTTATGTAATCTAAATCGGAACGATCACATAGATAATATTGTGGGTAGGGCAAACCAAAGACTGCGATTCATTGGAAGAACACTTAGGTCTACTAAAGATACTGCTTACACCACGCTTGTCCGCCGTGTTCTGGAGTATTGCAGTGCGGTGTGGGATCCGCATCAGTTGGGACTGACGGATGACATCGAAAAAGCTCAAAGAAGGGCAGCTCGTTTTGTACTATCGGGAAATAGGGAAGATAGCGAAACAGACACGATACGTGATTTGGAGTGGCAATCATTAAAACAAAGGCGTTTTTCGTTGCGATGAGATCTTCTCGTGAAAGCCGAGTGGTCCTAGCCGCTACACTCCGGGATCCTGCCTCGGGCACGGGTGTGTGTGATGTCCGTAGGTTAGTGAGGTTTAAGTAGTTCTAAGTTCTAGGGGTCTGATCACCTCAGAAGTCCCATAGTGCTCAGAGCCATTTGAACCATTTTCTCGTGAAATTTCAATCACGTTTTCTCCTCCGTTTGCGAAAACATTCTGTTGGCGCTCACCTACATAGGGAGAAATTATCACCACGATACAATAAGAGAAATCAGGGCTGGCACAGAAAAAATTAATGCTCGTTTTTCCCGTGCGCTGTTCGTGAGTGGAACAGTGGAGAGACAGCTTGAAGGTGGTTCATTGAACCCTCTGCCAGCCACTTTATTGTGAATAGCAGAGTAATCACGTAGATGTAAAAGAAGTCCATAATAATCATAGGAAATGCATACAGTGTTTATATATGTTGACGTTTATAGATTTTCGTATAGCTGTTTGGTCGTAGAATTCTGGGATTTGAATCTTTAAGGTGGGAATCAGTCATTTCATATTATTCAAGATCGATTGATGCATTTATCTCACCATAATCAGTTTTATTACTTGTCTTGTTGACGTAGAACCATAAAATTTGGCAAGAAGCAAAGTTTCACAATATACGTAAAGGAAAATATCCGAAAAATATCTGTTCGTGATAATAATACGCGAAAAAAATATTTCCTTATCATTTGGTGTCCGACTGTTTGTCTGTCTCATCTGTAAAGATCCCTTTTTCTCAGAACCAGGTGGGCGTAAATTGAACTCGTGTCACATACTAAGATATGTGGCCCCTTGGCCATGTAGAAAACTTAAGCTTCTCAGTCAATACAATCAAAAGAAACGCTCATTTGTGTCATATATTTTAACACTCGCAAACTCATTCATCAAAACCTGCAGAATCATGACATTTGGCAAGACGAATGGCTACATAGTACAAGTTAAGGGGAGAAACCGAAATTGTTGATTCGTAATCATACCGCAAAAAATTCTTTTGGCGTTTGTCATCCGATTGTGTAGTCGTCCGTCCGTGTGTTATGATGCCGTTTTCTGCGAAACGGGACGGCGTATCGAGGTAAAATTTATATCGTCTACCAGGGCCCCTTGGCGGTGCAAAAATATTAAGCTTCTAAGTCAGTGCAGAAAAAGATATGGTCATTTATGTCATATGTTTTGATACTGCAAAATCACTTAGTAAAAACTATGGGGTACTTCACGTTGACCTAGAACCATGAAACTTGACAAGAAGCAAGGTTTCACAGTGCAAGGAAAGGAAAAAATTAGTAAATCGTTGATTTTTAATTAGATCACGCCAAAAAAGTGTTTCATTCATCTTTAGTTATCTGACATCAAATATAATTTTAAAGCATTCACACCACCGATATCTTGCCTAACGTTGTCGATAAAAGGCAAAGATCGTGGAGATTGTCGACTCCTAGAATGGATGAAGTGTCTGTATACATAATTAAGTTGCACGAAACCCCCAGATCTAAGTCCTACTATACTCTGGTCAGTTTTTTCCCCATCTGTCTACTTTTTATTTGTGTGCCGCTTATAGACAACAGATAAGTGAACGCGGGATAGAAATTCAATTAAAATCATAGTCTTATCGATGTATCGCTATGCATTACATAGCTATAGCCTTCTGCAATCGCTTATTCATTTTCAGTTCCCTTCGTCTCGGGTGGCCTTTATGCAGTCAGTGTCGTGTTGTGGGAATGGTATGGCACTTCTCCAATTTCATTTCGAGAGATCCAATAATACGTGCACATAGGCTACTATTACATCTACATTTAGATGGATACTCTGCAAATCACATTCAAGTGCCTGGCAAAGGCTTCATCGAACCACCTTCACAATTCTCTATTATTCCAATCTCGTACAACGCGCGGAAAGAATGAACACCTATATCTTTCCGTATGAGGTCTGATTTCCCTTATTTTATCTTGGTGATCGTTCCTCCCTAAGTAGGCCGGTGTCAACAAAATATTTTCGCATTCGGAGGAGAAAGTGTGTGATTGGAATTTCGTGAGAAAATTCCGTCGCAACGAAAAACGCCTTTCTTTTAATGATATCCAGCCCAAATCCTGTATCATTTCTGTGACACTCTCTTCCATATTTCGCGATAATACAAAACGTGCTGCCTTTCTTTGAACTTTTTCTATGTACTCCGTCAGTCCTATCTGGTAAGGACTCCACACCGCTCAGCAGTATTCTAAGAGAGGACGGACAAGCGTAGTGTAGGCAGTTTCCTTAGTAGATCTGTATTTTCTAAGTGTCCTGCCAGTAAAACGCAGTCTTTGGTTAGCCTTCCCCACAACATTTTCTATGTGTTCTTTCCAATTTAAGTTGTTCGTAATTGTAACACCTAGGTTTTTAGTTTAATTTACGGCTTTTAGATTAGACTGATTTATCGTGTAACCGAAGTTTAACGAGTTCCTTTTAGCACTCATGTGGATGACCTCACACTTTTCATTATTTAGGGTCAACTGCCACTTTTCGCACCATTCAGATATATTTTCTAAATCGTTTTGCAGTTCGTTTTGATCTTCTGATGACTTTATTAGTCGATAAACGACATCGCCATCTGCAAACAAGCGAAGACGGCTGCTCAGATTGTCTCCAAAATCGTCAATATAGATAAGGAACACCAAAGGGCCTATAACACTACCTTGGAGAATGCCAGAAATCACTTCTGTTTTACTCGATGACTTTCCGTCAATTACTACGAACTGTGACCTCCCTGACAGGAAATCACAAATCCAGTCACATAACTGAGACGATATTCCGTAAGCACGCAATTTCACTACGCGCCGCTTGTGTGGTACAGTGTCAAAAGCCTTCCGGAAATCCAGAAATACGAATCGATCTGAAATCCCTTGTCAAAAGCACTCAACACTTCATGTGAATAAAGAGATAGTTGTGTTTCACAAGAATGATGTTTTCTAAACCCATGTTGACTAGGTGTCAGTAGACCGTTTCCTTCGAGGTAATTCATAATGTTCGAACACAATATATGTTCTAAAATCCTGCTGCATATCGACGTTAACGATATGAGCCTGTAATTTAGTGGATTACTCCCACTACCTTTCTTGAATATTGATGTGACCTGTTCAACTTTCCAGTCTTTGGGTACGGATCTTTCGTCGAGCGAAAGGTTGTATATGATTGGTAAGTATGGAGCTAATGCATCAGCATACTCCGAAAGGAACCTAATTGGTATACAGTCTGGACCAGAAGACTTGCTTTTACTAAGTGATTTAAGTTGCTTCACTACTCCGAGGAAATTTACTTCTACGTTACTCATGTTAGCAGCTGTTCTCGATTCGAATTCTGGAATATTTACTCCGTCTTCTTTTGTGAAGGCATTGAGGAAGGCTGTGTTTAGTAACTCTGCTTAGGCATCAGTGTCTTCGATAGTATCTCCATTGCTATCATGCAGAGGAGGCATTGATTGTTTCTTGCCGCTAACATACTTCACATACGACCAGAATCTCTTTGGATTTTCTGCCAGGTTTCGAGACAAAGTTTCGTTGTGGAAACTGTTATAGGCATCTAGCTTTGAAGTACGCGCTAAATTTCGAGCTTGTGTAAAAGATCGCCAATCTTGGGGATTTTGAGTCTGTTTAAATTTGGCAATGCCAAGGCGTAGACAACGATACTGCCAATTCCTCCCTCCGCCCCCACCCCTGCCGTTGGGGAGGAATTTCTGTACATCTTGCGTCTGCGTGTAGTGTAATCGCATGGTCAAATGTGACATCGTGGGACAAAACTTTTAGGCGTCGTGTATCTGAGGTGGGACGTAGGCACCAGCCATGCATTTGCCAAGGTGGATGTGGAAAACTGCCTAAAAACCACACCTCTTTGTCTCTCTCTTTAACGTGCACGGCTGTCCTGGTGGGTACATTTCTAATTTCACTATAGTTTAGCATAGTGCTGCACCCATCTATCTAGCTACTGGTTTTTATTGTTGATTGGGTCTCCATTTATATCTTTTATTGCAGCGAACTTCCTGCTTGTTGGTCCAATGACCTTTCTGATGCCTTGACACATGCCACTATAATCTCCTTTGTCTCGGCAGATCTGAATAGTTTTACAAAGGTTGGTCCAATATCTATTTGCGCAATGGCGAGAAACTCGTTGCAGATCTGCTTTGCAGGCCTTGTATTCAGCTATTGCTCGTTGGTCTTTGGGATTATTCATAACCTATATATGAGCATTACGTTTCTTTTTTATATATAGACGCAACTCATTTTCACATTCAGTAAACCAGTCACTTTGAGTCCTACCCTGCATCCCAAATGCTCCGATAGCTGTCTGCATAATATTTTCTTTAGCTAGATGCCACATATTTTCGGCGCTCTGTGCAGTTATAAATTGCTCAGGATTCAGTTTCATCTGAAATCTCGGATACACTGTGGATTTCATTGTGACCTCGCGTCTAGGAGGGCTGAGTAGCTGAACTGCACTTCGCGTCAGCTGAGAGAGAAAATCGGGAAGACCGGGAGAAAGTGGTAGGCGAGAAAAGCGCGTTGCTAACAGCTGGCTTCCCGCCGCCGCAAGGGCACCCTTTGTGCTCCGCGGCTAGGCGTTAAGAGAGCTCCAATTCCCGCCGATGTTCGTGCATGTCTTCTGCCGTCCCTCCGCCGTTTTTGTGCAGCGTGGCCCCTCGGCGTTTCATTCGGAGCCCCTCGGGCGCCCGGCAGCCCCTCTGCGCATGCGCCGTCGTCCATCAATTGTCAGGCGCTCCCCCTCTGCCCGCTTCATTAGGTCATTCCTTTCAGTCGCGCCGCGGCCGCAGGCGAGTGAGGTTGTGTTCGAAGGGTCGGGGGAGTGCAAACCGCCACGCGTCTCCGTCGTCTTGGTGACCGACACCGCGACGCCATGGGAGCGTAGCAGCTGCAGCCGCCGCCTCCGTCGCACCTATCACCTCGTGAGTGTTCACCCACTGTGCAGAACAGCCTCTCGCAACTGTTGAAGATGCGACAGATGTTGTAGCATATGCTCGCTATGTTGTTCAACCGTGCGATGCGATATTGGAGGCTGCGTCGTGTCTGATAACGCCGGATTACGCCATATTGTTGTTTTTAGAATTGCTAGTGAGTCAAGCTGTTACATTGTTGTGATAAACTGATAGTCTTAGAGATAAATGCAAATGCTGCCTAAGAGCGGGTTTGATTCGGTTAATGTATGTCAAATATTGGTGAGTGTGTGGTGATATGCCCACCTCATACTGACATGGCGAAGATAACAAATGTGACTACGAAGTAAACATCGTGGTGACTGACATCTGTAGCGTAGCCCGATGTCTAGGTTCAGTCCATATTCAGTGCACTTCTTCTTATGAATAACGAAAATTGATAGGTAAATTGTAAATTGCTGCGTTATATAAATCCGCTAAGACTATTTCTCGATTTTTTTCCCTCATTTGCGTTCACAATAATGAGAAATTTTAAAGGTATTTGTTGATTTTTCAAACCATTTCCTGAGATTTCTTTTAAGAATAGCCCTCATTTGATGAAATCATTTTATTAATACACTGTGAAATTATTCCATTAACATGAGAATGACTCAGGTAAGGGTTTGAAAATGAGCCAACACGTATGAAACTAGTCGCTATGAACTCGACTGTAAACTTATAAGACAGGAAGTTTCCGTTCTGGGAACGCGATGTTGGAATCGACATGAAGAATACGTTTGTAGAGATTATGTACATAAATTATGAATTTCGTAACTCTCAGGCTTGAATGTGGAAGCATTATGGTGTCCATCGCCAACGTCGGGGACTTGGACGAAATATGCATATTGCTGCGTTCGTATTGAATGCATCTTCTTATATCCATTGCGCATACGTTTTTATAATTTCTTCTCATTTCACCCCCCCCCCCCCCTTTCCCAATATTTCGCACGATTATCACGTATACTTTTTGTCGAAAATCATTACTGTTTCGCTGTATGGTTGCTTATAGAAACACTGTACTGTCATGCTCTTTTTATAATACAACACGCAATCTTTTTGACGAATTTTACTGTTACGTGAGAGAGAGAACAAATGGGAGAAGAAGAGTAAGCTGGAAACAATACAGTCCTCAGAATTTTCATACCCATTTCTCGTCATTCAAACGCATAGCTACGTTTTCCGCTTCTGTCCAAGTAGTTCTCAGGATTATACAGTCAGTCCGTCTGTTTTTCCTTGTTTTATTGTTAGAATTAAGCCTATAGCCCGTTTATATACAGGAAATTTTCCAGTAACTGTCGCAGTATTGATAAGATTGTCTTGCAGCTTTTTCACACTAACTGAAGACATTAATATTGAGTTGGGGGGGGGGGGGGGACGGATGCGAAATCCTTCGGAGTGTATCGAGAATCACGATATTGCCATTTTGCTTCGACCTTAATGTCACTAACTTTTTTGTGGAATCTGGGATGACAGAATCATGTGCAACGCAACATTATATCTTGATTATTTTGAAAGGGGATCGTTTGTTATGTTGGTGTGGCAAACGAATGTGTCATAACAGAAACAAATTTTTGAAAAAGTGTATGGTGACTGTTCGCTCTACCCAGCGTGTTCCATAGAGTCCATCACCAGGAGCGTGGAAGGAGTCAAGATATATATTAGTAAAAGACTAGGAAATCATAGAAACCTAACCTCTATTAACAATAAAACATCATCGTATTGCTTAATGCTATTCATGCTTATGCCAGCTAATCGTAAATGAGTAAATTAACAAAAAACCGGTCATTTTGTATAAAATGCTTTTGCCTCCTCATTTACACTTTGTGTGTGTGTGTGTGTGGGGGGGGGGGGGGGGGGGGGTAACCAGCCTCTTCATGTCAGAGTGTAACTTGCAACCTTCATCCTCAATTATTTGTTGAATATATTCCAATCTCTGTCTTCCTCTACAATTTTTACCATCTACGGCTTCCTCTAGTACCAAGGAAGTTATCCCTGGTGTCTGAACACGTGTCCTATCATGTTGGCCCTTTTTCAGTTCAATATTTTCCACGTATTCGGTTCCTCGCAGATTCTGCGGAGAACCTACGTTCTTCTCTTATCAGTCTTAATGATTTTCTGGATTTCAAACGCTTAGATTCTCTTTTCTTCTGATTTACCCACAATCAAAGATTCACTTCCATACGATGCAGCGCTATACCATACAGCTGTTGTTTACCTAACTTGATTACAGCATTTTTTTTTCGAAGATAATATTTACCTATGTCGGTAATTACTGAGTTCTATTTACAGTACATTATTATTTACCACCCGTAGCTTTACAACAAACACTGGTACTTAGCATGTAGCTAACAGAACATGCCAATCCTTGAGTCTAGATAATAACTTGTAGAAAGAGTGGCTAATGAGGTATAATAAATGTAAAAACACCGTCTGGAGAACAGTTTCTTTTATAACCGATAACCGGTTGTGGTCGAACCTGTAGATCGTCAGGTCTGGCTACGCAAGGTGCAGTTTGTCAACAGCGGTATGAATTAGACAAACGTTTTTACGCGTTTTATCTCATTCATACCAGAGTTGACAAATGTGTCTTGCAGATCCAGATCTGAAGATGATTTGCAGGGCAGACCAAAAGCGGTAGACGGTTGTTAAAAAAAGTGGGCCAGACAGTGTTTTCCATTTATTATAACAGCTGATATGAAGGATCCTAAGACATGACGTAAATTATGTAATGTACGTAAATTTTAAAGTACTGTAATGGAATACGTGTTTTTTTTTCCAGATGAAATCAGAATTTCTGGCTTTCGTGTTGGTGGGAACTTACTGAGTAACTGCGACAATGTAGGACTACATTACTCCATTATGAACCCTTCTTCTTGATCTTTAATTGAATAAACAGCTGCTTCGGGTTTAATGCCATAGAACATATTGTAAGACAACAGTGAGTGGAAACAAGCGACATAAGCCAGAGTCTTCTCTTTAGGTCAATACAAGGAAAGACGTGTCTACATCGATACGACTATTCAGCAGTTCATTCTTAAATGCTTGGCAGAGGGTTCATTGAACCATTTTTACTATATTCCTACCGTTCCACCTTCGAATAGCCCGTGGAAAAGACGAAAAACTAAATATTTCCGTGCGAGATCTGATTTTTCGCATTTTATTACGATGGTCATTTCTCCTTGTGTAGGTGGATGTCAACAACATATTTTCACACTCTGAGCATCCGCGACGGAACACTCTGGACGGAGCTTCTTGATTGGTTTATCTGTGTGATGACTCCATTTTGTGTTATCCAGTTGGGTGCCAGTTTAGGTTGATGATATTCTTCACTTGTAATACGGATCCTGTAGTCAGAATATATCGTTTTCTTCTTTTAGTCCAATGCCTATCGGAGCTCCAAAACTTTATTCAAGGGCTATATTGACGTTTTTTTTTTTTTGTGAGCTGTATCCGCTTCAGTTTATCATCTGGCAGTAAATGAACGACGCTGTTATCGTTCAGACAAGATAAAGGATACAGTATTATTAATGGTTTCCTTCATACGGCGAAAAAATGTTCAACTTCTGCGTTGGTAAAGGACTGCTGCATATTCGCTTGCACTTCAAATAATGCAACATTTTTATGGCTTTACTACAGTATTCAGAGTAGTGCCAGTTAAAAATCAGGTTTACGTTCTTGAGTGTACTGCGGCTGATTTGAAATGCTTATTACTGAAAAGCATGCCAAATCGTATGCAATGTAAAAATAATTGTTAACTATCATAACTATGAATTGTTTTATTTTATCTGTTTAAGTAAACGATAGTAATATGAGAATTGTTTCTTTAATACACCCTAGATTCACAAATTTGTCATTTGGGTAGCGTAGTACAGCCTTAACCATTTTGCATTTTCCGAAGTTTAAGTGCAAATGTGGAAGGTTTTAATAAGTAAATAAGATGAACGTGTCGTGGTGAAATGGAGGAAACCGTCAATCGTCATTAATTTCGGCAGCGGTTATTCGCGTAAAACTAAGAACCACACGTTGCTGCCTTACTGCTAGGTGATAACGTGATGCAGCTGTAACGTCCCGAAAAGTGTCGCATTGGACTAAACTACTACACTGAACACGATGGATTACTAGCACAAATATTCATGATGCAAAATTTGACGACGAGTGCATTTTCTTATTGTGTAACGATGTGAAACCTGGCTATCCTGATAAAAAATTCTGTAGCGTAGCTTGAGGTGTAGGTTAGTTTGGAAGGAGAGAGTTTGTGAAGCCAACGAATGTGGTTGGGAAACGTAGGTTGTGATAAGACTAATTTATAGCATAACCCGAGGTCTCCGTTCGCTCCACAAATAACTAAAGCTTATTAGTAAGGCCAGAGAAGCTGTAATACACAATAGTCAAATCTCCGACTTTAACTGTTATATTAGTACATACAAGCTACGTCAATTACGCGACACTTGGCCATATATTCTGCCTCACTGTCTAGGCAGATACTGTTAATCTGGAATTTTTATCTGACCGTAACTCGTATGAATTCGTTCAATGAAAGGGAGAATCGACTTGCGCTACAGTGTTTAAGCGGGTGTATGCAACGCGTTAGTTAGTACACATTTTGGTTTGTAAACACATCCCGGCTTGTATGCATTGTCACAGTATTTTTTTAAGTTAAGCTCTTTGGCCGAATATTATATGCCCTTCACATTCGTGAAAGCAAAATTATTTTCTTTTTCACGTTTGGGGCATAAAAAGTTGTGATAAACATATCGAACTGTTTACATTCTCCTATACACAATTACGTAATTTGTGATAGGTATTTATAGCGTGAAGTGTTAAGTTTGGACTGGTGATTCTAATATGAGGTGCATGTTTACACTGTTATTTCAAGAGCGGACAAATGCCTTTCAAGGTTGGAGCGTAGCGGCGCTACACACACAGTACATGGTTTCGCTTTATGTTCACTGGAGGTACATCCATGAAGTACGAGTTCTGGTTCTCATTTTAGCGTGGAAAATGGTTACGGATAAATAAAAAAAATCTTATTTACTTCATAAATGTTAATTAGTTACTTATTCAGATTATTTGTCTGACAATTCAAACTTGTGTGGCCTCATGACCACCAAAGAAACAAAACTTATCCGAATCTGCGGCAAAAATTAATATTTGGGTCAACATTTGCGAAACTCGAATTCATCTCTCTCAAACCCCACCTTAAGGGGAGAGAGGGAGAGTTTTAATTTTAGCGAATCAAAATTTGCGAAGTAAACAAGTTTTTTTATTTATCCGTAACCATTTTCCACGCAAAAATAACATGGATTTTCTTGACTTACAACGCCAACTACCAAGAATCAAAACAAATCCCAACGACCTTCGTTCCACTGCTGATTATCTTATTAATTTCTAACTCTGATTTTTCCCTGCGACTCTAAAGTGGAGTCAAATAACAGAAAGTAATGACCTTCTTTTTTTCTTTCCCTGTATGTATGAATCATGCGAGATATTCTGTTTCCTGGTAATTAATCTTCAATTCCCTGTTTCTATATTCCGTTGCTAATTGGTTACACATACAATTTGCATCCTCCCCGTCTTATGCTATAACGTATCACCAGCAAATAGTAGGTGATGTAAATAAACTCCATCTTTAATTTCTAGCCCCAGTCCATTGCATTCACGAGACCATGTCTTAAGACTGATATCTACACTCCTGGAAATTGAAATAAGAACACCGTGAATTCATTGTCCCAGGAAGGGGAAACTTTATTGACACATTCCTGGGGTCAGATACATCACATGATCACACTGACAGAACCACAGGCACATAGACACAGGCAACAGAGCATGCACAATGTCGGCACTAGTACAGTGTATATCCACCTTTCGCAGCAATGCAGGCTGCTATTCTCCCATGGAGACGATCGTAGAGATGCTGGATGTAGTCCTGTGGAACGGCTTGCCATGCCATTTCCACCTGGCGCCTCAGTTGCACCAGCGTTCGTGCTGGACGTGCAGACCGCGTGGGACGACGCTTCATCCAGTCCCAAACATGCTCAATGGGGGACAGATCCGGAGATCTTGCTGGCCAGGGTAGTTGACTTACACCTTCTAGAGCACGTTGGGTGGCACAGGATACATGCGGACGTGCATTGTCCTGTTGGAACAGCAAGTTCCCTTGCCGGTCTAGGAATGGTAGAACGATGGGTTCGATGACGGTTTGGATGTACCGTGCACTATTCAGTGTCCCCTCGACGATCACCAGTGGTGTACGGCCAGTGTAGGAGATCGCTCCCCACACCATGATGCCGGGTGTTGGCCCTGTGTGCCTCGGTCGTATGCAGTCCTGATTGTGGCGCTCACCTGCATGGCGCCAAACACGCATACGACCATCATTGGCACCAAGGCAGAAGCGACTCTCATCGCTGAAGACGACACGTCTCCATTCGTCCCTCCATTCACGCCTGTCGCGACACCATTGGAGGCGGGCTGCACGATGTTGGGGCGTGAGCGGAAGACGGCCTAACGGTGTGCGGGACCGTAGCCCAGCTTCATGGAGACGGTTGCGAATGGTCCTCGCCGATACCCCAGGAGCAACAGTGTCCCTAATTTGCTGGGAAGTGGCGGTGCGGTCCCCTACGGCACTGCGTAGGATCCTACGGTCTTGGCGTGCATCCGTGCGTCGCTGCGGTCCGGTCCCAGGTCGACGGGCACGTGCACCTTCCGCCGACCACTGGCGACAACATCGATGTACTGTGGAGACCTCACGCCCCACGTGTTGAGCAATTCGGCGGTACGTCCACCCGGCCTCCCGCATGCCCACTATACGCCCTCGCTCAAAGTCCGTCAACTGCACATACGGTTCACGTCCACGCTGTCGCGGCATGCTACCAGTGTTAAAGACTGCGATGGAGCCCCGTATGCCACGGCAAACTGGCTGACACTGACGGCGGCGGTGCACAAATGCTGCGCAGCTAGCGCCATTCGACGGCCAACACCGCGGTTCCTGGTGTGTCCGCTGTGCCGTGCGTGTGATCATTGCTTGTACAGCCCTCTCGCAGTGTCCGGAGCAAGTATGGTGGGTCTGACACACCGGTGTCAATGTGTTCTTTTTTCCATTTCCAGGAGTGTATATAGATTTTTAATAATGTTGGTGACTGGGGCAGCCTTGTAACAGACCCTTGCTTGTTCTACATTTCTGTGAAATTGTACCACCAGTTTTCACTCGACATATGTTATCTTTATACATTTCCTGTATTATTTTAATTAAGACACACTTCATGTTTGCCAAATGTAATGCACTCCAATGTAGTTCTCTCGGGACAGTATCATATGCTTCTTCCTAAATCTATAAAAATTAATCCTACCTTTTTTTATTTTTCCCTATGTTTCTCTAAGATCTCTCGTAATGTGAAAATATGGACTACGCACGATTTACCTGCTGTGAAGCCACATTGTTCTTCCTGGGTTTTAAAAATTTATTTCCAGCTAATTTTTTAGTGTTTTCCCAAAAATTCTCAATAATCGAGAAGATAAATATCGCAATAATTTTACACCGCTCTGTCGAATGGTCACGTAACATTCAGCTTGAAAAATGATTTTGTTTGTGAGAGGAAACAAACCGATGCTTTTCGTCGACACTGGAAGTCGCATTAAAGACGTGATCAGCACTGTTTGTTTGGGTAGACTAAAGCTACGCATTGGAAAAACGAAATTGCATATACCTGCCGAAAAACCTGAGAAAAAGCGCCTCGCTACAACCTGTATACAGGGCGATGTTGGTAAATGGAGACAAACTTCAGGAAATGCTTCCTGATAGGATAAGTAACAAGAAAGATCACACGCATATATTCTGAGAATATCTAGTTCCATAGAAGATAACTCCTGCTGCATTCAAGGTTTTTCTTTATTTGTTCACCGAGTATTGTATGGCAGAGTCCTACACTGGAGGACTTGGTCTCGTGCTATTGATAATGCCATTATAACACTTGACTGTTGAGTTTTGTATTGATTACGACGAAAAAGCGAATTAGGAGCCCTCAAAATGATTATTTCGCAGTAGATTATTCGTGATTTCGTCATAATCAATACAAAACTTAACAGTCAAGTATTATAGCAGCTTTATCAACAGCGTGAGACCCAACTTCCAGTGCAGGACTCTGCCATACTGTACATATGCATATATGCCCAGAAATGGGTTCCAAGGGACGTACACCGACGTGAAGGTGTAGGTAAAGGATCTTTGACAGTGTATGTCTGAATGATAGAAAGCACACGTGATAACACACCTGGTATGTGGGAATGTTGTGCCTGTGCTAGTGTTTTAGCTCCGCACTCAAAAGGACAGAAAACTCCTACTCGCCTGGTGTGTTCTTTCATACGTGCTTTGTCACTGAAACCTACTCTATCGAAGCTCGTTTATCTACATCTTCAGATGGATGTATCTTCCTTGGAACGCATTTCCGACCACGACACCGTTTTGCCCTTGATTCTCTCGGGCACTGTTTCGTGCAGTTTGCTTCCATGTGATAAAATCACCCAGTGTATGCGGCTGAACGTATACTCCCTAAGAATTATTCTTTGAATGGTTGTATTTTGAAAAACACTGTAATAGATTAGTTTTTCTTGAAATACTTAAGTTCCTCAACACAATATTCTTCACAAATGGATCCTGCTAAGAGAGAGAGTAGTGAGGATGAAATTTGAGACAGAATTCTTTGAAACTCTTTGGAAAATTAAAACTGTGTTCCGATTCGCGGACAATGCTATTAAGCTACGGCCCGCCCTGTAAGGGCTGTATTTCCGCCAGCGCGATCCTCATGCGTTCTGAGCCTCGGAGAGGGTCTGCTGCATACCTTGCGGGATTAGCTTTCTTGGGAGAAAGTATATTGCGGAGAAAGTTACTTAATTACATGATCCATACCTCATCTGACAATGTTGACTGGAATACTCTTTCAAATTCTGAAGGTGGCAGGGGTCAAATACAGGGAGCGAAAGGTTACCTAGAATTAGTACAGAAACAACATGGCAGTTACAAGAGTCGAGGGGCATGAAAGAGAAGCTGTGGTTGTAAAGGAGTGAGAGAGGATTGTAGCTTATCAGTATGTTGAGCAAGCAGTAAAGGAAACAAAAGAAAAATTTGGAGTAGGAATTAAAATCCACGGAGAAGAAATAAAAACTTTGAGGTTCGCCGATGACATCGTAATCCTGTCACAGACAGCAAAGGACATGGAAGAGCAGTGCAACGAAATGAAGTGTCTTGAAAGGGGGATATAAGATGAACATCAACAAAAGCAAAAGGAGGATAATGCAATATAGTCGAATTAAATCGGGTGATGCTGCGGGAATTAGATTAGGAAATGAGACGCTTAAAGTAGTAAATGAGTTTTGCTATTTGGGGAGCAAAATAACTGATAATGGTCGAAGTAGAGAGGACATAAAATGTAGACATGCTATGGCAAGGAAAGCGTTTCTGAAGAAGCGAAATTTGTTAATATCGAGTATAGTTTTAAGTGTCAGGAAGTATTTTCTGAAAGTATTTGTATGGAGTGTAGCCATGTATGGAAGTGAAATGTGGACGATAAATTAGTCAAGAAGAGAATAGAAGGTTTCGATTTGTGTTGCTACAGAAGAATGCTGAAGATTAGATCACGTAACTAATGAGGTGGTACTGAATGCAATTGAGGAGGAGAGGAATTTGTCACAACTTCACTAGAAGAAGGAATCGGTTGGTAGGACACATTCTGAGGCATCCAGGGGTTACCAATTTAGTATTGGAGGGCCGCGTGGAGGGTAAAAATCGTAGAGGGAGACCAAGAGATGAATACACTAAGCAGATTCAGAAGGATGTAGGCTGCAGAAGGTACTGGGAGATGAAGAAGCTTGCACAGGATAGAGTAGCATGGAGAGCTGCATCAAACCAGTCTCTGGACTGACCACAACGGTGACGACCTTATCTGAAAGATTCTTTTGTCGAAATGATGCGGAATGAGTCAGTTTACTGGATATGTATACATCATTACTGTTAAAATTAGTGAACACACTAGTCCTACTCGTGCAATTACACTTAAATTATTCTTCTTTCAGTCAATAAAATTTTTCTGGGTTTGTGACTGCATTGTCAGTATGTTAAACTACCGACGTTTCGGTCACTGAAAAAGGTTACTTGCAACAGTGACCGAAACGTGGTTGTTTTACATTTTGTCAATGCGTTCACAAAGCCAGAAAGCCTGCTTTTATATATTCTTCTTTCAGTCTTTAAAGAAAAATTCGTCAGTGGGACAGAAAAAGTTGTCCATGGGAACTAATAATTTTAAATTAGATTTAAAACTTGCTTTGTTACCTGTCAGACATATTATATTATTGGGCAAATGATCTAAAATATTCGTCGGTGCATACTGAACTCCTCTTTGAGCCACTGACAGCTTTAGCAATGGGTAAAAAAGGTCATTTTCCGCTCGAATTTTGTAGGTATATAAATCACTATTCTTCTCGAATTGTGATGGATTATTAATGACGAATTTCATTACCGAATATGTTTATTGTGCATGTGCAGTTAGAATGCCTGGTTCCTTGAAGAGTCAAAAAGACATGAGGTCCGTGAGTGAACACTACATGTTCGCCATTGTGAAATCAGTTCTTTGTATGTGATGAGTTACTCCGAAAAATTGTTCCGTGCGGCATAATTGACACTATGCAAAATATGTCAGGAGGTTGCTTGATTTGCTTCCAAGACTAGCAATTATACGAAGAGCAAAAGTAGCTGAACTTAATTCTGTGAGAAGCTCAGTAATATATTTTTTCCAGTTAAAGTTTTCATCAGTATGTAGACCCAAAAATCTGGAGCGATGTACCCTACTTAAGACTCCTGCTCATGTGCCATATAAATTTCTGGTATGGGTATTTGTGGCACAGAACTGAATCTACCTTTTACTCAGGGAGAATGACGTAGACACAGTGTAGGATTCCAGTCCTGACCCAGCACACAGTTTTAATCTGCCAGAAAGTTTCAAATCGGCGCGCACTCCACTGCAGAGTGAAAATTTCATTCCGGAAACAATGTCGTATGCTGTGGCTAACCCATTTCTCCCCAATATCAAGAGTGATATTCCCGCAAGGTACGCAGCAAAACTTACCTTAGATTGGAACGTATGAGAAGAGCTACTGCCGGATGTAAAGCTTGAACCTGGTCATGAGTCATGCATGGATGGTTCGGTCAGTAGAGACTTTCTCCGCGAAGGACGGGGGTTCCGGGTTCGATTCACGGCTGAGCAAACATGCCAGGAAGTTTCAAAACCACGCAGAGTCCGCTACAGAAAGAAAGCAAGCTTTCTTTCCAATACTTTAGTTATTACCTTCATAAGGATTTCTCGTATATTCAGGCGCAGAGGTGTGTTTTCCTCTTCTGTCCAAGAATTTCGCAATATCACGTAATCAGTTAGTGTTGCTCAGTTTCGTCATTAGAATAAAACGTCGGTCCATAGCCAGTTTCCTTACAGCAAGTTTTCCGAAATTTGCCGCTATATCGATGAAAAAGTCTCGTAACTCTTGTAGGATAACCGGGGAAATTGATTTAATGAAAGGGGGGAGCGGAAACCTGCCGGATGTATAGAGAATCTAAAGTTCAAGAAAATTTTCTACTACGAGTATTCTTCACCAGGGTTGGCAGGCGTCCCCATTTAGGCCACTTTCCTGCTGAAAACCGGACTGCAGATTAAACCTTGCTCGATGCGTAAAAATCACTATACTGAGGCTATTTTATATGAGGGTGAGTCAAATGAAAACCTTAAATATTTTTTAAAAATACTATTCGCTCTGCAGAATTGGTACAAAGCTGTATCACTTTTCAACATAATCCCCCCCACGCTCAATGCAAGTCCTCCAGCGCTTACAAAGTGCATAAATTCCTTTAGAAAAAAATTCATTTGGTAGTCCATGCAACCACTCATGCACCGCGTGGCGTACCTCTTCATCAGAACGGAACTTCTTTCCTCCCATTGCGTCTTTGAGTGGTCCAAACATATGGAAATCACTTGTTCTCTGGAGTCACAACTCGTTGTGCCTGACCTGGACGAGGAGCATCTTACACTAAAGTCACACCATTTGCGAACTTCCTACTACATTCGTAGGCTTGCTGCTGTGACAAACATGCATCACCGTACTGAACCTTCATTCGTCGATGAATTTCAATAGGTTTCACACCTTCACTACCCAAAAACCGAATAACAGAACGCTTTTCTTCCCTGGTGCAAGTCGCAAGTGGAGCGGCCATCTTTATACTGATACTGCGACGGTATGTGTGTATCTGCACTATGCTGACGCATGCTGCAGGGAATGGCAATTGAATCTCAATGTAGACAAGTGTAATGTGCTGCGAATACATAGAAAGAAAGATCCCTTATCATTTAGCTACAATATAGCAAGTCAGCAACTGGAAGCAGTTAATTCCATAAATAATCTGGGAGTACGCATTAGGAGTGATTTAAAATGGAATGATCATATAAAGTTGATCGTCGGTAAAGCATATGCCAGACTGAGATTCATTGGAAGAATCCTTAGGAAATGCAATCCGAAAACAAAGGAAGTAGGTTACAGTACGCTTGTTCGCCCACTGCTTGAATACTGCTCAGCAGTGTGGGGTCCGTACCAGATAGGGTTGATAGAAGAGATAGAGAAGATCCAATGGAGAGCAGCGCGCTTCGTTACAGTATCATATAGTAATCGCGAAAGCGTTACGGAGATGACAGATAAAGTCCAGTGGAAGACTCTGCAGGAGAGACGCTCAGTAGCTCGGTACGGGCTTTTGTTGAAGTTTCGAGAACATACCTTCACCGAGGAGTCAAGCAGTGTATTGCTCCCTCCTATGTATATCTCGCGAAGAGACCATGAGGATAAAATCAGAGAGATTAGAGCCCACACAGAAGCATACCGACAATCCTTCTTTCCACGAACAATACGAGACTGGAATAGAAGGGAGAACCGATAGAGGTACTGAAGGTACCCTCCGCCACACACCGTCAGTTGGCTTGCGGAGTATGGATGTAGATGCTGCTACCTACAGCCCATTCTGCAGACTATTCGTACCATGGTTACCAACTTACAGGATAATGGCGCGAAATTTCGATTTGTTATTACAAATTTAAGGTTTTCATTTGACTCACCCTCGTATAACACTGTCTGTTCTCTACACAAAATGTCAACGTAACTGAAATTAAATTTTTGCTTCTAGTATGAATATAGGCAATATGGCAAACCTGCACTCAATAGCCTTTGAATCGAACTTATTCACATCCAGTAGCCAGTCAGAAATCGGAAAAAAATAATTGGTTGCTGTTATTGTGTATTTCAGACACCGGTTCCCGTGAGATCACCGAAGTTAAGCGCTGTCGGGCGTGGTCGGCACTTGCATGGGTGACCATCCAGGCCGCCATGCGCTGTTGCCATTTTTTCGGGGTGCACTCAGCCTCGTGATGCCAATTGAGGAGCTACTCGACCGAATAGTAGTGGCTTCGGTCGAGAATACCATCATAACGACCGGGAGAGTGGTGTGCTGACCCCACGCCCCTCCTATCCGCATCCTCCTCTGAGGATGACACGGCGGTCGGGTGGTCCCGGTAGGCCACTCGTGGCCTGACGACGGAGTGCTTTTTATTGTGTATTTCAGTGCGTGAGCCTTTTTTACGGGTTGATTGGTTGCCAGACGGCGAAACTAATGTAGTGCCAGTGCCGAAAAGAAGCAAGATGAAAAGCGTGAAGTTCGTAGAAAACCTCGACTCTTTTTTTTAGAAAAAGAGTCAAACAGGGGGGACATGTATGCGTGTCTGGGTAAAACCAAGGGCCAGTTCTTATCTAACTTAACAGCAGTTCTGCAGGGCACATGGAGTTCGTGAGCAGTTGCCAATCGCGTGACATGACGCAGCGCTGAGAAGGATCTCCTGTCCCAAGGCCACAGATGATAGCCCCTGGGACAGAGAGAGCGCTACTGTTTGCCCTGGAACTTCGCAGCCGGGTGAGGTATGAATGACCGAAAGTGTTGTCTGCAACTTCAGCGTGTCCGTCACCGAAAAACGGACCGCGCAGTCACCACATTCATCTCGCTATTTCCATCGCTACTTCCTAATTAAATTTACAAGACGCTGCCTCCCTCAGTAACCGTGTTCTCGCCTTATATTAACGCTCCGCGATTTCATAATACTGTCTAGCGTCACTTGCGTTATTTTCCTTAGGACGGAGAAGTTGCAGAGTACGCGTTTGTACGCGGGGCTTTCAAGACGTAATGCGACACATGCATTTCTGGAAGCAGGTTGCTTTAATTCAGGATTCCGTTACACTATATTATTGCCCACTCTTTTGGCTATAAAAGCCTACTTTTCAGCATAATCTCCGTTCAGTGTGGTAGGCTGTATGACCGCAGCAATAACTTCATCCACGTACTGCTTTCTGTAGAGTGTATCCTTCATTGGGCCAAACAGATGGAATGAATGAGAGTGAAATTACAATGAAATACAGACCTTTCTAGCTGCTTACAGGCGTTGATAAACACCAACGGAAACACTTGAAGATGTGTGCCCCGACCGAGACTCGAACTTCTAACCCGGGATCTCCTGCTCACGAAAAAAGCGTCAAAGCAAAAAACTAAAAAAAAAAACGAAACTTGTCTAGCTTGAAGGGGGAAACCAGATGGCGCTATGGTTGGCCCCCTAGATGGCGCTGCCATGGTTTGATGCAGCTCTCCATACTACTTCATCCTGTGCAAGCCTCTTCATCTTCCAGTACTTACTGCAACCTACATCCTTCTGAATCTGCTTAGTGTATTCATCTCTTGGTCTCCCTCTACGATGTTTACCTTCCACGCTGTCCTCCTATACTAAATTGGCGAACCCTTGATGCCTCAAAACATGTCCTACCAACCGATCCCTTCTTCTGGTCAAGTTGTGCTACAAATTTCTCTTCTCCACAATTCTATTCAATACCTCCTCATTAGTTAAGTGATCTACCCATCTAATCTTCAGCATTCTTATGTAGCACCATATTCAGAAAGCTTCTATTCTCTTTTTGTCCAAACTATTTATTGTCCATGTTTCACTTCCTTACATGGCTACACTCCATACAAATACTTTCAGAAAAGACTTCCTAGCACTTAAATCAATACTCCATGTTAACACATTTCTCTTCTTCAGAAACGCTTCCCTTGCCATTGCCAGTCTACATTTTATGTCCCCTCTACTTGGACTGGACCATCATCAGTTATATTGCTCCCCAAATAGCAAAACTCATTTACTACTTCAAGCGTCTCATTTCCTAATCCAATTCCCGCAGCATCACCCGACTTAATTCGATTACATTCCATTATCCTCGTTTTGCCTTTGAAGATGTTCATCTTATATCCTCCCTTCAAGACACTGTCCATTCCGTTCAACCGCTCTTCCAAGTCCTTTCCTGTCTCTGACAGAATTACAATGCCATCGGCGAACCTCAAAGTTTTTATTTCTTCTCCACGGATTTTAATAACTACTTCGAATTTTTCTTTTGTTTCCTTCACTGCTTGCTCAATATACAGATTTAATAACATCGGGGATAGGCTACAACCCTGTCTCACTCCCTTCCCAACCACTGCTTCCCTTTCGTGCCCCTCGACTCTTAGAACTGCCATCTGGTTTCTGTACAAATTGTAAACAGCCTTTCGCTCCCTGTATTTTACCCCTGCCACCTTCACAGTTTGAAAGAGAGTATTCCAGTCAACATTGTCAAAAGCTTTCTCTAGGTCTACAAATGCTAGAAACGTAGGTTTGCCTTTCCTTAATCTAGCTTCTAAGATAAATCGTAGGGTTAGTATTGCCTCACGTGTTCCAACATTTCTACGGAATCCAAACTGATCTTCCCCGAGGTCGGCTTCTACCAGTTTTTCCATTCGTCTATAAATAATTCGCGATAGTTTTTTGCAGCCGTGGCTTATTAAACTGATAGTTCGGTAATTTTCACATCTGTCAACCCCTGCTTTCTTTGGGATCGGGATTATTATATTCTTCTTGAAGTCTGAGGGTATTTCGCCTGTCTCGTACATTTTGCTCACCAGATGGTAGAGTTTTGTCTGGGCTGGCTCTCCGAAGGCTATCAGTACTTCTAATGGAATGTTGTCTACTCCCGGGGCCTTGTTTCGACTTAGGTCTTTCAGTGCTCTGTCAAACTCTTCACGCAGTATATGCCACTCAATCTCGGAACTAAAAGTTTATTTTCTCAGTTTGTGAACCCAGAGAAGAATAAACAGAAGCTGTTAAGCCTCGCCCACTGAACATCTGTACCACGTGATGAAAAACCTGCACAGCTGTCAGTATATATCAACAAGGGGTACGTCCACCCTTTGCCTTTATGATACTTGAACTCTGCTCATTTTCAGTCAAATGTCCGAATGTATTATGGAGGAAAGACAGCTCATCCTTGCTCAAGTGTCCAAATGTTGGACGCTGGCGCCTGGAGCGAGGTCTGCGTTGTAACCCATTCCAAAGGTGTCCCATTGGGTTGAGGTTGAGACACTGGACAGGCCAGTCAATTTTAACAATGTTATCTCCCCAAACAGTTGCCTCAGAGACGATGCTTTGTAACAGCGCGCATTGTCATGGCGTTACCAACAACTATAGTGTGCTTCGGGCAGAACACATTGCTGTAAAATTGGTTCATGTCCTTCCGCATTTAGCATTCCCTTAAACGTAGTAAAGAGACCACACTCTAACCACGAAAAATATCCCCATGCAATAATGCCACCTGTTGCGTACCTCGCTTTTGGCACATGGAGACAAGAAAATGTTCTGCAGGTCTTCGCCAAACCCAAACCTTTCCTTCGGATTGGCACAGGGCATAGCATGAGTCATCACTCCAAATCTCTCATTTCCAGTCACCCGCTGTCAACTGGCGTCGTTATGTACACCACATCAAGAGTCTTTTTGCATCCACAACAGAAATGTGAGGCTTATGGGGAGCTGTGCGACCTTTGTATCCAATTTTTTGAAGTGACAAAGCACACTCATTGAGCTGGCTGGACTGCTTTGGAACTCACGAGTGATTCATTCCTCTGACTTTTTTTACAAGGCTTCGGCAGTACTTGACAGTCCCTGTCAGTCGGTAAATTAGGCCTGCCTGGTCTCGAGCCGCTGTGGTTCTTCCTTCGCCCACAGTCACATCACCAGCAATCGACTTCGGCAGCATTAGAAGGGTCGAAATATCCTCGATGGATTTGTTGCTCAGGTGACATCCAACGTCTAGTCCAATTTTGAAGTCACTGATCTCCCTGGGCGACCCTGTCTGCTGTTACTACTCCGCTACTGACAACACACTACTCTCAGCCTCATTTCGTAATGGCGGGTGCGCCTCTCTGACGTCTACCGGTCGTCAATACTGCAGCACGTAAGTGTCCGAATACTTTTGATCAGGATAGTGCAAATCCAGTTATAAGAGTCAAGGGACATAAAAGGGAAGCAGTGGTTGGGAAGGGCCTGAGACAGGGTTGTAGCCTCTCCCCGATGTTATTCAATCTGTATATTGAGCAAGCAGTAAAGGAAACAAAAGAAATATTCGGAGTAGGTATTAAAATTTACGGAGAAAAAATAAAAACTTTGAGGTTCGCCGATGACATTGTAATTCTGCCAGAGACAACAAAGGACCTGGAAGAGCAGCTAAACGGGATGGACAGTGTCTTGAAAGGAGCATATAGGACTAACATCAACAAAAGCAAAACGAGGATAATGGAATGTAGTCGAGTTAACTCGGGTGATGCTGAGGGAATTAGATTAGGAAATGAGACACTTAAAGTAGTTTTGCTATTTGGGAACAAAATAACTGATGATGGTCGAAGCAGACAGGATGTAAAATGTAGACTGGCAATGGCAAGGAAAGCGTTTCTGAAGAAGAGAAATTTGTTAACATCGAGTGTAGATTTAAGTGTCAGGAAGTCGTGTCTGAAAGTATTTGTGTGGAGTGTAGCCATGTATGGAAGTGAAACATGGACGATAAATAGTTTGGTCAAGAAGAGAACAGAAGCTTTCGAAATGTGCTACAGAAGAATGCTGAAGATAAGATGGGTGGATCATGTAACTAATGAGGACATATTGAATAGGATTGAGGAGAAGAGGAGTTTGTGGCACAACTTGACTAGAAAAAGGGATCGGTTGGTAGGACATGTTCTGAGACAACAAGGGATCACCAATATAGCATTGGAGGGCAGCGTGGAGGGTAAAAATCGTAGAGGGAGACCAAGGGATGAATACACTAAGCAGATTCAGAAGGATGTAGGTTGCAGTAGGTACTGGGAGATGAAGAGGCTTGTCCGCAGCTCGCCTGGTCGAGCGGTAACGTTCTCGCTTCTCTCGCCCGGGTTCCCGGGTTCGATTTCCGGCGGGGTCAGGGGTTTTCTCTGCCTCGTGATGACTGGGTGTTGTGTGATTTCCTTAGTTAGGTTTAAGTAGTTCTAAGTTCTAGGGGACTGATGACCATAGATGTTAAGTCCCATAGTGCTCAGAGCCATTTTTGATGAAGAAGCTTGCACAGGATAGAGTAGCATGGAGAGCTGCATCAATCGAGTCTCAGGACTGAAGACCACAACAACAACAACAACTGCAAATCCAAGTCTATTTGCTTGGAACATTTTCTGTTTGGTCAGTAACTCAAAAAGGAAGGAAATTCGATTTTCCAATGATAACACTAGTTCAACTTTCCCGAGAAGGTCCCTTTGAAAAGGAGGCGACCGATTTACTTAGCGAATGAGAGTTTCTGCTGCATCTGTAATGGCGATGTCGTCAAAGGGACGTTCAAACTTTTATCTTCCTTCCTACTAAAATTTTGGCAACAGCCTTGCCGCAGTGGATACACCGGTTCCCGTCTGATCACGAAGTTAAGCGCTGTTGGGCGTGGACAGCACTTGGATGGGTGACCATCCGGGCCGCCATGCGCTCTTGCCATTTTTCGGGGTGCACTCAGCCTTGTGATGCCAATTGAGGAGGTACTTCGGTCAAAGAAAACAATCATAACGACCGGGAGAGCGGTGTGGTGACAAAACGCCCCTCCTATCCGCATCCTCAGCTGAGGATGACACGGCGGTCTGATGGTCCCGGTGGGCCTCGTGTGGACTGAAGACGGAATGCTACTAAAATTTTGCCGGCCGGGGTGGCCGCGCGGTTCTAGGCGCTTCAGTCTGGAACCGCTACGATCGCAGGTTCGAATCCTACCTCGGGCATGGATGTGTGTGATGTCCTTAGGTTAGTTAGATTTAAGTAGTTCTAAGTTCTAGGGGACTGATGATGACCTCCGATGTTAAGTCCCATAGTGCTCAGAGCCCTTTGAACCATACTAACATTTTAACGTGGGGAGCCAATGAAGGCAAACTCATCGTGTCTTTGTCTGTAGTAGGCCTGACTACTGCGTGACGCGCGCCACAGATGCGTGTGCGTGTGTATAATTCCAGTTGGCAATAAACAAGTGATAGCGCCCATACACCATTGGCTGACGTAACGTTGGCTTTTTTGAACGTCTAGACGCCGCAGGGGCGTTAGTCTGCAGACCGTAGAGCGGTCGGTTTCTTGGGCGCCCGTTCAGCTGTGATTGTCGGAGCTTGGAGCTAGGTGATACATGGATCTGTCACCGCGTGGGTTTTTCTACTGTTGGTTGTGCGTGTGCGTGCGTGCGCGCGCTCTGAATGGCGCCTGTACAGTGGCCTCATTAGCTCTTCTCCAGTTCCTTCTGAACCAACTCCGAACACTCATAAATTTGTGAGACGTAACAGCCTTTCTCTTCAAAGAACAAGACGGGAGGATAGCATTGGGTGTAGTCCTATTGAGGTTAAATACAAGTAAGCAGCATCCACAGAAGACAACCGTGAATTACTTGCACGTCTTTCCCCGTATTCCTGCCCTTTACATGCATGTTAGCCTTTCCACAAGCCGAAGTTGGAAACGCTACTCACACGTCTTTCAAGACAGCGACGGATGAAGTTATTCGTATGGGAGTCAATATGGTTGCAAGCGCAGCTTTTAGTCGAAGAACTTATAGTGGAGTTCACGAAGAGAAAGGGGTCCCACAAATGTTGGATACAGAAATATGTGTATGTGATGGGAATCATTTCGGAACATACAGGATGAACATTAATAGAACAAACTGCAGGAACGAATTACTTACTGGAAATGGAGGCAAAAAGATCCTATAAACATGTACACGGAAACGCACTATAGATGACGCTGGCGAAAGAAAGTTGCTCCCACTACGTGCCGTGGGTAGCTTGTGTGTTGGCAATCTGTGTGATTGACGCAGCGTACTGTAAGCAGCAGAATGCTCTGGTATTCATTCCGGGAACAAACCGAGGTGGTGTTTTGTGTAAGGCGAAGCAGATGGAAACGGTCTGGAGGCAGCACGGCTATACCAAAACAAGGACCCTCACAGAGACCAACCACATCACAGAATGTTTGAAGACCTTTTGGGGCGCCTGTGTGATCATGTCCTTTCAGACAGACGAGCGTGCAGCGAGGCGGCGATACCAGCTCGTATCGAATTAAAAATACCATTGCTACATCTAACGACTGGAGACATTTTATTCGTCACTACAGTACAAGCATCACATTCCGAAGAGCACTACTTCTAAATTTTTGTGGGTAGCACTGGATGGTATCTACAGTGGACTGAAGGCAAATGACAATGAAAGATTTTTGTCTCAACAGTTCGGGTTTTTTTCATTCATAATTAGTCGGTCATGGTTCTGATAGGTCACAGGTGCTGTAAATCTGTCCTTGGATACCGTGTCCACATTTTTCCGTGGCAGGATGGCATCTTCCAACAGGACAATGCAACGTGTCACACAGCTCACAGTGTTTGTGCGTTGTTCAAAGAGCACCAGGATGAGGCTATTACCATACTGCCCTGGTCACCAAACTATGCGGATTTAAACCCAATATAGAATCTGTGGGGCGACCACAATCGGGCTGTTCGCACCATGGATCCTCAACCGAGAAACATGCTGCAGCTGGCCGCAGCACTGGAGTCAACGTGGCTCCAGATCCCTTCCAGCACCTTCCAGGACCTCACTGACACTCTTCTTGCACATCTTGCAGCGACCCTCACTGCAAACGGTGGTTGTTCAAGCTTTTAAGAGGTGATCACATTGATGTGACTGTCTATTGCATTTATTAATATTTTCATAAGATACGTAAAAGGGAAAATACACTCCTGGAAATTGAAATAAGAACACCGTGAATTCATTGTCCCAGGAAGGGGAAACTTTATTGACACATTCCTGGGGTCAGATACATCACATGATCACACTGACAGAACCACAGGCACATAGACACAGGCAACAGAGCATGCACAATGTCGGCACTAGTACAGTGTATATCCACCTTTCGCAGCAATGCAGGCTGCTATTCTCCCATGGAGACGATCGTAGAGATGCTGGATGTAGTCCTGTGGAACGGCTTGCCATGCCATTTCCACCTGGCGCCTCAGTTGGACCAGCGTTCGTGCTGGACGTGCAGACCGCGTGAGACGACGCTTCATCCAGTCCCAAACATGCTCAATGGGGGACAGATCCGGATATCTTGCTGGCCGGGGTAGTTGACTTACACCTTCTAGAGCACGTTGGGTGGCACGGGATACATGCGGACGTGCATTGTCCTGTTGGAACAGCAAGTTCCCTTGCCGGTCTAGGAATGGTAGAACGATGGGTTCGACGACGGTTTGGATGTACCGTGCACTATTCAGTGTCCCCTCGACGATCACCAGTGGTGTACGGCCAGTGTAGGAGATCGCTCCCCACACCATGATGCCGGGTGTTGGCCCTGTGTGCCTCGGTCGTATGCAGTCCTGATTGTGGCGCTCACCTGCACGGCGCCAAACACGCGTACGACCATCATTGGCACCAAGGCAGAAGCGACTCTCATCGCTGAAGACGACACGTCTCCATTCGTCCCTCCATTCACGCCTGTCGCGACACCACTGGAGGCGTGCTGCACGATGTTGGGGCGTGAGCGGAAGACGGCCTAACGGTGTGCGGGACCGTAGCCCAGCTTCATGGAGACGGTTGCGAATGGTCCTCGCCGATACCCCAGGAGCAACAGTGTCCCTAATTTGCTGGGAAGTGGCGGTGCGGTCCCCTACGGCACTGCATAGGATCCTACGGTCTTGGCGTGCATCCGTGCGTCGCTGCGGTCCGGTCCCAGGTCGACGGGCACGTGCACCTTCCGCCGACCACTGGCGACAACATCGATGTACTGTGGAGACCTCACGCCTCACGTGTTGAGCTATTCGGCGGTACGTTCACCCGGCCTCCCGCATGCCCACTATACGCCCTCGCTCAAAGTCCGTCAACTGCACATACTGCACAAAGTCCGTCACGTCCACGCTGTCGCGGCATGCTACCAGTGTTAAAGACTGCGATGGAGCTCCGTATGCCACGGCAAACTGGCTGACACTGACGGCGGCGGTGCACAAATGCTGCGCAGCTAGCTCCATTCAACGGCCAACACCGCGGTTCCTGGTGAGTCCGCTGTGCCGTGCGTGTGATCATTGCTTGTACAGCCCTCTCGCAGTGTCCGGAGCAAGTATGGTGGGTCTGACACACCGGTGTCAATGTGTTCTTTTTTCCATTTCCAGGAGTGTATAAAGAAAAATTTGGGTTTGCAAACATATTTTGAGGAAATGATTGTAACTGCAGTGTCCACGAGCCCTCTGCAAATTACATTTCAAGAAGGAATTGTAATTTGAGCGTCCAGGACTTCGTACTGGGTTAGTTTCATTTTGACCTCGGAGAAGACTGCATCAAAATACATTGCATTCTACATCACCAACCAAACTGTGCTATGAATGTGAACCTGTTTAGTACTGGGGCTACAACTTTGCTTCCGCCGTTTTTTCTCAAAGTTCGAGGCTTTATTGTGAGCATCGTACAAAAAATTTACGTTTCAAAGTACTGGCCATCGTTGGACACTACTTTTCCCCATCTTTCGGGCGGCATACGAATCCCGCGACGGAAGAATTGGATGTCTTTCGAGAAGCTCCATGCATCGATCCAATTTTGCAATTGTTGATAAGACAGGAAGCGCGGGGCAGCCAGGTTGTGTGCCTTTGAATTAAAAAGTTGGTAGTCAAAGGGATCAATGTCTGGAGAATACGGCAGGTGGTGTAGGACTTCCCATTTCAACGTTTCCAGGTATGTTTTGGCGTGTTTTGCGACATGGAGTCGAGCACTGTCATGCTGCAAAATCACCTTTTCATGTCTCTCGCTGTACTGTGGCCGTTTATCTTTCAGTGCTCGGCTCAAACACATCAGTTGCTTTCGATAACGATCTGCTGTGATTGTTCCCGTCGGTTGCAGTTGCATCGAAAGCTTTCTCTCTTTCACAACCATGCCGGTCTTCAAAGTCAAAATCACCGTTCTCGAAGCATGGAAACCATTTTCTGAAAAGTTCTTTCACTAACAGCCGACCCATCATAGGTCTTGCCCAGTTTTTTATGAGCCTCTGCCGCAGATTTCTTCATATCAAAGCAGAAAATTAAAACCTGCCGCAGCTGACGAGAGTTGGGCTCGTAAGTTGACATATTCAGCCGAGAATAACTTTAAGATGTAATCAAAAATCGACAAATATTTTGATGGCATTACGTTCTCAGATGTCTAAGCTTACTGTATGACACTTACGACCTACGACTTGCGCCACTACTTTCCACCAATGCTGTCTATCCTAAAACGGTGGAAGTAATGTTGTAGTAGACCTAATATTTCTATATAAACCTTAAAACAATCATGTAATTGGAAAATCCCGGTATGTGCAAAGTGTACAAGATGCCCAGAAAATTACTGCTTCCCATGTTTCTATGATGAATATGACCACAGAACGTGTGAATCATCAATTGTAAAGTTCTCGTCTATACATTACAACCCCAAATGTTCATTTTCGTTCCCTTTTAATAGGTTCTGTGAAAATATTGTTAAAGACAAAATATTGAGTAAGATTTCGGTTTATTTACGGTATAAGTGAAGTAGAAATTAAGAATAAAAACGTTTCCGCATACGTACTGGACCCCACGATTCCTGCATGACCGTTCTGCAGCCTTAACGCTGCGCCAACGCTAACATACGAGTGAACGGCTCATGCCGCGCTCGACCCGCGCAAAAAATGCTATTTTGATCTAAACTCTTGGCCATGTGGAGCTACCACTTCTGGCCAAGCTCTGCATATGCCACAAGTTAAGACGAAATAGGTGACGACTAATATGCGCGGTCCCCTTGTTTGTCGCTTACAGTGCTGAAATGTACGTTTTGGTTATAGTTCACGGTAACCTCATTTAAGTCGGATAAAATCACGCCACAGCAACCGATATGACGGCTCATATGGCAGTGGTGCTGTGTGCTGCTGTTTCCACACGCCGCTGTCGAAATTTTACTTGCACTCTTTGGATATAGCGACATCTGAGATTATTCGTACAGACACTGGTGTTGTCATTCAAGTTGTGGCATTATAATTGAGCGAAGAATCCAACAAGAAGTAGAAAAAACTTAAATGTTGGATTTGGAAGGAATAAAACAGGCGCATCAAAAAGCTTACAAATCAAGTAGTATTCGTAAACGAAAATCCATTCCTCAAGAACTTTTGGATGAAAAAAGTAAATTTAGAGTACATGTTGAGCTGAAGCTATTTTCCCATCTAGTAAGTTGTTACTTCCTTTCTCTAATCAACTGAACAAATGTTTAAGAGCATTGTACGTGACGTACTACAATCTAAATAAATTACCTTAAATAACACCATTCGTAGAATTAAGTGTACTGCTGTAAAACTACTAATCACCTTTCATTACTTACTCAATGCTACTTGCTTACTCTCATACAGATCTTACCCATGCATCATGGGGCACAAGTTTCACGTACTTTCACCACGCAATTAACCTCATATAGGTTTCGTGTACCGAAGTGGCACTTCCTGTGACTGTACCACAACAAACCGCACTAAAAACCACGCATTTTTAAGAAATCTTCAACGCTATGTATCACTGAAAATGCCTATTTTCGTAATACTCAACTGTAAATACGCAAACCACCAAATACACATGTAACCTTCGGAAAGAGTGAAATAAAGATGACTGCTACTCGATTTACTTCTGGTGCTAATGTATGGTGGAGGGAGGAAAGCGAAGTCACAAAATTAAAGTGACTTCAATCGTTGAGGCACCACTAAAAGTGGCGTCGTTAGAGTTTCGCCACAGGAATTTGGTTCTTACACGCAACTGCGCTGGCGCCACTCTATCGCGGCCAAGTGAAGTCACTTTTGTTGCATGTGCAGTCCCGGCTTCAGTGGCCCCAAGTCGTGGTGCGACAAACAATTCCAAAACAACTTATAACTACCTCCTGCCTGACGCACTCCTTTCCCAGACTGAGCGTCAAACGCCACAAAGGGCCTACGCTTACTTTGTGGACCAGTAAACAAAGATCTGAGGAAAAGATTTGCCAAATGTTACATCTGGAACGTTGTACTATATGGTGCGGAGACCTGGACATTGAGGAAGGAAGATGAAAGAAGATTGGAGGCATTAGAGATGTGGATATGGAGAAGAATGGAAAAAGTGAAATGGGAAGACCGAGTAAGGAATGAAGAAGTATTAAGAAGAGTTGGAAAAGAAAGAAACATGCTGAGAGTCATCAGAAAGAGAAAATGGAACTGGATTGGACATTATGAGATTTTCACTCTGCAGCGGAGTGTGCGCTGATATGAAACTTCCTGGCAGATTAAAACTGTGTGCCCGGCCGAGACTCGAACTCGGGACCTTTGCCTTTCGCGGGCAAGTGCTCTACCAACTGAGCTACCGAAGCACAACTCACGCCCGGTACTCACAGCTTTATTTCTGCCAGTACCTCGTCAGTTTGGAAGGTAGGAGACGAGGTACTGGCAGAAGTAAAGCTGTGAGTGCTTCGGTAGCTCAGTTGGTAGAGCACTTGCCCGCGAAAGGCAAAGGTCCCGAGTTCGAGTCTGGCCGGGCACACAGTTTTAATCTGCCAGGAAGGATTGGACATTGTTTGAGGAGGGACTGTTCATGAAGGAAGGAATAGAAGGAATGGTGGTGGGAGAAAGGGGAGGGGGAAAAAAGATATCAAATGCTGGACAATATCAAAGGAGACAAATATTCAGGAATGAAAAGACTGGCTATGGACAGACAAAAGTGGAAGAGGCTTAACCCCTGACAAGACTACTACTACTGACGAGCACATCGTTCATGCTCGTATTCCCTGTACAGCCGTGTGAAAGATGACCATACGTTTCTGTTATCCGTAGGGTGAGTTCTCCAGCTGCTAGCTTTACGTAAACTTTTCCACGCCACTGTGTATTTTGAATGTGATCCGTTTGTTGTTTCAACGCGAAGATCATAACGCCGTCCCTCCTTTCAAGCATCTTACGAACGTCAAACTGGTAGATATTGAGATAACCGATCACGGAATAGAAAAGCAACCACAATCGCTTAGCAGTGGAAAGGTATCAGGGTCAAGAAGACATACCTATGCGAAAGAATTTGCCCCCCCCCCCCCTCCCCGTCTAGGCCTTTATCGTTGATGTCAATCAGTTGTAGAATTATGGAACACGTTTTATGCTCAAGAACTGTGACGTTTTTGGAGAACGAAAATCTCCCATACAAAAGTCAACATGGATTCCGCAAAGAGAGATCTTGCAAAACACACCTCACTCATTTTCCTCCATAGCGCTGTAGATAACGGCGGTTTTTTAGATGCCATGCCCCTTGACTTGAGACAGGAGTTGGACACCCGTCTCGCACTGCCGTTTCTTCTTGTTTCGAGTGGGCCTACTTTGGACCACGCTTGTTCAACTATTGGGCTTCGATCTTTAGCCAGTACTGTCGCATCCTCTGTAGGTCGTTTAATGGACAAAGTCAGAGCATATGGACTATCAGACCAATTGTGTGATTGGATTGAGGAGTTCCTAGATTCCCGCGTTCGATTCCCGGCGGGGTCAGGGATTTTCTCTGCCTCGTGATGACTGGGTGTTGTGTGATGTCCTTAGGATAGTTAGGTTTAAGTAGTTCTAAGTTCTGGGGGACTGATGACCATAGATGTTAAGTCCCATAGTGCTCAGAGCCATTTTTAGTTCCTAGATAATAGAACGCAGCATGTCATTCTCAATGGAGAGATGTCTTCCGAAGTAAGCGTGATTTCAGGTGTGCCGCAGGGGAGTGTCGTAGGACCGTTGCTATTCACAATATACATAAATGACCTTTTGGATGACATCGGAAGTTCACTGAGGCTTTTTGCGGATGATGCTGTGGTATATCGAGAGGTTGTAACAATGGAAAATTGTACTGAAATGCAGGAGGATCTGCAGCGAATTGACGCATGGTGCAGGGAATGGCAGTTGAATCTCAATGTAGACAAGTGTAATTCGCTGCGAATACATAGAAAGAAAGACCCCTTATCATTTAGCTACAATATAGCAGGTCAGCAAGTGGAAGCAGTTAATTCCATAAATTATCTCGGAGTAGGCATTAGGAGAGATTTAAAATGGAATGATCATATAAAGTTGATCGTCAGTAAAGCACATGCCAGACTGAGATTCATTGGAAGAATCCTAAGGAAATGCAATCCGAAAACAAAGGAAGTAGGTTACAGTACACTTGTTCGCCGACTGCTTGAATACTGCTCAGCAGTGTGGGATCCGTAGCAGATAGGGTTGATTGAAGAGATAGAGAAGATCCAACAGAGAGCAGTGCGCTTCGTTACAGGATCGTTTAGTAATCGCGAAAGCGTTACGGAGATGATAGATAAACTCCAGTGGAAGACTCTGCAAGAGAGACGCTCAGTAGCTCGGTACGGGCTTCGTTGAAATTTCGAGAACATACCTTCACCGAGGAGTCAAGCATTATATTGCTCCCTCCTACGTATATCTCGCGAAGAGACCATGAGGATAAAATCAGAGAGATTAGAGCCCACACACAGGCATACCGACAATCTTTCTTTCCACGAACAATACGAGACTGGAATAGAAGAGAGAACCGATAGAAGTACTCAAAGCACCCTCCACCACACACCGTCAGGTGGCTTGCGGAGTGTGGATGTAGATGTATATGTAGGCGTAACTCCTTCCTTTCTTCTGTGCAGGGGGTACCTTTTCTTCGGGGCTTTTCCTGAAATTCTCGGGCTTCCTTCAGGGTGTGTCTCACAGACTGTCTGTTCTGGAGATCAGTTATTCCCAGTTCTTTAATGTCCTTCTCGGTTTCTCTCAGCCAAGTGGTGCGAACCTTCTTGTTTTGCCAGAAGGTGAATAGACGGTTGGTCAATCTGTTTGGAGGCAATCTTGCAACATGGCTATAGAAAGCTACCCTTCTTTTCCTTGCACAGTCAGAGAGCTTCTCGATATGTTCTTAGAGCTCTGAGTTATGTCGCCTTCTGAAGTCCCCAGCTTCTTCTACCAGGCCTAGGACCTTTCTGAGGATTCTCTTCTCTCTGGCTTCCAGTTTTCAATCAGGCCTCTCTGGTTCATAGAAAGACATTCCGTGGCATTCAGGGCTTCTGTCCGTATGACTGATGTGTAGTGGAAAAAACATTCGAGCTTACCGAGTATGGGACCAGATTTGGGACTCAAAACGCCGCTCTTAACGGAACGAAATCAACAGATGTGAAGGTAATTTCCAGAGTAACCGAAGTAAGTGTGGTAGAGCCGTTACTATGTTTCACGTATACAAGTGACCCAGTACAAACCGTCGGAAGCTGTTTAAGACTCTTCGCAGATGATGCGTATGTCTATGTGTAGAAACGCCGGAAGGCAGTATCGACTGCAGAACGACCTGCGGAGGATTGACGAATGGTGCAGCTGATCCTCAACATAAATAAATGTTACGCCTAAGCTGAAGCTGAAGGGGGAGGGGGGCGGAGAAAGGAAAGGAAAGCGATTACTGATGTCAGGTGCTTCGGGACATTATGCGGAATCAGCGGCGAAGAGGGAATACATGTGCCGCGGGACTCGAACCTGGGATCTCATGTTAACTGGACAGGTGCGGTAACGACTGTGCCATCCGGGAGACAATGTATCGCAAGTACGCAGACTATCTCACGCCCACCGACCGTCAGTATTGCTGGGCGGTGTGGGATCCGCATCAGGTGGGACTGACGGATGACATAAAAAAGTACAAAGAAGGGCAGCTCGTTCTGTATTATTAGCGAAATAGGGGAGATAGTGTCACAGACATGATACGTGAATTGGAGTGGCAATCATTAAAACAGTCGTTTTTCGTTGCGACCGGATCTTCTCATGAAATTTCAATCACCAGTTTTCTCCTCCGGTTGCCAAAACATTCTGTTGGCATCCACCTACATAAGGAGAAATGATCATCACGATAAAATAAGAGAAATCAGGGCTCGCACAGAAAAATTTAAGTGCTCGTTTTTTCCGCGCGCCGTTCGAGAGTGGAACGTAGAGAGACAGCTTGAAGGTGGTTCTCTGAACCCTGTGCCAGGCACTGTATTGTGAATAGCAGTGTAATCACGTAGATGTAGACCGTTGAGCGCCCCCCCCCCCCCTCCCCACACACACACACGCGCGCGCGCGCGCGCGCGCGCGCGCGCGCGCGCACACACACACGAGTGACGAGAAAATTCGAGAAATTAGAGCCAATACAGAGGATTACCACCAATTATTCTTCCCACGCGCCATTCGCGAGTGGAACAGGGAAAGGGGGAGAGGGGAAAATCAGTTAATTGTACTAGAAGTACACCCGCCACACACACTTAAGTGGCTAGTGGAGTACGATTTAGATGACCGTGTAGATGAACTACTGTCCGATATACAGCTGTTAATCATACTTTTCTAAGCGACATCGACGCGATGCTTTCTCGGTAGCATCCAGTACTTTTGAGAAGGGAAGCCGATTGTTAGACGTGCTTTCTCCGGGCGTTTGGAAAGGCAGCTTCCCGCCGTAGTATGGATGACTGCCGTGCTGCCGGATGCTGCCTGCGTCCACCAGAGAGACCGGTCGCGGAGGAAGCTGCCGCCAGTCACAATCGGGCATTAGAAAGTATCGCTTCCGTTGCTTCGCGCTCGAATCACCGCTCTGGTGCGTCACTCGACAAAGGCCGGTGCTTGAGTACCCGCAAACCGTTTCCTGCTGAAAGTGTCAGGTTAAACGTGCCGCTTAAGGGGGTGGTCTGATACAAAATGGAAACTTTTTCCTTAATTAATCAGGTGGTCACAAATTTTAAACATGCAGTTTTCACATATTACTAAATATAACTACAAAGTTACTACTCGATCTGTCCAACAGTTTTTAACAAATTATTATTTTATTTTGAAGAATTTTTTTGAAAATTTTCTCGTGTATAATAAATTTACTTTAATGTTATTTAATAACATAGACTAACACTTTTGTGTAAGATTTTTTGGATATCTTTTAGGGCGACCTTAAAAATTTTCCGAAGTTACGAATATTTTTATATAAATAATCAAAATTTTCACATATCAACATTATTCCCCAAATTAAAGATAAGCGCAGTCAGTTACAGAACACAATCACTCACCGGCCCTTGATCTACAATCCATCTGGGCTCCAAGTTGTTCTCTCTGTTCCTCAACTTGAACTTGTATGACCATCGATCTGGATGCACGTCGTCTTTTTTTTCCCCTCAAATTCTAGGCACAGTTTAGCTGCCTGCTTCCTTCTGCTTTCCCCTTCACGTCCTTATTGTTGACAGTGCAGTGGCCTCTATTGTTCTTGTTGCTTTTGTCAGACAGCACCCTCGGTTGAACTCTGAAGCAGCTTTAGTCACGGCTGATTCTGCTTTTTCTTTTGGATACAAATACATCTTGTAGACACTTTGATCAGATTATGCTATGTAGACACTCATTTGTATTCTTTAGTCTTTCCAGCGGTTCGTTTGGAGAGAATTGTTTCTGATGCCAGCCTCTGATAAACAGATATCATTCTGACAACAACAGATTGTCTCAGAACGTAATGGATAGCAGTTTTATGTGACTCTGCTTGTTCTTCTTTGGCAACTGTACGATTAAAGAAATACCACGATTAGCGGTTTCTCACCAGTGCTAATGGAGTGATACAGTGTTGCATACACCGCACTCTTCATTGACGTAGGACTTGCAGCATTGCCTGCAATGGCTTCTCGGTCATAATGAGTCAGCTTTACAATTGTTTCTTATTTGAAACTTCCATGTGATTTCCCACTCAGTCACGTTTTGTGCCCGACTTTCCTTCATCACGTTTCTTAGTCTTCATTGTGATTCACACACTCGTCCTTCACAATTTCTGTGTTCCCATAGACATTCTGTTAAACTAATTATGCAGGGTGAGCACAAAGTCTTGCCCTGATTATAACAATTTATTACAGAATAACCGTTTGAGACAATAATTTACATTTGATTCCGTTACATAGGTTAGTGTAACTAGTTTTTTTAAAACCACTTACCTTAGTAAACCTCAAGGTGTGCTCCCTTGGTAGCTCGGAGAATGTCGAGGCGGTATTCCAGTTCCCACAGCAGCTTGTATGCTAGCCTTCAGATCGTCGACGTCAGAAACTGGTGTGACGAAGACTGTCCTTGATATAGCCCCAGAAAAAAAAGTCAAGGGGCGTAATGTCTGGAGAGGGGGATGGCCAGTGTGTTGGACCGTTCCTTCCAATCCACCGATCCGGAAATGTTTCATCCAGGGAATCACGCACTAACGAAGCCCAGTGGCGGGGTGCTCCATCTTGCTGGAAAATTATCCATGGTTGATATTCTTCTAACTGTGGGGCAATGAACTGTTGCAAAACCTCTAAGTAAATGTTAGCGCTAATGGATTTTTCGTCGATGAAAAACGGTCTAAAAACGTGTTATGCGTGAGGCCGCACCAAACATTCACTTTTTCGTTGTCTCGCTGTAACTGTACAGTAGCATGTGGAGACTCTGAACCCCATACACGGACATTATGCCTATTTACCGTGCCACTGACATGAAAGGTGGATTTATCGGTAAAGCAATGCGATTTAAGTAATCGTTATCGCCGTCACTCCTGTTGAGAATCTCAGTTGCAAATTCAGCACGTGTCAGCAAATCATTCGGTTGCAAAGCCTGCACGATTTGGACTTTCTAAGCATGCAACCTAAGCGTTGCATGAACAATCTTCACCACACTTGCTTGCGGTAGTTGAACTTCACGTGATGCTTGACGAGTTGATTTAGACGGACTCCGTTGAAAAGATTGCCGAACACGATCGACAGTTGCGTCACTCACACGAGGCCTGCCACTTCGAGGACGGTCTTCAACGCTGCGTGTTTCGTTAAACTTTGCAGACCATCGCTTTATTGATTTAACGTCAGGAAGACTGCGTCCATAACAAGCCCGAAATTTACGCCAAACACTAATGGGCGATTTCGTTTCGTGAAACCAAAGCACACATTGCGCTTTCTCCTGCTTCGACGCGATTTCGCCAGCAACTAACGTGACATAACAGACCGCGTCGGTGTTGTGGAGCACTAGCGCCATCTATTGGTCACAACAACTATAACACTAACCTATGTAACTTATTATGTCAACCAGTTATTCTGTGATAAATTTCTATAATCAGGGCAAGATTTTGTGCCTAGTCTGTATTTTTTCTACATTTCCCTTTCGAATTTCACGATGTCCTTTCGTGGGCATTTGATGAAACAACGCGAACGGCCATTAACTCTGTGTGTTCCGATTTTATACAATAGCCACACACAATGTCCGATCACAAGTACAGGAGCATCTTTTAGTGGTCATTAATATGGTATGTGTCCATCCTTCGCCTGTATGGCTGCTTGATGTCCGTCGACGATACTTTCATTGGGGCGTCAGAATGTCCGTGGAGAAGTGGCATCCCAGTTTATTAGCCACAAACCATTGCCTCACAAGTACTGCTTTATGGCACGGTCCGTTGTTATGCTGATATAGCCATCTTCTCCGAACTGATCAACTGCTGTACATAGTACACAGCGTCGTGCAGTACGTTTAATATTCGTCCGTGTTCAGCGTTTTCTTGACACCAGTGATGGAATGACACCTACATTTACATCTTCGTGATTACTCTGCTATTCACAATAAAGTGCCTGGCAGAGGATTCAGTGAACCACCTTCAAGCTGTCTCTCTACCGTTCCACTCTCGAACGGCACGCGGGAAAAATGAGCACTTAAATTTTTCCGTGCGAGCCCTGATTTCTCTTATTTTATCATCATGTTCATTTCACCCTATGTAGGTGGGTGCCAACAGAATGTTCTCGCAATCGGAGGAGAAAACTGGTGACTGAAATTTCACGAGAAGATCCCGTCGCAACGAAAAACGCCTTTGATTTAATGATTACTACTCAAATTCACGTTTCATCTCTGTAACACTATCTCCCCCACTTCGCGATAATCAAAACGAGCTGCCCTTCTTTGTACTTGTTCGATGTCATCCGTCAGTCCCACCTGATGCGGATCCCACACCGCACAACAGTATAGGGCGGACAAGCGTGGTGTAAGCAGTCTCTTTGGTAGGCCTGTTGCACCTTCTAATTGTTCTGCCAATGAATCGCAGTCTTTGGTTTGCTCTACCCATAATATTATCTATGTGATCGTTCCAATTTAGGTTATTTGTAATTGAATCCCTAAGTATTTAGTCGAATTTACAGCCCTCAGATTTGTGTGACTTATCGCGTAATCGAAATTTAACTGATTCCTTTTAATACTCGTGTTAATAACGTCACACTTTTCCTTATTCAGGGTTAATTGCCACTTTTCGCACCATACAGATATCTTACCTAAATCATTTTGCAAGTCGTTTTGATCATCTGATGACTTTACAAGACGCTAAATGACAGCATCTTCTGCAAACAATCTAAGACGGCTACTCAGATTGTCTCCTACGTCGTTAATATAGGTCAGGAACTATAGAGGGCCTATAACACTTCCGTGGGGGACGCCGGATATAGCTTCTGTTTTACTCGATGTCTTTCCGTCTATTACTACGAACTGTGACCTTTCTGACAGGAAATCACGAATCCAGTCGCACAACTGAGGCGATACTCCATAGGCACGCAGTTTGATTAGAAGACGCTTGTGAGAAACGGTGTCGAAAGCCTTCTCGAAATCTAAAAATGTGGAATCAATTTGGCATCCCCTGTCGATAGCACTTATTACTTCATGAGTACAAAGAGCTAGTTGTGTTTCACAAGAACGATGTTTTCTGAATCCGTGCTGACTATGTGTCAATAAATCGTTTTCTTCGAGGTACTTCATAATGTTCGAATACAGTATATGTTCTAAAACCCTACTGCAAATCGACGTTAGTGATATAGGCCTGTAATTCAGCTGATTACTCCTACTTCCCTTTTTGGGTATTGGTGTGACTTGAGCAATTTTGCAGTCTTTAGGTACGTATCTATCTGTGAGCGAGTGGTTGTATATAATTGCTGAATATGGAGCTATTTTATCAGCATACTCTGGGAGGAACCTGACACATACAATCTGGATCGGAGGCCTTGCCTTCATTAAGTGATTTAAGCTGCTTTGTTACACCGAGGATATCTACTTCTATGTTTCTCATCTTGGCAGTTGTTCTTGATTGGAATTCAGGAATATTTACTTCGTCGTCTTTGGTGAAGGAGTTTCGGAAAACCGTGTTTAATAACTCTGCCCTAGTGGCACTGTCATTAGTGACTTCACCGTTGTTATCACGCAGTGAAGGTATTGATTGTGTCTTGCCACTAGTGTGCTTTATGTACGACCAGAATCTCTTTGGGTTTTCTGCCAGGTTTCGAGACAGAATTTCGTTGTCGAAATTATTAAAAGCATCTCGCATTGAAGCACCCGCTATATTTCGAACTTCTGCAAAACTTTGCCAATCTTGCGGATTTTGAGTAGAACACAATCTCGCATTGAAGCACCCGCTATATTTCGAACTTCTGCAAAACTTTGCCAATCTTGCGGATTTTGAGTAGAACACAACTATACCGTAACATCACTTCCTCCGTACTTCACTGTTGACACTACACACAGTGGCAGAGAGAAGTAGTGGGGGAAGGGGAGGCGAAGGAGTAAAAATTCTGTTGAGTAAGCACGGTTTGACCACAGTAAGATACGGGCTGCAGTGGTTACCTGAAGTGAAGAGACTGGTACACGATTGACAAGCGTGGACAACTGCTTCAAAACAACTTCGGACTGACAACACGATGACGACGTCGACGACAACAACAACAACACAACAAGAATATGAACAACATATGCTGAAAAGTAATGCCTCAGAATTTTGTAACCTCCCAACAGTTTAAAATTCCGTAACATCCCAATAAAAATGTGACTCATATATAACCTTTCAAAAGAAATCTCGTAATGTAACCTTTCAATAATTAACTGACTGTGAATTTAAACTGGTAAATGTGGACGTCAGCAGTGCTGCGTCATGGCCCTGAAAAATCATTCTGAATAAACTGATCTTACCTCAATGAAGTCGCCGGATAACACGTGTATATCTGCTCTTAAAAGAAATTTTTCTGGCACAGCCCAGTGCAATGCTGGCCGATAGATTTTGTTATCTATGAAAAGCAACTGATTTTCTTTACGATAATCGGCATGACTATGGATATGAGAAATCAGTAAAAACTTTAAATTCAGATGATTGACTCTCAAGTTATCTTCATAACAAAGGTTATTATTCAGATTTTTGAAAACATTTACATCGGACTTTGATATAACAATAGTACAAAAATCAGTTGCAGCAATTAACATATGCGCGCGGCAATAAAGAACAATAATATTTTGCTTTTGCCTTGTACTACATCGCTCAGGCATCGCCATCGCTCTCCACGACCGGCCTCGGTAATTCCATAACTGTACTGCTTTTCTCGAGTTACAAAACACCACTACTGGACTGCATTGTCCGAACTCCAGGACACGAGAGCTTTCTGCGAGCTATACAACTGGACAACTGCTCTCTGAGAGCGACCTGACGCAACCGCCCGACTGCGAGCTACTACCACTACTACTGCTGGCAACACTGCTCTCTGGTCTGCGATCCTATTACAGCTTACATATCGGAGGCAGTGCGAGAGCAGTCCATCCAAGTTACATCTGCTCGAGTGCGCTAGCAGTAAATTCCTTAGTCATGGACCTCTTACAATTTTGTTTGTGAAAACTCTTAAAGTTCTTTAAATAAAACAAACGTTATTTACAGCCTACATCTTTAATCTTCATGTCCACATACTTGTTTCCCAACGCAGTCACACTGGCTACGAAAAGGTTTCACCTAGCTACAGGCCACATCCTCATCTCTGGTTAGACCGTTTCATCGTTATCAATGTGGAGTCCTCGGAGGTGTTCTTTAAGTTTTGGAAACATGTAAATCGGATGAGGCCAAGTCTGGGCTGTAAGAATGTTGATCGATGACAGTGAACCCAAGCTTTTTCAGATGTCGCGGCATTCGTGTATGGTCTAGCATTGTGATGCTGAAGGCTACATGTCTGGACGAACTCTTCGAATTCGTGCTTTCAGTTTTCTGATGGTCTGTCACGCACCGACACACACTAAACACTAGCACGTTACATGCTTCAACTGGAAGCGCTCTAGCTGCAGAGAGCTGCAAATATGTAGACCTGAATAATAAAGGGATAGAATGTTAATGAAGCTTGTTTTATTTAGAAAAACCTTGAGAGTTTTCACATAAAAATTGTAATAACACACACTATATATATATATATATATATATATATATATATATATCTCTGTGTGTGTGTGTGTGTGTGTGTGTGTGTGTGTGTGTGTGTGTGTGTGTGTGTGTGTGTGTGTCTCCTTGTTGTCCCTGGTAACTGTCTTTATACTGACATTGACAACACTGTCATCCCGTTTCATGGTGATGGCGCAGAGTCATTTCTATACAGCTTAACATGCGATAGTACCTTAAGACATCCGAAACTGCTTGTGGATCATTACATGGCTATGTACGCAATGTTTGTACAATTTACATTGAAGTATTAACAAGCCGGCCACCGTGGCCGAGCGGTTCTAGGCGCTTCAGTCCGGAACCGCGCTGCTGCTACGGTCGCAGGTTCGACTCCTGCCTCGGGCATGGATGTGTGTGATGTCCGTAGGTTAGTTAGGGTAAAGTAGTTCTAAGTCTAGGGGACTGATGACCTCAGATGTTAAGTCCCTTAGTGCTTAGAGCCATTTGAACCATTTTTTATTTGAAGTACTAACAAGAAAATAAGAAACAAATAGATGTAAATGATACTATATACAATGAAGGTTTGATGATGCGAGCTGTGTTGATTGTCTACAAAATAAACGAACAGGAAGTGTTACTGACGTAAAAAAAACTTCAATTTGCGTGGAATGGATCCTTGTACAACGAACAAGAGATCTCAATTCAATACAACCCATATGGAAAGGTACCGCCTTCCAATCGTGTTGTAATACATCTACATGGATACTCTGCAAATCACATTTAAGTGTCTGGCAGAGGGTTCATCGAACCACCTTCACAATTCTCTATTATTCCAATTTCGTATAGCGCGCGGAAAGAATGAACACCTATATCTTTCCGTACGACCTCTGATTTCCCTTATTTTATCTTGGTGATCGTTCCTCCCTATGTAAGTCGGTGTCAACAAAATATTTTCGCATTCGGAGGAGAAAGTTGGTGATTGGAATTTCGTGAGAAGATTCCGTCGCAACGAAAAACGCCTTTCTTTTAATGATGTCCATCCCAAATCCTGTATCATTTCTGTGACACTCTCTCCTATATTCCGCGATAATACAAAACGTGCTGCCTTTCTTTGAACTGTATCGATGTAATCCGTCAGTGCTATCTGGTAAGGATCCCACACCGCGCAGTAGTATTCTAAAAGAGGACGGACAGGCGTAGTGTAGGCGGTCTCCTTAGTAGGTCTGTTACATTTTCTAAGTGTCCTGCCAATAAAACGCGGTCTTTGGTTAGCCTTCCCCACAACATTTTCTGTGTGTTCCTTCGAATTGAAGTTGTTCGTAATTGCAATACTTAGGTATTTAGTTGAATTTATGGCTTTTAGATTAGATTAGATTAGATTAGAACATGATGTTGTTGTTGTTGTTGTTGTTGTTGTTGTTGTGGTCTTCAGTCCTGAGACTGGTTTGATGCAGCTCTCCATGCTACTCTATCCTGTGCAAGCTTCTTCATCTCCCAGTACCTACTGCAACCTACAACCTTCTGAATCTGTTTGGTGTATTCATCTCTTGGTCTCCCTGTACGATTTTTACCCTCCACGCTGCCCTCCAATTCTAAATTGGTGATCCCTTGATGCCTCAGAATATGCCCTACCAACCGATCCCTTCTTCTAGTGAAGTTGTGCCACAAATTTCTCTTCTCCCCAGTTCTATTCAATATCTCCTCATTAGTTATGTGATCTACCCATCAAATCTTCAGCATTCTTCTGTAGCACCACATTTCGAAAGCTTCTATTCTCTTCTTGTCGAAACTATTTATCGTCCACGTTTCACTTCTATGCATGGCTACACTCCATACAAATACGTTCAGAAACGACTTCCTAACACTTAAATCTATACTCGATGTTAACAAATTTCTATTCTTCAGAAACGCTTTCCTTACCATTGCCAGTCTACATTTGATATCCTCTCTACTTCGACCATCATCATTTATTTTGCTCCCGAAATAGCAAAACTCCTTTACTACTTTAAGTGTCTCATTTCGTAATCTAATTCCCTCAGCATCACCCGACTTTATTCGACTACATTCCATTATCCTCGTTTTGCTTTTGTTGATGTTCATCTTATATCCTCCTTTCAAGACACTACTCATTCCGTTCAACTACCCTTTCAAGTCCTTTGCTGTCTCTGACAGAATTACAGTGTCATCGGCGAACCTCAAAGTTTTTATTTCTTCTCCGTGGATTTTAATACCTACTCCGAATTTTTCTTTTGTTTCCTTCACTGGTTGCTCCTATACAGATTGAATAAGATCGGAGAGAGGCTACAACCCTGTCTCACACCCTTCCCAAGCACTGCTTCCCTTTCATGTTCAACTCTTATAACTGCCATCTGGTTTCTGTACAAATTGTAAATAGCCTTTCGCTCCCTGTATTTTACCCCTGCCACCTTTAGATGGTTAGTAACTTACTAATGAGAAAAGGTTGGCTGTTATTTTGTAAGCGTATTGTAAGAGTTCGTCTAAGAGTAAAAATGGATAATTAATATCCTTAACGCGTCTAGAGTGGAAGGTATGACTGACCCTTTTATATTTAAGTCCACTGTGTCCGGCTGTTCGAAATTCGCTCTCTCGCTTTTCGGCTGCAGGGAGTCGGACTGAAATGGCGCGAGGGCCCGGCCTCTGGAAAAACCGCAGGGTGACGAGCGCTATTACACCTGCGAGGGATTTCACGCCCGACTCGGCGGCCGGTCTACCTGCAGAAACAGTTAGCTTCGGGCCAGCCGCTTCTTCTGTCCGTGCCGCGGGATTTGCCGGCGTCCGGCCGTTTCCCATCAGGCAAGTCTCCTTCGCCTGTTTGCCCACTCGGATCTCCCTACACCCCCCTGTGAGTCACTCCCACAACACACCACCCTCCTGTCCGCGTCTCTGATGCGCTCTTTAGTTGGGTATACAGACGGGGAGCCTAGTGGAGAAGGAGGGGGACGAAGCGGATCATAACGCATGTCTTCCCCCTCGCTCCTCCCAAGTACGAGGCGTGTTTTCTAAGCAAGTACCGTTTTGAAATTAAAAAAAAGACTTGCTAAGATATCTCAATAATTTTATTTTTACATGAAAGCCTATACCTCTTAATCTACTTTTCTTCATAATTTCCGTCAATATTGACGTTGTATCAGCTTTTGAATACTCTCCTCATACAAGTCTGCCCTCTGACTTGTTAACCACTGCATCACCACTGTTTTGACTTCGTCATCGTCTTGAAGACGCTGACCGCCCAGGTGTTTCTTCAAGTGCAGGAACAGATGGTAGTCACTGGGCGCAAGATCGGTGCCGTACGGAGGATGATCTAGAGTTTCCCATCGAAAAGATGTGATGAGATCTTTGGTCTGACTCGCCACATGCGGACGGGCATTGTCTTGCAGCAAAACGATGCCCTTGCTCAACTTCCATGGTCTGTTGCTTTGATTCTGGTGTGACGTAGGCCACCCATGTTTCATCACCCGTAACGATTTTGCTTAAGAAATCATCACCGTCGTTGTGGTACCGCTCAAGGAAAGTCAGTGCACTCTCTAAACGTTTGGTTTTGTGCACATCTGTCAACATTTTCGGTACCCAACGTGCGCACAATTTTCAGTAATTCAAGTGCTTGGTCACAACGCCATACAAAACACTACGAGAAACATTAGGAAAGTCATCCCGCAAGGAGGAAATTGTAAAGCGTCTGTTTTCTCTCGCCTTATTGTCCACTTCCTGCACCAAACTTTGATTAACGACCGAAGGACGCCCACTCCGTTGTTCATCATGCATATTGTGAGACATCTTTAAATGCTCTCACCCATTTTCTTACCATTCCATGACTCATAATGTTTTCTCCGTAAACTGCACAGATCTCACGATGAATATCGATCGCTTTTAGGCCTTTAGCATAAGAAATCTTATAACAACCCGTACTTCACAGTCGGCGGTACTCACGATTATCGGAGGCATCTTAAACACTCAGTACGAAACGTAAACAAGGAAGAATCAGACTGTAATGGCGTCAGTGCGTAGATTAAGGTACAGGCTTTCGTGTAAAAATAAAATTATTGAGATAGCTTAGCACGTCTTTCTTTAACTTCAAAACAGTACTTACTTAAAAAAAAAAAACACGCATCGTACATTTTACTGCTGTGGTGCGCAAAAATTCAAAAGAAACTTGCCAAGTGACATTGCTCGATCTAACTTGGATCATAGACAGAAATAACTGCTACTGTATTGTACAGAAGGTAACTGAAAGAAGTAGGCAATGAGACCAGCAGAAATCACACTTCTACGAGGTGTATGAGAAAATTACTGAGACAGATCTTTTATCTACCCAAGTTTTTAATTTTTTCAGACAACAATGTTGCCCTCTTCAAAGTGCAGTGGAGAGCCAGAGAAACTGGTATACCTGCCTAATGTCGTGTAGCGCCCCCGCGAGCACGGAACAGTGCCGCAGAATGGTGTGGGCTGTGTTTACACGAAATGGACTGGGTTCTCCGCTGCAACTGAACCGACCATTGATTGAAAATGTTTGTGTTCGGTTACTTGGAGATCATTTTTACGGATGGCAGTGCGCTACGTCACCAGGTGACAGTTGTTCGTGACTGGCTTGAAGAACATTCTGAACAATCTGAGAGATCGATTTGGCCGCCCATGGCACATTTATGGTACATAATCGAGACTCCAGTTTACGCATAAAATCCTACACCGGCAACACTTTCACAATAATGGACACCTCTAGAGGCAGCATGGCTCAGTGCGGACTTTCTGTGACTTGTTGAGTCCATGCCATGTCTCGTTGGTGTACTACAATGGGCAAAAGATGATTGAGGGGTATCTCACGACTTCTGTCATCTCAGTGTGTGTATATTATTGAAAATGAGATTTTTTGTTATTCTGGAAGCCGTTAGACATCAGGCCGTTGGACCATTCATCATTTTAGACCTTCTTTTTAGTATGGATCCTTTCCTAAGATTAATATTTAATTAGTCGTCATAACCTATAATGAAGCGCACAGCTGAATTAATTGTAATCTCACAAATATTTTTATTTGCTCTCAAGATTGGATCGCGTGAGCTAACAGTGTAGTGATGTTGTAAGTAGGCTATTTAGGTTTTTATGTATGAAAATCGCTGACTGCGCTGTGTGCAGTCTGTGGCTGTTTGGACTCACTGTTGGAATATTCGCTAGTGTAATGTTGGGCGGTTGGATGTGAACAGCGCGTAGCGTTGCGCAGTTGGAGGTGAGCCGTCAGCAGTGGTGGATGTGGGGGGAGAGATGGCGGAGTTTTGAGAGCGGACGATCTGGACGTGTGTCCGTCAGAAAAAGGAAATTTGTAAGACTGGATGTCATGAAATGATATACAGGGTTATTACAAATGATTGAAGCGATTTCACAGCTCTACAATAACTTTATTATTTGAGATATTTTCACAATGCTTTGCACACACATACAAAAACTCAGTTTTTTTAGGCATTCACAAATGTTCGATATGTGCCCCTTTAGTGATTTGGCAGACATCAAGCCGATAATCAAGTTCCTCCCACACTCGGCGCAACATGTCCCCATCAATGAGTTCGAAAGCATTGTTGATGCGAGCTCGCAGTTCTGGCACGTTTCTTGGTAGAGGAGGTTTAAACACTGAATCTTTCACATCACTATGCGTGAAACTTGCCCGCACGCGTTCAACCGTTTCTTCGCTCACTGCAGGCCGACACGTTGATTTCCCCTTACAGAGGCATCCAGAAGCTTTAAACTGCGCATACCATCGCCGAATGGAGTTAGCAGTTGGTGGATCTTTGTTGAACTTCGTCCTGAAGTGTCGGTGCACTGTTATGACTGACTGCTGTGAGTGCATTTCAAGCACGACATACGCTTTCTCGGCTGCTGTCGCCATTTTGTCTCACTGCGCTCTCGAGCGCTCTGGCGGCAGAAACCTGAAGTGCGGCTTCAGCCGAACAAAACTTTTGAGTTTTTCTACGTTATCTGTAGTGTGTCGTGACCATATGTCAATGAATGAAGCTACAGTGAATTTATGAAATCGCTTCAATCATTTGTAATAGCCCTGTATATATTATGACTTTTGAACATTATTAAGGTAAATACATTGTTTGTTCTCTATCAAAATCTTTCATTTGCTAACTATGCCTAGCAGTAGTTAGTGCCTTCAATAGAATATTTCATTTAGCTGGCAGTATTTTTGTGAGGTAAGTGATTCCTGAAAAGTATAGGTTATTGTTAGTTAGGGCCATTCTTTTTTAGGGAGTATTGAAAGTCAGATTGCGTTGCGCAAAAAAAAAAAATTTTAAAAAATAAAAAAATAAAAAATTGTCTGTCAGTTTAGTGATGATCAGAGTAAGTAAAGAGAGAAATGTCTGAGTATGTTCAGTTTTATTCAGCTGTTAGAAAATCAAATAACGTAAGAGCTTTACCAGCACAGTCATTAATAATTTTTCAACGGCGACGTTCCGATGTAGTTGCGAGAACAGCTCAGCTTTGCATTCATTGAGCCGTATATGATGTTCATATCAGTCAACTGTTCGTTGGTAAACTTATTCATACAACTCGTTAGACACTGTCCGGTCACATTAATGGGACCCCTTGCTGAAAGCTTGAACAGCCACCTTTTGCAGTGCAGAGACATAGGGGGAAGAATGTCACGGAGGGTCTGGACAGTGATATGGAGCCACGCTGACCACAGTGCTATGGCCAGTCGAATTAGGTTCCTTGGTCGAGAATGCTTTGCACGAACAGCCCAGTTGAGGTGTCCCAACAGATTTTCAACTGGGTTTAAATCCGCAGAGTTTGGTGACCAGGGTGTGGTATCACATTTCTATAAGACCCCATGGGTGTCAAAGTTGGTCACGGAATTTCAACCTTCCGTCAGACGCCGACAGTGGTCGTTCCGGATCCGGCAAAATTACTGGTGCATGACTGCTGAGCCACACCTGGCTCTGTAGCACGAGCGGCCTCTGTAGGATGGCCAGCAGCAGCCGCACACCCACTCGCACTTGGAGCCTCTCCGCTACGTGTTGCTACGCAGATGCTGCCTCGTCGTGGCTCCGACACTATTGTCCCCTGCTGCATTATTTGTAATGCACTTGGAGAAATAAAAGTTCAGTAAATCTTCTGCTTACTGTGTTAGCTTGTTCACTAATCATCTCTGCTCCTTTCCAGCTGTCCTACAATGACAGTACCACTCGACTCTGTAGCCTACCTCTCCTTACTGTTGTGTACAAAGGCGTACACAACAGGGGGGGGGGGGGGGTACAGTAAACTCATGCTGGTGCTCTTCAAAACCAAACTCGTGCACTGCGACATATGTGACACGTTGCATTGTCATGCTGGTAGATGTCATCGAGCTGAGAAAAAGCAGCCTGTACGTAGAGGTGGACATGCTCTCCAAATATACACTCGTGCTCATAAATTAAGGATAATGCTGATACATGGTGAAACAACGCTCTGGTGGGCGGTTTGCAGGTTTATATCACCTCGGGGTATGACCATGCGGTGCATTTGACATGCGGTCGTCGCACGGTGTCGCTGGCAGCAGTCCACATACGCAGAGGCGTGGTGGTGCATGTCATAGTACGGTGCAGCGCGTAAGTGTGCAGACGTTTTCAGACTTTCTAATGGTCACTGTGTGTTGAAAATGGCTCAAAGAAGACATATTGATGACGTTATGAGGGTAGAATACTAGATCGACTGGAGGCTGATCAAACACAGCAGGTCATAGCACACGCCCTGCGTGTGCCACAAAGTGTTACCTCAAGATTATGGCAACGATTCCAGCAGGCAGGAAACGTGTCCAGCTCCTACAGTACGGGACATCCACAGTGTACAACACCACAAGAAGACCGATATCTCACCATCAGTGCTCGCAGACGACCACGGAGTACCGCTGGTAACCTTTCTCGGGACCTTACTGCAGCCGCTGGAACAGTTGTCTCCAGAGAGTCTACAGACGACTGAACAGACATGGTTTATTCGCCCGGAGACCTGCAAGGTGCATTCCACTGACCCCTGGTCACAGGAGAGCCCGTAAAGCCTGGTGTCGCGAACACAGTACATGGTCATCGGAACAGTGGTCCCGTGTTATCTTCACGGACGAGTCCAGATATAGTCTGAACACTGATTCTCGCCGGGCTTTCATCTGGCGTGAACCACGACCAGGTACCAACCCCTTAATGTCCTTGAAAGGGACCAGTATGGAGGTCGTGGTTTGATGGTGTCGGGTGGGATTATGATTGGTGCACGTACTTCGGTGCATGTCTTTGACAGAGGAACTGTAACAGGTCAGGTGTATCGGACGTCATTTTGCACCAGTATGTCTGCCTTTTCAGGGATGCAGTGGGTCCCACCTTCCTCCTGACGGATGATAACGCACGGCCCGACCGAGCTGCCATCGTGGTACCTTGAAACAGAAGATACCAGGCGAATGGAATAGCCTGCCTGTTGTCCAGACCTAAACACTATCGATCACGTCTGGGAAGCTCTCGGTCGACGTATCGTTGCACGTCTTCAAACCCCTACGACACTTCAGGAGCTGTGACAGGCACTGATGCAAGAATGGGAGGCTATACCCCAGCAGCTGCTCGACCACCTGATCCAGACTATGCCAACCCGTTGTGCGGCCTGTGTACGTGTGCATGGTGATCCTATCCCATATTGATGTGAGTACACGCGCAGGAAACAGTGGCGTTTTGTAGCACATGTGTTTCGGGACGGTTTTCTCAACTTATCACCAATACCGTGGACTTACAGATCTATGTCGTGTCTGTGCTATTAGCGCCAGTTTTGTGTAGTGCCACGTTGTCTGGCACCACATTGTACATTTATCCTTAATTTATGAGCGTGAGTGTAGATGCGTGCCTGTGTTGATCCACTCTATCGTCCAGAACGACGAGATCACCCAGGGAATGCTACGAAAACATTGCCCAGCACATTATTCTCCTTCTTCCAGCCTCGATCCTTCTGGTGATTGTGGCAGGGCCATGCACGCCAACAGCCATCTGTCCGCTAGACCGTAATACGTATGTTTGGCAAATGGATTAGCGTGCCCGTTTCCCCGATTTCAGTCCCGAACACGGGTGAAGTGCATTGGTATATGGCAGCACGCCCACGTGCGCCAACAGCCAGCCAGCAGTTCTCAACAATGCTGCTGAAGGAATGAAACGCCCTGCTACGAGAACTCCGTATCAACTCCGTGGTCAGTATGGGAGCAGTTAGCGGAGCATGCGCTGCAGTCCGTGGTGATCACACCCCCTAATACGAACCGTATCCCGTCTTTTTCAATGTCCAGGGAACATCAAGAAACACGGTGATATCAGTGTAGTTACGAGGGTCGCTCAAAAAGAAATGTATACTATTTTTTTTAAATCCATATTTTTTTCTACATGTTTGAAAGTTTTACAGTGTGTAGATACATCCTTTACGAACAATATTTTCATTTCTCCGCGTAATTTCCATCCCTCTCAACTGCCTTACGCCATCTTCGAACAAGCGCCTGTATACCCGTAAAATTCTGGACGAACCTGTTGGAGCCACTGTTTGGCAGCGTGCACAAGGGAGTCATCTCCAAACCTTGTTCCACGAAGAGAGTCTTTCAGTTTCCCAAAGAGATTATAGACACATGGAGCCATGTCAGGACTGTAAGGCGGGTATTTCAGTGTTGTCCATCCGAATTTTGTGATCGCTTCTATGGTTTTTTGACTGACATGTGGCCGTGCATTGTCGTGCAACAGCAAAACATCCTGCTTTTGCCGATGTGGTTGAACACGAGTCAGTCGAGCTTGACGTTTTTTCAGTGTCATCACATATGCATCAGAATTTATGGTGGTTCCACTTGGCATGATGTCCACAAGCAAGAATCCTTCGGAATGGAAAAAAACACGGTAGCCATAACTTTTCCAGCAGAAGGTGTGCTTTCGAATTTTTTTTCTTGGGTGAATTTGCATGATGCCACTCGATTGATTGCCTCTTCGTCTGTGCTGAAAAATGATGGAGCCATGTTTCATCACCTGTCACAATTCTTCCAAGAAATTCATCTCCACCATTCTCGTACTGTTCCAAAAGTTCGCTGCATACCGTTTTTCTGTTTCTTTGTGAGCCACTGTCAACATCCTGGGAACCCACCTGGCACAAACCTTTTTTAACGCCAACACTGTCAGTATTCTGCAAACACTTCCTTCCCCTATCCCAACGTACCGTGACAATTCGTTCACCGTGGTGCGTCTGTCAGCAGTCACCAATTCGTTAACTCTCTGCGCTTTGTCTGGAGTGTGTGCAGTACGAGGCCTGCCGCTGCGAGGACAATCTTCAATATTGCCGTGCCCGCTTTCGTCACGTAACCAGCTTGCCCACCGACTAACTGTATTGCGATCGACAGCAGCATTTCCGTACACCTTTTTCTACCTCTTGTGGATGTTTCCCAGTGTCTCTTTTTCACAGCACAGGAATTCTATGACAGCACGTTGCTTCTGACGAACGTCAAGTGCAGCAGCCATCTTGAAGACATGCTGTGACGGCGCCACTCACGGGAACAGGTTGAACTAAGTTTGAAAACAAGCGGGAAGGATGTATCTACACATTGTAAAACTGTCACACATGCAGAATGAAAAGTGTATTTTTATAAAAATATTGTGCATTTCTTTTGGAGTGACCCACTTACTATCTTTGAACGAAAGTATTATTTCTGTCCGTCTCCCTTTTTTCTATGTATTGCCCAGCTTTCATCAAGTTATGTTACTTGACAGTCACACATAACGCGAAAGTACTTTCTTTGCTAAGTTTTTTTTGATCAGTGTAGATAGGGAACACTTTAAAAATTATACCGTAAAAATTTTGCATCCCTGAATTTCCCTCCTGAACTGTTTGTGTGTGTATCCTAAAATAGTGTAGGCTCGTACTTTACTTCCTGTCACGCTGAGTTTCATTTCGGCGAAACGTTCCATAGAACTCGCCGTATCGAATTATTTCCTCGGCTTGGTCGTCCGGCTATTGATCCTGTTCGGGCCACATTCCACCGGAACTACAACAGCCAAGCACTCGCCAGGTCTTAGCAACAGACACGGGACAACAGAGGCCTCTTCTTCTGGCTGCACTACTGCAGGAACACTTGGTTCTTCCATTTCACAGAATTTTTCCAACACGCGGCACTAGGGACTCTTTGCGATCAACTGACGCTGTAGTTAGATGCGAACGTAAAGGAATGCAACTCGCATCCTCATTGGCCGCAGCTAGGAGCTGGGGCTCCCGTTACGGCTAACGGTATTCACGGGAGAGGAGACGATAATGGGCGGAGATCGATTTCAGGTAATACAAGAAGCGACCGTTGTACGAACATTTGGAACTCCAAGCGCGAACCACAAACGGAATGAATATTTGAAAAAATTAATAACTGAATATAATTTCGCACACCTTACACTGACTGTTGATATCCTTTGAAATAAAATTGAAAAATTCGGTTGATTTTGAAAAAAAAAGTACATGAGCAGGATTCGAACACAGTACCCCCAGCGCGATAGTAGTGAACCTTCACTTCTGCGCTACGCTGACTTGCTCGAAATACGTGTAACGTTACGGGTATACAAAGTAGTGTTCGATTTGTGCTTTTACCAGTTGGGGGGGGGGGGGGGGGCGGGGGGATGTCTTAAGGGGTTAGTATAATTATATATTTTACTAGCTTGGACCGTGGCGTTACCCATGGTTAAATAGTTATTTATAAATAGACGTTAATGCCGAAACTCACTATTCACGCGTAAGCACTATCAGAAAAGCCATCGCTTGTTATATCTTTAAAAGTACATTATAGGTAAAGCTTATTTACAAAATCATCTACATACAGGTATACGAGGGCAATTCAAAAAGTAAAGGCACATTTGTGAAAAGCTGTACTTATTCTGATGGTAGAAAACTGAAACATGCGTTATTTTTCTACATAACCTCCGTGGACTTCATTGCAGTTTTCCCGACGTTTTACGAGTTTTTTTTTTTATTTCATCAGAAAATACTTTTATCGGTTGCATCTGTATCCAATTTTGCACCGCAGCAATGACGTCTTCATCATTTACAATTCTTCTTCCCTGTAGTGCTTCCGTTAAGGGTCCAAACATGTGAAAACCGCTTGGAGCCAGGTCTGAACTGTATGGTTGATGTTCCAGCACCTCGAATCTCAACTCCTTTATTGCGTCGGCTGTCCGTTTGGCAGAATGTGGGCGAGCTTTATCTTGCTGCAGGATGACACCTCTGCACACTTTACCACGACGTTTGGATCTGATTGCCGGTTTCAGTTTCGTATGCAACACATCACATCCACCGTACAATACAGACCTGGCTCTAAAGCCTCGTTTACGCTGGGGCGACGTATAGTCGTTTAGTTCTAAACGTTTTGAAATGCTTACCTACAACATAACACTTTTTCAAAATTAATAATCAAACATATTAATAGTAAGACTGTATTAAAAACTTTCAGTGTTCGGCTCCACAAATTTAAATTATATGTAAAGTTTTACTCCAGTGCGTGGGAAATAAACATCCTAGGTTGGGATGCATAAACTAAAACCAGATGAGGGGATGGTATGATGCAGAGGGGGCGGGGGGAATGCCACCCCATCATCCCCCCCCCCCCCCCTGCAAATCGCACACTGATGCAAAGCACGCAATGAACTTCAAAATCGATTTTCTCAAAGCTAAGGCCCATTGCTAAAAAACCGGATAGCCAGGTACTCAGCGGAAGTGCCTCTGGAACACATTTGAAGCGCACCAAAATCCGTGATTTACAGTTTGGAGGGTCCCCTTGTCAGTGGACGCCCGGTTGCGGCAACGGCGTGGAAACCCCAGCCTTTGTCGCCGATGGGCAGCAGTCAGCACGGGTGCGTGACACGGGCACCTGCGGCCCGAGGCCCATACACTAGAGATGGGCAAACTCGTTCATCCTTGGGAACTAGTTCACTGCTGATCGTTCTTTTTTGAGAATCGTTCGTTTTTACTCGTTCACCGTTTATTTGTGCTTGGTATGGTTATCATGAAAAACTGAACTAGTAGTGTAGGTGACTGAAGGATGGAGGGCACCAAGAGGGGGCACTTGTCTCCCCCCTGGAGTATAGATTTTTTATTCATTACAGAATTCTTACACACTTTTAGAAGTAATTTCTGTGATTCTGCAGAACCTGTCGTTTAGCCAACCGTAGCCTTGTGTGGCTGATCGCAGGGAAATAATATAGGGTGGCGCACGGAAAACCGGCCCCGAGTACAGACTGCTCGCCAGTTACGGACGATGTGTTGCCCGTTACGAGCAGATACAACAGACAGACAAACATGTAACAACTACGCAGTGAAGAAATAACAAGCTAATGCAAGCAACAATTGCGAAACAATCGATGACGATGTGTAGAGAGCTGGGGAAGAGAACATGAAATCTCACGCAACGCGCATGGGCTATAGCACATGTAGTCTTGTAAACCTGTTGGTGGCTGTTTTCCAACTTAGTAGACCACAAGTGTCTTGTATAAAATTCTTCGTTTCGACTTCCACTACATAGCTATGCTACGTTGTAAACAATAATCGTTTACACCCTATATATAATTCACGTTGTCTCTGAGTTCGTAAGCAAAGTAGAGACTTTATGGAAGCATAAAATAAAATGTGGTTTTCTCATCACACTTGCGTCACACGCTTAGTAAAAATTAGGTTTTATGTTGCATTATTAAAGTTAATGCAGCAATAATAATAATAATAATAATTAAGTTCGCAGTAATAAAGTTTTTGGTTTGAAAGCTTCTTCTGAAGAAATGTTTTTGAGATAATAAGTAAATACGATTTTATAGCAATCTTTGTCTTTTCAAATGGAGAGGCACCGCTTTTCCTACCGAGCCGAAATGACCCACAACCCACTTTTTTTCTTTTTTTCTTTCAAAGAAACCAAACTAGCAGGTAATGCAAATTGGAAACAACCGAACATAAAAATGATAAGAGCCTTCCTAAAAGTAATGTTTTGTATATGAAAGATACACGAAAATCGTTTTATATGAATTTTCTTACACTAAAAATTAAGCAAATTATTGAAAGTTAGTTGCTAAATCTAGTCGATGAAACCAAAAAATATATGAATAACAAAAAAAATTGCCTTGTTATAAGTATGTCTTCTGCTGTTCATCGATATAATGAAGTGAGCTGATATGCCCTCTTGTTGCCTGAAAAGACGAACCTATTACATACAACATAATTTTTATGTAATTTACGTAACTATAAAATACTTTTTGATTACCGGTCGTGGACGCTGAATAGCCAGAGGCAAGTACAAGAACAGTATGGAAGACATGTAAAATGGGTGAGCGCAGTTAACGAAACGAACAACTGGATACTGGACTAACTAGGAGCAGTCGGAAGTGGAACGGACACAGGTGGTCATGCGAAGAACGACGAGTGCGGCCGAGAGAGACCGAGACTGAGACGAGCACGCGACCGAGGCTGGAACGAGAACTGCCGAAGTGACCGCCGCGACCGAAGTGAACTAGTGAACTATGAACCAATCGTTCCTCGTTCCCGGGAACTATAAGTAGACCGCCGCGACAGAAGTGAACTATGAACGGAGCGTTCCTTGGAATTCGTTCCTCGGTTCTTTCGTTCATCTTTGTGAACCGTTCCTTTGCACCCGTTCGTTCGTGAACTACCCATCTCTATCATACACGGTCGTTGAGGGAAAACTGTTGGTATGCCGCCCGCAGCTCGTGGTCGTGCGGTAGCGTTCTCGCTTCCCACGCCCGGGTTCCCGGGTTCGATTCCCGGCGGGGTCAGGAATTTTCCCTGCCTCGTGATGGCTGGGTGTTGTGTGATGTCCTTAGGTTAGTTAGGTTTAAGTAGTTGTAAGTTCTAGGGGACTGATGACCATAGATGTTAAGTCCCATAGTGCTCAGAGCCATTTGAACCATTTTTTGTTGGTATGCCGTTGGCTCATCTCGGCGGCCACCTGCTCAAAAGCTGCGCGTCTATTTGCCGGCACACGTCTCCGAAGCCGTCGTTCATCCTTCCCATCTATGGCCTGTGGTGCACAACAGTGACCTCGGTGCTGGGTTTGGACAGTACTGTGTTGCCACGTACGGTATACTTTAACCACGACGACACGTGAACAACTTACAAACTGTTTCGGAAGTGCTTCAACTTCTGGCCCGAAAGCCAATGATCATTCCCATTTGGACGTCAGAAAAATTGCTCCGTTTCCGCATTACAGCGACGACTGCAGTATTATCCGTGTCACCACGGACCACTTTATATACCCTCCACTGCTAGTGCTGCCACCTGCTGTCTGTGAGTGGTTATTGCACACTGACAGTACTGGCCGTTAAAATTGCTACACCAAGAAGAAATGCAGATGATAAATGGATATTCATTGGACAAATATATTATACTAGAACTGACATGTGATTACATTTTCACGCAATTTGGGTGCATAGATCCTGAGAAATCAGTACCCAGAACAACCACCTCTGGCCGTAATAACGGCCTTGATACGCCTGGGCATTGAGTCAAACAGAGCTTGGATGGCGTGTACAGGTACAGCTGCCCATGCAGCTTCAACACGATACCACAGTTCATCAAGAGTAGTGACTGGAGTATTGTGGCGAGTCAGTTGCTCGGCCACCACTGACCAGACGTTTTCAGTTTGTGAGAAATTTGGAGAATGTGCTGGCCAGGACAGCAGTCGAACATTTTCTGTATCCAGAAAGGCCCGTACAGGACCTGCAACATGCGGTCGTGCATTATCCTGCTGAAATGTAGGGCTTCACAGGGATCGAATGAAGGGTAGAGCCACGGGTCGTAACACATCTGAAATGTAAAGGCCACTGTTCAAAGTGCCGTCAGTGCGAACAAGAGGTGACAGAGACGTGTAACCAATGGCACCCCATACAGTCACGCCGGGTGATACGCCACTATGGCGATGACGAATACATGCTTCCAACGTGCATTCACCGCGATGTTGCCAAACACGGATTCGACCATCATGATGCTGTAAACAGAACCTGGATTCATCCGAAAAAATGACGTTTTGCCATTCGTGCACCCAGGTTCGTCCTTGAGTACACCACCGCAGGTGCTCCTGTCTATGATGCAGCGCCAAGGGTAACCGCAGCCACGGTCTCCAAGCTGATAGTCCATGCTGCTACAAACGTCGTCGAACTGTTCGTGCAGATGGTTGTTGTCTTGCAAAAGTCCCCATCTGTTGTCTCAGGGAACGAGACGTGGCTACACGATCCGTTACAGCCATGCGGATAAGATATCCGCCATCTCGACTGCTAGTGATACGAGGCCTTTGGGATCCAACACGGCGCTCCTGAACCCACCGATTCCATATTCTGCTAAAAGTCGTTGGATCTCGACCAACGCGAGCAGTAATGTCGCGATACGACAAATCGCAATCGCGAGAGGCTACAATCCGACCTTCATCAAAGTCGGAAACATGAAGGTACGCATTTCTCCTCCTTACACGAGGCATCACAACAACGTTTCACCAGGGAACCCCGGTCAACTGCTGTTTGTGTATGAGAAATCGGTTGTAAACTTTCCTCATGTCAGCACGTTGTAGGTGACGCCACCGGCGCCAACCTTGTGTGAATGCTCTGAAAAGCTAATCATTTGCATATGACAGCATCTTCTTCCTGTCCGTTAAATTCCGCGTCTGTAGCACGTCATCTTCCTGGTGTAGCAATTTTAATGGCCAGTAGTGTAGATGAAGGTCACATTAATGGACCGTATATCTATAGGTTGGTAGCGAAGTAGGTGTTTATGTAGGGCAGACGCCGGCCAGACCACGTTGGTTCCATTGTGGTAGTATCACAATTTTCAAAGTCCAACCTGTGTTGACCTGGACGTTATTTTAAAATTTTCGGTGATATGGCGGGTGTTTTGAATATTCTGCTTCGGCTCAGCAGCACAGTATGACCCTTCTGTGTGACTCACTTATTCTGTCACAGGCCACCCTGGAACTCACAGGCACTTAACCTACGCCCTACGAGCATTTATTACAGCGTCATCCTTGGAGCAGCCGAATGTAAGCCGAAAATCTGTTTAAGACGGAAGCCATGCTACGCGGTCTCCCTGGAAACGGTGCGACAGGACAATTTGACTTAAGTTGTCGAAAGTCACGTCTGTTTATTTATGCTTCCTCTGTTGCCACTGTACAAATCAAATGGCTCCGAGCACTATAGGACTTAACATCTGAGGTCACCAGTCCCCTAGACTTAGAACTACGCAAACCTAACAAACCTAAGGACATCACACACATCCATGCCCGCGGCAGGATTCGAACCTGCGACCGTAACAGCAGCGTGGTTCCAGACTGAAGCGCCTAGAACCGCTCGGCCACCGCGGCCGGCGAAATTGTTTAATGTTGTGAGGAATAAAATAAGGTGAAGAAGCAAATATTAATACCAACAAGATGCGAACCCAGGCTCAGCTACAGCCCGACATTGCCTGGACGCCGCCAGCGGTCCCGGCCTGACCCCGCGCTGCAGACCACCTCGCTGCTCCGTGCAAAGCCGAACTGCCTACACAGACGACGGCCCACAATACTAGCCGTGGTACCAAAGATAGTAACACAGTAATGGCTATCGATAACCGCTGCTGCTGCTGCAACTCGGGGACAAACAATACTAGCAACTCAGTGGCACCATTAACACAAGAAGGAATCGAGACGTCACTGCCGTTATTATACGGCGTCAACTTATGAACGGCAAGAGCACGAGCCGCACACGGCTCATTTTTATCGCTTGATATTTATTTTATACGCGATATGCCAGTCTGAATGTTTTACTTCTGATGAAGAACTTAATTTTTGCGACCGAGGACTGTTATTGCTTTAATTTTACATTCACTTCACGTATGCGAAACATCAAAACTGGAAATAGTGTTGTGTACATAGTTCCGCGTAGTCAGCGCGTACACAACTTTCCCACTAGAGCGCGCCCCGCTAAGCACAACAGCGCAGGCGCAGCGCTCGTCCGTCTCCGCACTACGAGATGGCGCTGCCAAAGAGACGGACCAAATACTGCTTCCGCCGATCCGCGTATTAGTATGTCACGCAGCCAATGAGATTGCTGCTAACGTAGAACCTTTTCTCCTCGCGGATCACACTCGCGCAGTGATACCTGAACGCACGAAGTATTATAACGAGTGTACAGACCTCCGATTAGTCAGTCTGCATTTGTCTGCACCAGTCTGCATTAGTCTGTACCAGTCTGCATTAGTCTGTACCAGTCTATAGTCAAGTTTCAGTCTGCGCCTAATAAGATTACCATATTCCGTACATAGCCATCAAGATAGTTATAGACACTTTTGTCAAGTATCAGAGATATGTGAGAATAAGATTAACGTACCAAGACCAAAGGAACTTCAGATTGTCAATTGTAAATAGCATCCAGAATCACGTTAAGTAAGGTTTATGATTTTTAATATTTTAATAAATGTGTGTGAAAATTAATGAAGTTCTGTTTAAAGTTGGTCACCGTCAATCTGCTACTCTAAGCGTACAAGTGGCATTTCTATCGTCTGACCTAACGGCAGAAGATAAACACGCCACGATAAGACCACGAGACATATTGCTCACACTCGCCTACTTCGTTAGAGTGACAAGTCAAATAATCTGATGGGGTGTGTGTACCGAAGGTCTTACAGTATGCACACCACATAAAGTAAAATGTGCTTTTGTATGCAAATAAGGGGTATCTGAGAAGTAGAAGAAACAGCTTTAAGATAGTTCGATGAACCCTCTGCTAGGCACTTAATTGTGAATTACGGAGCAATCATGTAGATGTTTGTGTAGACTCGACACGCATAAATTACAAAAAGATTGGTCAATCTAGCAGGAGACACCTAGCACCGACAAACGGACTGTCTTTAACAAGTGACACCAGACTATATTTCTAGTTTAAATGCGTAAGTTGACATGCACCTCTAAGTTTCTACCTTGTTTCATTTAGAAGATATCATCTTGTATAATGAGACGAATCTTTCTGAAACATCTCACATAATAAATCGTCAAAGCACATTATGGCCCTCAACAGGAGAAGACACAGCACCAAGTGTATTTAGTAACCATCCGACGCAACACTCTTGCATCGATGCACAGTCTAGAGGAAACGCAGGGTTGCCGTTCGGGTGTAATCTATGTTTATTTGACAGAAGTCAGTATTTGCAGGTAGTAAGATAAAACTGGTTCATTCATACCAGACCATTAGCTCAGTCACCGAAAACTGACGGAAAAAAAGCGTCTATTTGCAAATATTTGTACAGTGGTAGCGGAGGAGTGCCATGAAAAACACTAAACATCCTGAGTGGTGGGGTGTGCGCGAAGGGGCATGGGGTGAGAATGGGGGTTGGGGCACGTAAAGGTAAGTTTTTAGCCATTTTTTAATATTTCGAAAACTGTGGAATCTAGCGAAAATATTTCCCAATACAAAATTAAACGACATTAAATTTCCTACAAAAATTGTTCTATTCTTTTTTTCTGTAGGAGTAATAGTTCTCACTATGCAAGGGATGGAAAAAATCGCCGTTTATTAAAAGTATTGTTCTAATGGCACAAAATTAATATTAATCTTGAAACGAAGAGGGTTAAAAACAAATGTTTAATGTGTGTACCACATCTAAGTGCAGTAGAGCCGTATTAAGGGGTAAATTGTATTCTCGGACAAATGATTCCCCACTCTGTCTATGCCATTACGTGACAAGAAGCAACCACAGGGTGTTTCACAAAGTTGTACCTACTGTTCCGCTACTCGCCTTATGAATCACTGACGATGCAGTGGGCGCACACTCCGGAAGGTGGTGCAAGGAGGTGGAGAGGAACGGTATTGTCCACAAAGGGTGATAACATTACATTGAATACAGATATGAGGTTCTAGTAATACGAACGCTGGGTGAGCACACGGACAGATTAGATTATTAGCACTGGTTAAATGCGCTATCATGTAAAACATGTATGTTATTCATTACACTCTCCCCCCCTCCCCCAACCACTGTCTAAAAATTTACGGGCGGACATCTCCGCAGCCGGCCGCTGTGTCCGAGCGGTTGTAGGCGCTTCAGTCCGGAACCACGCTGCTGCTACGGTCGCAGGATCGAATCCTGCCTTGAGCATGGATGTGTGTGATGTCCTTAGGCTATTTAGGTTTAAGTAGTTCTAAGTCTAGGGGACTGATGACCTCAGATGTTAAGTCCCATAGTGCTTACAGCCATTTGAGACATTTTGACATCTCCCCACCATTTCCTGTCCAGTTCTCTTACGTAAGTAGACAAAAATAAAGGTTTGGGACGGTCCTGGAAGTGTGGTCGGATAGCCAAAGTTAAGGCGACCGCTCGCGTAAAGTGGGAAATCGGGGGTCGAGTCCCGGCCCAACACAGATTTACATATTCACAAATAAACTGTACAGCTGGAGTCTCTATCGCATTCGCAATTGTGAACATTTTCCCCACTAACTTTGTTGAATGCAGCAGCGTCGAGCGAAGCAGACTAGGTGTGCGCTAGGTACTGCTTAGCCGCAGCTCAAGCTTTCACATCGTGCGTTAGTGACCTGTGCCACACGGGACGTGCTCTCGAATTTGCAGAGAAAAGAGATTTATGGTGCAGCTGAGGCATCGAGGTAAGGAAGTTAGTGTGGGGGTAAAAACTGTAGGAAACAGAGACTTCGATACGGTAAGCAGGTTCAAGTGGGTGTAGGCGTCACTCGCTAGGTCTGTTTGCTGCCTCGAATGTTTGACACAGCTGTCTTTGGCACAAGGGCAACTACTGGCTTCTTCACCGCAAGAAACGTGATAGTCTGGTATTAAGAGGAGCTATCGCAATTGCTTTCAAGCGTTCGGAGAGCATTCTATCTGACATTTCCTCAGAGTACAGAGCTCATTTCAGCGTTACTGTTTTGTTGAGACCGAAGACTGATAGTCTACTGCACAAGCCTTTTCCTCCTCAAAGCTACTGCATATACGTTCTTTAGAACCTGTTTACTAACAACGGGAGTCACGACGTTTTCATCACGGATTTGCTTCAAACTTTGTACACTTTCAGTAGTCCATTAGAACAACATAATGTGCAAGCATTTCGAGAAAATCGCAGGAGATATTTTAAGCGTCAGTGATGTACCGAGGCGGTGCGGCTCTGACAAGGGAAACTCCCATCACATCCCCCGCACATTTAGTGGTAAAATGGTCCAGTGGGTAGCCCATCGAAAACTGAACACAGATCAAGCACGGAACTGAACTGTGAAAAAAAGAAGCTAAACCGAAACAGTGAATGGTCCAAGCGCAGTATGTGCAATATCGAGCGAATTGCGAGAATCACGGTGACGTGGTTGTGTGGCCAGGGTGTTGAACTTCAGAGCGCGAGATCCAACTTTTTTTACGCAATATTATGAACCTTCTGTCAGGTCATTAACGTGTCTGTTCTCCTTCTGCAGCCATGGCAGTTGTGACCCTATACATTGGTTATAGAATATCAGTCGTGCGGGAAGAATATACGAGAGTCATTCCAAAACAAATGCACACTATTTTTGTAAAAATACAGTTTTCATTCTGCATTTGTGAAAGTTTTACAGTGTGTAGATACATCCTTCCCGCTTGTTTTCAAACTTAGTTCAACCTGTTCCCGTGAGTGGAGCCGTCGCAGCATGTCTTCAAGATGGCTGCTACACTTGACGTTCGTCAGAAGCAACGTGCTGTCATAGAATTCCTGTGCTGTGAAAAAGAGACACTGGGAAACATCCACAAGAGGTAGAAAAAGGTGTACGGAGATGCTGCTGTCGATCGCAGTACAGTTAGTCGGTGGCCTAGCAGGTTACGTGATGAAAACAGGCACGGCAGTATTGAGGATTGTCCTCGCAGCGGCAGGCCTCGAACTGCACACACTCCAAACAATGTGCAGAGAGTTAACGAATTGGTGACTGCTGACAGACGCATCACGGTGAACGAATTGTCACGGTACGTTGGGATAGGGGAAGGAAGTGTTTGCAGAATACTGACAGTGTTGGCGTTAAAGGTTTGTGCTAGTTGGATTCCCAGGATGTTGAAAGTGGCTCACAAAGAAACAAGAAAAACGGCATGCAGCGAACTTTTGGAACAGTACGAGAATGGTGGAGATGAATTTCTTGGAAGAATTGTGACAGGTGATGAAACATGGCTCCATCATTTCTCACCAGAGACGAAGAGGCAATCAATCGAGTGGCATCATGCAAATTCACCCAAGGAAAAAAAAATTCAAAACCACACCTTCTGCTGGAAAAGTTATGGCTACGGTGTTTTTCGATTCCGAAGGCCTCTTGTTTTGTGGAAATCATGCAAAATGGAACCACCATAAATTCTGATACATATGTGACAACACCGAAGAAACTTCAAGCTCGATGTTTTGCTGTTGCACGACAATGCACGGCCACATGTCAGTCAAAGAACCGTGGAAGCGATCACAAAACTCGGATTGACAACACTGAAACACCCGTTTTACAGTCCTGACCTGGCTTCATGTGTCTATAATCTGGGAAACTGAAAGACACTCTTTGTGGAACAAGGTTTGAAGATGATGACTCCCTTGTGCATGCTGCCAAACAGTGGCTCCAACAGGTTGGTCCAGAATTTTACCGTGTTGGGTATACAGGCGCTGGTTCCAAGATGGCGTAAGGCAGTTGAGAAGGATGGAAATTATGAGGAGAAATGAAAATATTGTTCCTGTAAAACTTCCAAACATGTAGAATAAAAGATGGATTTAAAAAAAATAGTGTGCATTTCTTTTGGAGTGACCCTCGTATTACCGTCACAGGTAAATGTGATGAATAGTGAACAGTGAGAGTAGGTGAGATGCCGGATAGACCTCTCACAGCAATGAAAACAACAAGCAAACGGGTGTCAACTGTGTTACAACGAAGGAATTGAAGAGTCACAACTTCCAATACGGAACGCAAGATCATAACATGTTACTTGTGTAGAACAAATACCAGCTACGTACGTCTGGAGGTGCCTTTCTTACACGTCGCTGTTGCATACGGTCTTTACACGGCGACACACACACAAACTTGAATACAGCGAACAGACACCTTAGTGACCGGACAAACAGTTCATAATTTTGTGCAAAAAAAAAAAAAGCGGCACGAGGAAGATTTGAACACACACCTCCCTGTTCGCAGTCCGTGACCACATGACCAGGACGCCGTAACTATCCTAATCGCTCGATGTTGCACATTTTGATCTCGGACCATTCGTTGTTTCGATTTTGCTTCTTTTTTCTCAGTTCAGTACACTTTCTTCCTGTCTTCAAGCTTTGTCTGTATTCAGTTTATGAAGGGTTGCCCAGTGGGCCATCTTACCACTGAAACTGAGGAGGATGCAATGAGGAGTTTCCCTCGTGAGCACGAGAAAGCGGCGGTCAAGAGGTTAGCGTTCAAGCTCCGTAATCGCCATACCACTATATCGAGTCCCACCCAGTTTTGTGCGTTTTTTTTTTAATGCACATTTCTTCAACACTGGTCATATAATTTCATATATATGACATTCAAAACGTAATATAATGAAAAAATACGTATATTTGCATGCCTTTTTGTACTATACTCTGTACACTGTACCACACCCCCCATGAACCACAGACCTTGCCATTGGTGGGGAGGCTTGCGTGCCTCAGCGATACAGATAGCCGTACCGTAGGTGCAACCACAGCGGAGGGGTATCTGTTGAGAGGCCAGAAAAACGTGTGGTTCCTGAAGAGGGGCAGCAGCCTTTTCAGTAGTTGCAGAGGCAACAGTCTGGATGATTGACTGATCTGGCCTTGCAACACTAACCAAAACGGCCTTGCTGTGCTGGTACTGCGAACGGTTGAAAGCAAGGGGAAACTACAGCCGTAATTTTTCCCGAGGGCACGCAGCTCTGCTATATGGGTTCGCCGATGACATTGTAATTCTGTCAAGAGACAGCAGAGAACTTGGAAGAGCAGTTGAACGGAATGGGCAGTGTCTTGAAAGGAGGATATAAGATGAACATCAACCAAAGCAAAACGAGGATAATGGAATGTAGTCGAATTAAATCGGGTGATGCTGAGGGAATTAGATTAGGAAATGAGACACTTAAAATAGTAAAGGAGTTTTGCTATTTGGGGAGCAAAATAATTTATGGTGGTCGAAGTAGAAAAAACGTAGACTGGCAATGGCAAGGAAAGCGTTTCTGAAGAAGAGAAATTTGTTAACATCGAGTATAGATTTAAGTGTCAGGAAGTCGTTTCTGAAAGTATTTGTATGGAGTGTAGCCATGTATGGAAGTGAAACATGGACGATAAATAGTTTGGACAAGAAGAGAATAGAAGCTTTCGAAATGTGGTGCTACAGAAGAATGCTGAAGATTAGATGGGTAGATCGCATAACTAATGCGGAGGTATTGAATAGAAGTGGGGAAAACAGGAGTTTGTGGCACAACTTGACTAGAAGAAGGGATCGTTTGGTAGGACATGTTCTGAGGCATCAAGGGATCACCAATTTAGTATTGGAGGGCAGCGTGGAAGGTAAAAATCGTAGAGGGAGACCAAGAGATGAATACACTAAGCAGATTCAGAAGGATGTAGGCTGCAGTACTCTACTGGGAGATGAAGCAGCTTGCACAGGATAGAGTAGCATGGAGAGGTGCTTCAATCCAGTCTCAGGATTGAAGACCATAACAACAACTACTCTGTGATGGTGATTTTCAAAAAATTCGCAAGTACACTATTCGTTGTTACTAGGCAAGAGTTTTCGCACCGCTCTGCAAGTTAACTGTCGAATGGGTCCTGTCTCTATATATGCAGATCAAAGCGTCCATGCAGAAGCAGGTCTGGGTACCTTATCCGATTACAGGTGTATAGGATTTCGCAAATCACGTACTGGCAAACTTAATGTGTTTAGTCGTTTACTTGTCATTAGTGAAATGCATGTTTATTGTAATAATTAAAATTAGTAAACATCCAAATACCGTGGAAATTCGAGAAAGGTTCATGCATATGTGTTGAAAAAGCCATAATTAAAGAAGAGAAGGATGGGTGGTATTGGATTACAGCCGCCACCTCATTATACGAGTCGCAGTGCACTGGTACATATTAGACACGTAAAACTTCTCTTGCCATTTTCTCGAAATTGCATAAGAAGTATTACTTGTACATCCTGTTGTCCTAGTGGACTACTGAAAGTGTACAAAGTTCGAAGTAAATCCGCGATCCGAACGTCGTGGCCTCCCACTGTGAGTTCAAGCCTTGGTCTCCCTCCACCCCCACCCCCTACACACACACACTTCGTTCCATTACTGTCAACCTACCCCTCCTGTAATCACGTTGTGTCACAAAGATATTTTGTCCTCGATTTTATTCACAATCAGTATCTCTTCACTAGTTACCTGATACATCCGCCTATTCTTCAGCGATCTTCTCTAGTACCACATGTAACAAGCTTCTCTTCTTGTATACAGCGATGTTCTGCTGCCCCTACCGATGTCGTATTATGCAACCCGCAATGTTACAAGTGGCATTTCATATTCTCTCGCATCGCTATGCGCGAACTGTTAGTGCTACAGAAAAAAACGAACAAACTTTTCTGTCGGAAGTTTAATGTAGTTATACTTGGATATGTTATCGCTGGAGACCATAGTTGTCGACTTCTTCAATAAAAACCCACAAAAGTGACCTTCGAATGCACCCCTACCCCCACACTCGGCCCCCACCAGTCAGGATTCCTAGTATGTCGTTCATGGCACTTCCTCCTAGCTCTGTCCAAAGTTTGCGACTGCAATAATTCTTTCCCACATTCCACCTTTTTTGATCTTCATTGACTGGCCACTCTCTTAGTTAAGTACATACAAATTGTAAAACTGACATTTGCGTAAATTTTATCTATCAAATTTGTGATCGTTAATAACATAAAATAAACAACTACGTCGTATTCATCAGGCTTTCTGACCACGAAACTACTGTGCGTGTAAGAGTTACGTTAGGAATGAAGTGTCAACATAATCAGTTTTAGCATAATGTATACAAAAATCGTTTTTCTTTCATTATCCTCGTGGGCACATCTTGATTCATAATGTTAACAAAATAGCTGAATACGCTGATGACGTAATAGACCGATCAGTACACATATCAGGAAAAGTTATTGTAGATGCAAGTTTTTGTACAGTGGTAGGATTGAGTGCCACGAACAACTTGCTAGAAATCCTGACTGGTGAGGGATGAGAGTGGGGGTGGAGGTGCGTTTGAAGGTCACTTCTGCATGTTTTTATTGAATAACTCGGAAAACGTTGTCTCCAGTGAGAACGCATCCCAGTACAAAACTTAACTACATTAAATATCTTACAAAAATGGCCTGTTGACTTTTTCTGTAGGACTAAGAATTAGCGCGAGCGAGCGACAAAATATGAAAATCTTGCGCTTTTCTGGAAAATCTCGCGGGTGTTCTTGAAGGCCACATATAACATTACAGGTTGCATAAAACATCGGTAGGAACAAAAACGTTTCTTGCTATAGTTTATCTGCATTTTGTATCCTTTCTGCTTTTGCCGTTCGTCAGTTATTTTTCTACCCAAACAGCAAAAAGCATGTACTACGTCTAGTGTTTCGTATCATAATCTAATTCCCTCAGCTTCACTCATTTCTTTAGACTACATTCCCTTACTCATGCTGAAGATTTGCGGATTTCATCTTGTGAGCAGTTCTCAAGCCAAGGTCCCCTTTCCTCACTTGGCTACCTGGGGTAGGTTTCGGACACCCAAGGCGCCTAAGTGGCGTCCCATTGAAAGACTTGCACCCGCCCTTGAACAGAACAAAATTTTAGAAATTATCGATTCCATATATGGTGGATGTTCCTGAGAAGGGAAACTCCCCATCGCGCAGCAACCCTCCCCCCTTTTCCCTGAGATTTAATGGTAAAATGTCACAGTGCATAGCCCGTCAAAAAGTGAACACAGATCAAGCATGAAAACAAGGAGGTGGTGTACTGAACTCTGAAAAAAGGAGCAAAATAGAAACAGTGAACCGTCCGAGCTTAATCGAGCGACTTGAAAGAACCGCGGCGTCGTGGTTCTCTGGTCACGGTGTTGGACTGCAAAGCGGGAGATCCGTGTTCGAACCTCCGTCATGCTCCATTTTTTCCCCCCACAAATTTATGAACTGACCTTCCGGTCATTGACGTGTCTGGTGTCCTTCTGTAGTCTTGGCAGTGGTACTATACATTGCTTATAATATATATTAATCATGTGACCAGAATATACGTGTATTACCGTCGCAAGTAAATGTGATGAGTAACGAGAGCAGGCGAGATTCCACATAAACTTCTCACTGAAACGGAAACAACAAATAAATGGGTGTCAACTATGTTACAACGAACGTTTATTTAGTTTGCTTTCTAATTCTTGAACTGCTTCATCTACACGACATTTCTTATGTTCTTGATGATCAGTGTAAACTTTCTATCGGGACACTGAGTGACATCTTACTGATGTGGTATTAGTTTTAATTTTTTGGTCCCATTATGGATTTTTCCGTTGCTGCCTGCTCTTTATACAGGCTCAATAATATGGAGCACAGGGTGCAACCCTTCCTGCGTTTCATGTCCGAACTGCAAAAATTCCTTCGCCCTAATGGAATAATTATGGAATAGAACAAATCTTATTTTCTCACCAGACTCAGCCTTCTTTGCCTTTGCCTTTTCTTTACGATCCCCCGACCTATCATTGCTTAATTAAAAGTTGGCGCGTTTGGCGTGCCTCGGCGAAATTGGCTGTAAAAAGTTACACCCCGTTCGGGGCTCCGCTATGCTGGTATTTAATTGCTGGGCGGTTACCCAATTCGGCGCCGAAGCCACCCTCCGCCATGCAATTAGCGCTTCACGAATCCAGCGCGGTTATGGCGGCTGAGCTGAGGTGTGAGAGATTTGCAAACTAGTTTACAAAAGGTATTTAAATTCAAAATGCAAACACCGGGTTATTTTTTCTATTTCAGATGTAGACTGATGAGCCAAAACATTTTGATAACTAGCAGACGATTAATTCCAGCCAGCCGGAGTGGCCAGACGGTTCTAAGCGCTACAGTCTGGAACCGCACGACCGCTCCGGTCGCAGTTTCGAATCCTACCTCGGGCATGGATGTGTGTGATGTCCTTAGGTTAGTTAGGTTTAAGCAGTTCTAAGTTCTAGGGGACTGATGACCTCAGAAGTTAAGTCCCATAGTGCTCAGAGCCATTTGAACCATTTTGATCAATTCCAATTACAAAATGAGCTACAGAGAATTTCTGTGTGGTGCGAAAAATGGCAATTGGCACTAAACAAAGAAAAGTGCGAGGTCATCCACATGGGTACTAAAAGAAATCGGATAAATTTAGGGTATACGATAAACCGCACAAATCTAAGGGCTGTCAATTCGACTAAATACCTAGGAATTGCAATTACGAGCAACTTAAATTGCAAAGACCACATAGGTAATATAATGGGGAAGGTGAAACAAAGACTGCGCTTTGCTGTCAGAACACCTAGAAGATGCGACAAACCCACTAAAGAGACAGCCTACATTACACTTGTCCGTCCTCTGCTGGAATATTGCTGCGCGATGTGGGATCCTTACCAGGTAGGATTGACAGACGACATCGAAAAAGGGAAAAGAGGGGCAGCTCGTTTCGTGTTATCGCGCAATAGGGGTGAGAGTGTCACCGATATGATCCGCGAGCTGGGGTGTCTTCTTTGCGGCGAGATCTATTTACGAAATTTCCATCACCAACTTTCTCTTCCGAATGCGAAAATATTTTGTTGACACCCACCTACGTAGGGACAAATGATCATAATAATAAAATACGAGAAATCAGAGCTTGAACGGAAAGATTTAGGTGTTCCTTTTTCCCACGCGCCATTAGAGAGTGGAATGTTAGAGAAGTAGGATGAAACTGGTTCGATGAACCCTCTGCCATACACTTAAGTGTGAATTGCAGAGTAACCATGTAGATGTAGAGAGCAAAAGTTGAGTACGCGCTGCAGTCCAAGGGGGTGCGATCAAGTTCAGTGGGGATGGAGACACACACATTGTCTTTAAAGAATGGTTGAAACGTTCGTGAATGTCAGCAGCATCAGTGACTGTGAAGAATGTCTTCTTGTCGCTATCGCACTGTGAAACCGTCGTTTTAAACCGCGAAACGTGTGAGAGTAAACGCTCCATGAAAAGGGGTGGTTTCATTGACGCCCTTTATGCCGCTCCATGAGGCCTGTTTGTGTAGATTTTTAGCGGCGATGTGCCTGAAATGTTTTCTTCGGCCACCCATAAGAAACAGCGTTATTCAGTGCTGGGTGCTGTGGTTTTGACCTCCATCGCAGAGACGTCAGACGAAGGGGTGGAATGCGGGTAAGAGGGGCTGTGATGATCTACTCATCATGTGACATGTCGGTGGTGATGTTGGAAAGATTTGTGGTGAAATTTGGTGCCAATGTGAAATCATTAACCCAACTTGCTGCTCACATGAACTTTTGAGCTGTGGCCTTTTTTTCGCATGTGTCAATGTCTTGCTGTTTGAAGCGTTGCGAAGACTGAGGGCGACATCGCAGGTTGCCACACTGTTGCAGCATTAGAGAGGAAGGTTGTAGGTATCTTTAAGCAAATCTCAAACTTGTGCATTGCAGTGGGGGAGAACTACAGTCTTTCGAAAAAGTGATCCTTTATTTCTGTTGCACAGTGAGTAAGACACTGACCACATACGGTAACTAAGGGGTCAAAATGATGTAACCCCTGATAGGTATGAAACACACATAACATGCAGGTAATGCGGTTACAATCTTAACTGACTGAGGCTACTAGGAAAACTACCGTAATTTGTGGCAGCCTACGGTAGTTTTGTAACTCTGCATGATTCCCTCACTGCCCACAATACCACCGAGCGGCATTCACTCTAATGTAGGGCGGTGGTCACGATGTTTCGGCTCATGATTGGTGTATTGCGTTGTTGCTGACGGTGAGTAGCAGGCAATGCAAACCGAATCGTGTAGACTGATTGCCAGTTCAGGTCGAGATACTCCACAAAATCATTTTTCTACCATCACACACTGACTTGTTGCATCACATGCCTCTCACCTGACCTGCGAGACTAGCTGCTTCAGTGCACTTTCTCTTGAGCAGCTTCCCTCCTGGAGCAATGTTCGGGCCGACGATCTTACAGACGACCATTGAGAATGCTTCAGCTATACTGTTGGACAAAAAATAAATTTTTCTTCACTGTCAGGAAAGTATGAAACGTATTGGAAATTGCCCCTGTGCCAGATATGTAAGCCCTTTTGCATTTATGGAATAATTGTATGAGTGAATTACAATGAAACTGAAGCTTTCTGGCAGATTAAAGCTCTGCGCCAGACCGAAACTGGTACCTTTTCCTTTGTGGGCAAGTGCTCTACTGACTGAGCTACCCAAGCAGGACTCAAGACCTGTCCTGACAGCTTTACTTCGGCCAGTACAGCTACTTTACTTGTGCCAGTACGGCTGCTACCTTCTAAAACTCACAGAATCTCTCCTGTGAAACTTGAAAGACTAGCACTCCTGGAAGTAACTATACTGTGAAGAAATGGCTTAGCCACAGCATGGAGGATTGTCTCCAGAATGAATTTTCACTCTGCTGCAGAATTAAAATTCATTATGGATACAATAAAACTGCTTCATGGTGAAAATACAGAAATAGCGAAAAAATATATAAATAAATAAGAAACAAGGTTCAAATTATTTACTAACAGTTAGTTTCAAGTATTTGGGGAACATTATTCAAGAAACTGTTTATAAAAGCATACTTAAGAGGAAAGCATGCACAAGATGGGAAAAGTGTATGGCATAACTAAGAATATGTAAAAAAAAAAAACTTGAAGCACAACAACACAGTAGTGAAACCAGAAAGCCCGTATGCTGGCGAGTGTCAAATATTAAATTACAAACATGATAAATTAGGTTCTAAGAAAAATGCTACATTTTGGAAATAAAGAAGTCACAATGGAATTCATCGGAAACAGTAAGGAAGAAGAGATTACTACTTTTTGGACATATTTATGGATTGGATGACAGTAGACTTACCAAGCAAATCTACAAATGCCGTATCTTGAGGAAAAGAATTCACAACAACCTGAATTTAAGAGAATTGGAAAGACTTTGAAACGAATAACTCCAAAAGAAATAGTAGTATTGGAAAGAGATATTTTTAGGAAAAATGGTTTTAAAACTAGAAGAACGTCAGGGCAACAGTAAAATGAAACTGGCGCAAAATGGTTTGAAGGACGAAAAAGAAACATCATGAAACAACAAACGATAAAAAATTGCAGTTAGAATGTGGCTCCTATAAAGACCTCAACGCGAGAAGGAGAAGGAGAGAAAACCAAACAAATCATTTCAATATGATTAATTACAGTTCAAAAAAGTGTTCAAACTTACATGATTGCTTCAACTAACTGTTACCAACTTCTGACACACTGCGAAAAACACACAACACCGGAAATACGGACACAGAAAAGTAAAACTGAACAGAACGGCAATATCCATATTGTTATAGGTCTTCCAAATAATAATTAATTGGTTTCTCTAGAAACTTTTAGCTCTTCGAAGGCTGCTAGATTTGTCATTATTGAAGGAAAATTCGTTAAGCAGCTTCATGAAACGTTCAAAAAATATTATATCCTGCAGTTTTCTTGGTCCTGTGGCAACTAGTAATATTCCACTAAATCATAAACTGATTTTAATAATTCTCTCACGGCTCCCCCCATCAGATGTTCGAGTCCTCTCTCGGGCATGGGTGTGTGTTTTGTCCATAGCGTAAGTTTAGTAATGTGTAAGCTTAGGGTCCGATGTTGTAAGCAGTACGGTCCCATAAGATCTTACCACAAATTTACAAAAAATAATTCTGTTTGGCTTTGGGGCAAAAAACAATTGTTTTGATGTTTAAGATATTGGATCTGTAGTGAAGCAATGAATGAAACTGTGCACACTATGCCTGAACCATTGTCTAACTGCTACATCTTTTCATATCCTCAGCATAGTGGTCCAAATGGCTCTGAGCAGTATGGGACTTAACAGCTATGGTCATCAGTCCTCTAGAACTTAGAACTACTTAAACCTAACTAACCTAAGGACATCACACAACACTCAGTCATCACGAGGCAGAGAAAATCCCTGACCCCGCCGCGAATCGAACCCGGGAACCCGGGCGTGGGAAGCGAGAACGCTACCGCACGACCACGAGCTGCGGACGTCAGCATAGTGTTGAGAATATCTTCAACAAGGAACTAACATGTGTATCCCACTTTAAGTTCCTCTCATACTATAGACCCAACAATTTTGTAACACTATCTTTTTCTACTTCTTTCTTTTAATTTTGCTTGGATATGTTTTTGATCAGATTGATAAGTTGCCACATAAGGTTTTTTCTGGTTTTACATTTGTGTTGTACTATAGTAAAGGTGGTGGTACAGAGTTTTGTACTGTTTAATTGCAAACTTCCTATGAATGAAGCCTACTGCAATTACTAGTATCATAAGTAAAAAAAAAAAAAAAACATTTTTGGCGCTTGTATGTTCAATGATGTTATCCACACAAATAAGAAAGAGTAATGGGTCCAGGGCTGAGCCCTGAGGAACACCGTCTTTTATGGGCAATTTATCGCAAAAAATGATTTTAGAAATCATTTGGAACTTGGACCTCACACTCAAGTGATACGTTCTGTCTGTGTTTTCGTAGATAAGAACACAATCAGCTATGTAGCACACTTCTTACACCCCATCTTGCTACTTTCTAAAGAAGGATTTTGAGGTCAAAGACCTTTAAGGTTTTTTATGCAGTGAATTCTCGTTGGTCAAGGCTGTTTGAAAGCACGACATACCGTCTAGTGTAACGACAGCACCATTCGATTATAGCGTGGCCTTTCGTTTCACAGAAGAGCCACAGATCGGCGCGGGATCGCGGTTCCCGTCGCGGGAGTTGGCCTACTGCTGGTGACGTCACCCACTGTGCCCCCAGGTCGCGCATCCGGCCGCGACGGTGGCGCCGCGCCCAAGGCCGCGGCCTCCAGCGGCAACAAGAGGCCCGCCCACCGCCAGGCGATATAGCACGGATAACAAAAAATACAGCCACGCAAAAACGCCGCGCTCTGGCCGACACACATACACAGCTCAAACATGTGGCCGGCTGCTGCTAAATGTTAGCATCTGGCACATCAGAGCCTCTTTTACGGGCGGCAACTCGCAGCCAGAGGTCTGGTGGATACTGCTGTTCATGTCTCCAGGAAGTTGAAGATTTTCACGAAATTTGGAGAGAGACTTTTGGTAGTCGGCGCCTGGTGCATAGACTGATGGCTGACTGAGATGTTTCACACTTATAGGGGCTGTAGAGAGGACTTCGTAGATAACGTTTTGATAAAGAATATCCGGAAATGAACCGTTTCCATGTAAAATAATCAGAATAGCACGCGCTGCATTCTAAAAGACTGTCACCACAACCTTCCCAAATGATTCAAATGGCTCTGAGCACTATGGGACTTAACATCTGAGGTCATCAGCCCCCTAGAACTTAGAACTACTTAAACCTAATTAACCTAAGGACATCACACATCCATGCCCGAGGCAGGATTCGAACCTGCGACCGTAGCGGTCTCGCGGTTCCAGACTGTAGCGCCTAGAACCGCTCGGCCACCCCGGCCGCCCATAACCTTCCGAGAAAAGGACTTCTTTTGTATTTGATCCACGGTTCTTTCCTCGAAGTTCGAGCCTTTATTGAGAAAATTTAGATTCATAAAAGAAGACGAAGTAAATATTCCAGAATTCGAATCGAGAACAGCTGCCAACGTGGGTAACGTAGGAGTAAATATCCTCCGAGTAGTGAAGCAACTTCACTCACTTAATAAAAGCACGTCTTCTGGTCCAGACTGTATACCAATTAGGTTCCTTTCAGAGTATGCTGATGCTTTACCTCCATACTTAACAATCATATACAACCGTTCGCTCGACGAAAGATCCGCACCCAAAGACTGGTAAGTTGCACAGGTCACATCAACATTCAAGAAAGGTAGTAGGAGTAATTCACTAAATTAAACGCCCATATCGTTAACGTCGATATGCAGCAGGATTTTAGAACATATAATGTGTTCCAACATTATGAATTACCTCGAAGGAAACGGTCTATTGACACACAGTCAACATGGGTTTAGAAAACATCGTTCCTGTGAAACACAGCTAGCTCTTTATTCACATGAAGTGCTGAGTGATATTGACAAGGGATTTCAGATCGATTCCGGATTCCTGGATTTCCGGAAGGCTTTTGATACTGTACCACACAAGCGGCTCGTAGTGAAATTGCGTGGTTATGGAATATCGTCTCAGTTATCTGACTGGATTTGCGATTTCCTGTCAGAGAGGTCACAGTTCGTAGTAATTGACGGAAAGTCATCGAGTAAAAGAGAAGTGATTTCAGGCGGTCCCAAAGGTAGTGTTAATGGCCCTTTGCTGTTCCTTATCTATATAAACGATTTGGGAGACAATCTGAGCAGCCGTCTTTGCTTGTTTGCAGATGACGCTGTCGTTTATCGACTAATAAAGATGATCAAAACAAACTGCAAAACGATTTAGAAAAAATATCTGAATGGTGCTAAAAGTGGCAGTTCACTCTAAATAACGAAATGTGTGACGTCATCCACATGAGTGCTAAAAGGAACTCGTTAAACTTCTGTTACACGATAAATCAGTCTAATCTAAAAGCCGTAAATTCAACTATATACCTAGGTATTACAATTAAGAACTACTTAAATTGGAAATAACACATGGAAAATGTTGTGGGGAAGGCTAACTAAAGGCTGCGTTTTATTGGCAGGACACATAGAAAATATAACAGACCTACTAAGGAGATTGCCTACACTACGCTTGTCCGTCCTCTTTCAGAATACTGCTGCGAGGTGTGGGATCCTTACCAGATAGGACTGACGAAGTGCATCGAAAAAGTTCAAAGAAAGGCAGCACGTTTTGTATTACCGTGAAATATAGGAGAGAGTGTCACAGAAATTATACAGGATTGGGGCTGGAAATCATTAAAAGAGGTTTTTGGTTGCGACGGGTTCTTCTCACGAAATTACAAACTTTCTCCTCCGAATGCCAAAATATTTAGTTGGCATCGACCTACATAGGGAGGAACCATCACCGCGATAAAGTAAGGCCGGCCGCGATGGCCGTGTGCTTCTAGGCGCTTCAGTCCGGAACCGCGTGACCGCTACGGTCGCAGGTTCGTATCCTGCCTCGGGCATGGATGTGTGTGATGTCCTTAGGTTAGTTAGGTTTAAGTAGTTCTAAGTTCTAGGGGACTGATGACCTCAGAAGTTAAGTCCCATAGCGCTCAGAGCCATTTGAACTATTTGATAAAATAAAGCAAATCAGAGCTCGTATGGAAAGATACACGTGTTCATTCTTTCCACGCGCTATACGAGATTGTGAGAGAATTGTGAAGATGGTTCGATGAACCCTCTGCCAGGCACTTAAATGTGATTTGCACACTATCCATGAAGATGTGGATGTAGAAAGTACTCGTCATCGATGGCCAGTGAGTTCTTCGACCTTTCGGGCAGCATACGAATGCCACGATGGAAAAAGTGGGCCTCTTTTGAGGAGATCCACGGATCGATCCAATTTTTCACTTGTTTATGTGACCGGAACAGCTGGTCTCCAGGCCCCGTGCCATTGACATTGGCAATCAGGGGGAGAAATGAAACTTCCTGGCATATTAAAACTGTGCCGGACCGAGACTCGAACTCGGGACCTTTGTCTTCCGCGGGCAAGTGCTCTACCAACTGAGCTACCCAAGCACGATTCATCCCCCGTCCTCACAGCTTTACTGCTACCAGTACCTAGTCTCCTACCTTCCAAACTTTACAGAATCTAGGAGACGAGGTACTGGCAGAAGTAAAGGTGTGAGGAAGGGGCGTGAGTCGTGCTTGGGTAGCTCAGTTGGTAGAGCACTTGCCCGCGGAAGGCAAAGGTCCCGAGTTCGAGTCTCGGTCCGTCACACAGTTTTCATCTGCCAGGAAGTTTCATATCAGCGCACACTCCGCTGCAGAGCGAAAATCTCATTCCGGGGGAGAAATGTCTTGAGAATATGGCGGGTGGGACACGACTTCCCATTTTAACATTTCCCAGTATGTTTTGAGGGGTTTTTCGACATGGGGTCGAGCGCTGTCATGTTGCAAAATCGTGTTTTCATGTCTATCGCTGTACGACGATCCAGGTACACTGCGAAGAAAGCGATTGAAGTTCCTGTCCGCGTAGTGATCCGGATGGGATCGGTGGCTCTCCGGGAGGCTGGTGGTCCGGTCGCCCCGCCATTGAGAAGTGCTGACGGCTGACTGGTCTGCGTTCCCGTGTGTAACGCGAGCCGTGCGAGAGACACCGCCCCCGCAGGCGCGGCGCCAGAACCCGACACCTCAGCACTGCACTGCCGACAGCCGATACCCCGGCCACCCTACACGACGCGCTGGCGAGATTCGCACACACGATAGACCCGATCACCTGTTGACGGCTGTCCGACCCTGAGAGGTGGTCCCCCAAGCGGCCTTACTTTAACCTGTCCCGTCGTCTCTGTTACTTTGCTGTTTCTCATCTCATGTTTCCTGTTTGTCTGTTGGCGCGCGGGCGCACTGGCACGTGTGTGTGTGGGGAGGGGGGGCGGGGGGGGGGGGGGGGAGGAGACCAGTGGGGTTGGTTGGTTGGCCATACTCGCAACCTACACAGAAAAAGAAATGAACACACATTAACACTGTGTTGATAGAGGAGCACTTCAAACTACTCCACTATTCCTCGTGGAATGGCAGCGATGGCTAGAAGACAAATGTAAGGATGTAGAGGCTTGTCTCACTAGGGGTAAGATATACTGCCGACAGGAAAATTAAAGAGACCTTTGGAGAGAAGAGAACCACTTGTATGAATATCAAGAGCTCAGATGGCAACCCAGTTCTAAGCAAAGAGGGGAAAGCAGAAAGGTGGAGGGAGTATATAGAGGGCCTATACAAGGGAAATGTACTTGAGGACAATATTATGGAAATGGAAGAGGATGTAGATGAAGATGAAATGGGAGATACGATACTGCATAAAGCGTTTGACAGAGCACTGAAAGACCTCAGTCGAAACAAGGCCCCGGGAGTTGACAACATTCCATTAGAACTACTGACGGCCATGGGAGAGCCAGTCCTGACAAAACTCTACCGTCTGGTGAGCAAGATGTATGAGACAGGCGAAATACCCTCAGACTTCACGAAGAATATAATAATTCCGATCGTAAAGAAAGCAGATCCTGACAGATGTGAAAATTACCGAACAATCAGTTTAATAAGTCACGGATGCAAAATACTAACTCGCATTCTCTACAGACGAATGGAAAAACTGGTAAAAGCCGACCTCGGGGAAGATCAGTTTGGATTCCGTAGAAATGTTGGAACACGTTAGGCAATACTGACCCTACGGTTTATCTTAGAAGCTAGATTAAGGAATGGCAAACCTACGTTTCTAGCATTTGTAGACTTAGAGAAAGCTTTTGACAATGTTGACTGGAATACTCTCTTTCAAATTCTGAAGGTGGCAGGGGTAAAATACAGGGAGCGAAAGGCTATTTACAATTTGTACAGAAACCAGATGGCAGTTATGAGTCGAGGGACATGAAAGGGAAGCAGTGCTTGGGAAGGGAGTAAGACAGGGTTGTAGCCTCTCCCCGATGTTGTTCAATCTGTATATTGAGCAAGCAGTGAAGGAAACAAAAGAAAAATTCGGAGTAGGTATTAAAATCCATGGAGAGGAAATAAAAACTTTGAGGTCCGCCGATGACATTGTAATTCTGTCAGAGACAGAAAAAGGACTTGGAAGGGCAGCCGAACGGAATGGACAGTGTCTTGAAAGGAGGATATAAGATGAACATCAACAAAAGCAAATCGAGGATAATGGAATGTAGTCGAATTAAGTCGTGTGATGCTGAGGGAATTAGATTAGGAAATGAGACATTTAAAGTAGAGTTTTGCTATTTGGGGAGCAAGATAACTGATGATGGTCGAAGTAGAGAGGATATAAAATGTAGACTGGCAATGGCAAGGAAAGCGTTTCTGAAGAATAGAAATTTGTTAACATCGAGTATAGATTTAAGTGTTAGGAAGTCGTTTCTGAAAGTATTTGTATGGAGTTTAGCCATGTATGGAAGTGAAACGTGGACGATAAATAGTTTAGACAGAAAGAAAATAGAAGCTTTTGAAATGTGGTGCTACAGAAGAATACTGAAGATTAGGTGGGTAGATCACATAACTAATGAGGAGGTATTGAATAGAATTGTGGAGGAGCTTGTGACACAACTTGACTAGAAGAAGGGATCGGTTGGTAGGACATGTTTTGACGCATCAAGGGATCACAAATTTAGCATTGGAGGGGAGCGTGGAGGGTAAAAATCGTAGAGGGAGACCAAGAGATCAATACTCTAAGCAGATTCAGAAGGATGTAGGCTGCAGTAGGTACTGGGAGATGAAGAAGCTTGCACAGGATAGAGTAGCATGGAGAGCTGCATCAAACCAGTCTCAGGACTGAAGACAACAACAACAACAACAACAACAACAACAACATTCCTCGTGATAAGTTTACAACACTGAGATCAAGTTGAAAAAAACCGGACATGTCCGAATAGGACTCGCACTCTGTAGGTTCCGTACAAACTTAATTATGTGTTCGAATAACCTCGACACACAAAAGGAAATATCTTGACCGACTCATCATCAACCAGCCCAAACCGGTAAGAAATGAAATTTGAAGTTTGCAAAATGTGTTGATCTTATACCGTAGGCATAGTTGAAGGATGTGCTAGATGACGATAAGTTTTGGACTTAGAAAAGGTAAAGGCATGGGAGAGGCAATTCTGACGTTGCGGTTGATAATGGAAGCAAGACTAAAGAAAAAAAAAGACACGTTCATAGGATTTTTCGACCTGGAAAAAGCCTTCGACAACGTAAAATGGTGCCGGCCGCTGTGGCCGAGCGGTTCTAGGCGCTTCAGTCCGGAACCGCGCTGCTGCTACGGTCGCAGGTTCGAATCCTGCCTCGGGCATGGATTTGTGTGCTGTCCTTTAAGTTAGGGTTACGTAGTTCTAAGTTCTAGGGGACCTCAAATGTTAAGCCTCATAGTGGTCAGAGCCACTGAACCATTTGAATGTAAAATGGTGCAAGATGTTCGAAAGTCTGAGAAAAATAGGAGCAAGCTATAGGAAGAGACGAGTAATATACAATATGTACAAGAGCCAAGAGGGAATAATAAGAGAGGACGACGAAGAACGAAGTGCTCAGATTGAAAAGGGTGTAAGACAAGAATGTAGTCTTTCCCCCTTACTGTTCAATGTATAAATCAAAGAAGGAATGATGGAAATAAAAGAAAGGTTCAGGAGTGGAATTAAAATTCAAGGTGAAAGGATATTAATGATATCCTGAGTGAAAGTGGAGAAGAATTACATGATTTGCTGAACGGAATGGTCAATCTAATGAGTACATCGAGAAAAGACGAAAGTAATGAGATGCAGCAGAAATGAGAACAGCGAGAAACATAACATTAGGATTGATAGTCACAAAGACAAGAAGAGAATAGAAGCTTTCGAAATGTGGTGCTACAGAAGAATGCTGAAGATTAGATGGGTAGATCACATAACTAATGAGGAAGTATTGAATAGGATTGGGGAGAAGAGAAGTTTGTGGCACAACTTGACCAGAAGAAGGGATCGGTTGGTAGGACATGTTCTGAGGCATCAAGCGATCACCAATTTAGTATTGGAGGGCAGCGTGGAGGGTAAAAATCGTAGAGGGAGACCAAGAGATGAATACACTAAGCAGATTCAGAAGGATGTAGGTTGCAGTAGGTACTGGGAGATGAAAAAGCTTGCACAGGATAGAGTAGCATGGAGAGCTGCATCAAACCAGTCTCAGGACTGAAGACCACAACAACAACAACAGTCACAAAGTAGGTGAAATTAAGGAATTCTGCTACCTAGGCAGTAAAATAACCAATGACGGACGCAGCAACGAGGACATCAAAAGCAGAGTAGCAATGGCAAAAACGACATTCCTGGCCAAGAGAAGTCTACTAGTATCAAAAATAGGCCTTAATTTGAGAAAGAAATTTCTGAGAATGTACGTCTGGACTACAGCATTGTATGGTAGTGAAGCATGGACTGTGGGAAAACACGAACAGAAGAGAGTAGAAGCATTTGAGATGTGGTGCTACAGACGAATGTTGAAAATTAGGTGGACTGATAAGGTAAGGAATGAAGAGGATCTGCGCAGAATTGGAGAGGAAAGGAATATGTGCAAAACACTGATAAGGAGAAGGGACAGGATGATAGCACATCTGTTAAGACATGAGGGAATGACTTCCATGGTACTAGAGGGAGCTGCAGAGGGCAAAAACTGTAGAGGAAGACAGAGATTGGAGTACATCCAGCAAATAATTGAGGACGTATGTTGCAAGTGCTACTCTGAGATGAACAGGTTGGCACAGGAGAGGAATTTGTGGCGGGCCGCATCAAACCAGTCAGAAGACTGATGACCCCCAGAAATAATTTAAAGAAGGAATTTTTACGAAATTCCATCCCTTGGGGGGTGAAATAGGGATGAAAGACTTTCTTGAAAAATTGGCGTTATTAAGGCAATTTTGGAGCTAGAGCTACGAAAATTCCTGTTTGGTTTCTCGGACGGAAATAAAGAAATACATGTTTAAGCATTTTCAGTATTTTAACACCTTGGGGGAGAAATACTGGGTGAAATTTTTTTTACATACGTCGTTATTGTAGAACAACTAAGGCTTTTTTAAAGCTACATCTACGAAAATTATTTGACTTCTCGGATGGAAATACAAAAATACGTATTTCAGTGTTTGTGGAAAACTCAACCCGTAGTGGGGTAGAATAGGGGATGAAAATTTTTATGGAAATATTTCATTACGAGATCATTTTTAAGATAAATCTTTGAATCCATGTTTGGTTTTCTGGTTAGAAATAAAAAAGTGCTGTTTGAGACTTTCTTGACGTAATAATTAGAAATTCAAGCGCTAAGTGAGCGAAATAGGGTATGAAAATATTTATGAAAATATTTTTTTAAAAAAGTTTTCAAAGCTAAATTTACGAAAATTATTTGACTTATCGGTTAAAAGTAAAGAAAAATGCGTTATAAAATGAAAGATTCTATGGAAATATCACAGCAAAACTCAAAATGTAGGATTAAAATGACCTCGGACTCCGACTGACAGATTCGCTTTTTGGTCAGAAATACATGCGAAAAAGACCATGCTTCTGTGGCTTGAAAAGTTTAGATGGTGATGCAGTTTGTGACTGATTCGGGGGAGGGGCCGAACAGCGAGGTCATCGCTCCCTGCTTTGTGTGAACAACATAAAAATTTTATTAAAGAAAAACAAAAAGAAAGTGCAGATCGTACAGTCTACGCAGGCGAAGCGACGGGCGCTTCCGGCCATTCTGATTTAGGTTTTCTGTGATTTCCCTAAATCGCTAAGGCAAATGCTGGGATGGTTCCTTTGAAAGGGCACAGCCGACTTTCTTACCCGTCCTTCCCTAATCCGATGAGACCGATGACCTCACTGTCTGGTCTCCTCCTCCAAATCAACCCAACCCAACGGGAGCAAAGCTAGTGGTAATAATTGTTGTGGTTGAGTGTCGTCTTGCAAGCCTCTCTATCTGCACGCCACTTCTGCGAGTGACGTGTCCCTAACGTACCCCATTTATCCAGCATGGGGAAGTGAAGCTACCGTTTAACTTGGAATTGGAATCACGAGAGCTTTCTGGCTATGCTTCATGTCGTTGAGAGTTTAGTGCTAGATCAAAACGAAACTGAAAAATCAGTGCTAGGACTGAGAGTCGATCCCTCAGTCTCTCCAGGTACGAGCTTTCCTGCTGTACCACTAGGTCCGACAAGTACGCTACATAGACACTTTATCTCCAGGTTTTGACGAGTGAGTTTGCGAGTATCAGTTATGTGTTGAGTATATTGCAATCTCTGTCTTCCTCAATAGTGTCTACCCTCTACAACTCCTTCTAGTACAGTTGTTCCAAACCTGGGGGTAATTACCCCTGAGGGATAAAATGAAATTTTCTGAGGGGTAAAACCTAAACGAATCGATTCTGTTTCAATAGCTCATTACTATCATCACAATTTCGTAAGATTCTAATACTTATTACGTAAGGTACCAATAATTACTTTTCCTCAGTTATTCACATGAGTAGTAAAAGAAATCAGCTAAATTTAGATTACGCGATAAGTCACAGAAATCTGAGGGCTGTAAATTGGACTAAATACTTAGGGGTTACAGTTAACAAATAACTTAAACTGGAACGATGACATAGAAAATATTGTGAGTAGAGCTAACCAAAGACTGCGATTCATTGGCAGAACACTTACAAGGGAACCTCCCCATCGCACCCCCCTCAGATTTAGTTATAAGTTGGCACATTGGATAGGCCTTGAAAAACTGAACACAGATCAACCGAGAAAACAGGAAGAAGTTTTGTGGAACTATGAAAAAAATAAGCAAAATATACAATCTGAGTAGTCCATGAGCAAGATAGGCAACATCAAAGAGAGTGTGAGCTCAGGAGCGCCGTGGTCCCGCGGTTAGCGTGAGCAGCTGCGGAACGAGAGGTCCTTGGTTTAAGTCTTCACTCGAGTGAATTGTTTAAATTTTTATTTTCAGACAATTATTATCTGTCCGTCTGTCCGGTCGATGCGATGTAACTGCGCCGTACTATGGGGACGCTACACCTAAACAAACATCGAAACACACGAGGTCAGTCGATAACATATTCCTGTCATGTGATGCACATGCCGTCACCAGTGTCCTATAGAATATATCAGACGTGTTTTCCTGTGGATGAATCGGTTGACTTATGACCTTGCGATCAAATGTTTTCGGTTCCCATTGGATAGGCACGTTCTTTCGTCTACTAATCGCAAGGGTTTGCGATGCGGTCGCAAAACACAGACACTAAACTTATTACAGTGAACAGAGACGTCAATGAACGAGGGACAGATCATAACTTAGCGAAACTAAAGAAAGTAAACTTTTCACTCGAGGGAAGACTTGAACCAAGGACCTCTCGTTCCGCAACTGCTCACGCTAACCACGGGACCACGGCGCCCCTGCGCTCACACTATCCATGATGTTGCCTATCTTGCTCATGGACTACTCAGTTTGTATATTTTGCTTATTTTTTCGTAGTTCCACACAACTTCTTGTTTTTTCGATTAATCTGTGTTCAGTTTTTCAAGGCCTATCCACTGTGCCAACTTATAACTAAATCTGAGGGGGGTGCGATGGGGAGGTTCCCTTGTTAGAAGGTGCAACAGGTCTACTAAAGAGACTGCTTACTCCACGCTTGTCCGCCCTATTATGGAGTACTGCTGTGCGTTGTGGGGTCCGCATCAGGTAGGACTAACGGATGACATCGAAAAAAGTACAAAGAAGGGCAGCTCCTTTTGTATTATAGCGAAATAATGGAGATGGTGTCACAGACATGATACGTGAATTGGAGTGGCAATCATTAAAACAAAGGAGTTTTTCGTTGCGACGGGCTCTTCTCATGAAATTTCAATCACCACTTTTCTCCTCCGATTGCGAAAACATTCTGTTGGCACCCACCTACATAGGGAGAAATGAGCATCACGGTAAAATAAGAGAAATCAGGGCTCGCACGGAAAAATTGAAGTGCTCTTTTTTCCCGCGTACCGTTAAGCCGTCGGCACACGGACCGTGCTGTCGAACGTTAACGTTGAGCGTGCCAAGTTCAACGTGCTGCTGAACGCTCAGGAACGATGCGACTTGTGCACACGGTACGTGGGCCCCAACGTGGTATACGCGATCGCAACGCACTCCAGCGGCAGTTGTTTCTAGTAGTTCGTAAATCACACTATTTACTCAACGGGCGTGCGTAAAATTCCCTCGTTAGCTCTATTAAAACGCACATTTTCTCCATCGTCCACGAAAAGGAAAGTACCATGTCCAATCAATAAGGACACAGGCTTATAACAGTTCCATTACAAACAGCGGGGTACAAGTTGGAATACTTCTCTGCATACGATAAACATTATTTCATCATTCCCACATTTTAGTAAAACTCCAGGGTCAGGCTTACTTGATCACTGTTCCTACCCAGTAGCAGAATCCTTGCAACATGTGAATTACGAAGCGTAAAAGAAAAGGAGCAAAATAACTTTATACAAGTAGCGCAAGCTGTCCTGTAGATTAAGCCAATCGAACAAAGTCACCCCTCAAAAAAAGGTGAACTTATATTTACATAACATCAAATATTATAGCGTATAATTATATTAAACTAATAATAAAGTATCAGAACCTAATAATGCGAATGTTAGGAAATTTTTTTTTTGTAGTGTTAAGACGCGAACCACCGCCCCAACAAAAAGAGCTTCTTAGACAGAGACGCTAACCATTACGCTAAACCCCTACGACCCGTGGTGTACATAATCATATTGTATTACACCTTGCTAAAACCGTTAATCGTAGATAATTATGTTACTAATTGAAATTTAATTATAACAAATTGTACCAAGAACAATGCGTTTTTGGTGGATCTTCAGTGTGTCGCTGCCTTCAAGTAGCCTACTCTTATAATACGCAGGTTACAATAATTCTTTTGCCACGAATACGATGTTCCTCACAATTTTATTGGAACGAATCACACAACTAACTACGGGTTTTTCAGTGATTCTCAATTTGCTGGTGCTCAGAAACGGCATATATACATATAGGTTTGAAATGAACGCCAATATGGCGCCTCACAACTCTGTACTGAAGGGAGACGGCGTGCGTGTGACGTAGGTGGCGTTGTGCCATCTCGTTGGTCAACGCTCAGACGCACGCTCAGAATATCTGACATGCCAGATATTGCTCTGCACGTTCGGAAAGACTCCCCGAACGTGCTATTCCACGCTATGACGTCATAAACTCGGCACGCTCAACGCTCAACGTTCAGATGCACGGTCCGTGTGCCGACGGCTTAAGAGAGTGGAACGGTAGAGAGACAGCATGAAGGTGGTTCATTGAACCCTCTGCCAGGCACTCTATTGTGAATAGCAGAGTAATCACGTAGACGTGATGCATGCCAGACATATGAAACGAGTTGTATAAATAATTCTGCCATCAGTTTTTTTTTTAGTAGGGTGAGACAGAATAGAACCGCAGTCGACGTCAGCCGTAGCAGGCGCGGGTCCGCGTGTGAGCTAGGATGGTCTAGGCTGGGCTAGGGAATCGCGGTCAGCGCGCCTGGGTTCGCCAAGGCCGCCTAAAAGCGTCGCATGTGTGTGTCTGTGTACCTGGCCTGTCGCCACAGGTTGCGCGTTGCCTCAGCGAACCAACGCGAGCGGCCGCCGGCGGTTACAGCTCTGCACATCCACCGCCCACTGCTTACCAAGGCCCTTTACCCGGCAGCCAATACAAGCGGCCGCGCATTCGCAGGCAGGTCGCCAGTGTTCATTACTATTCGCTTCTACATCTACATGGTTACGCAGCAATTCACACTTAAGTGCCTGGCAGAAGGTTCATCAAACCATTTTCATACCACTTCTCTACCATTCCACTCTCGAATGGCGCGTGGGAAAATGGAACACCTAAATCTTTCCGTTCGAGCTCTGATTTCTATTTTATTATGATGATCGTTTCTCCCTATGTAGGTAGGTGTCAACAAAATAATTTCGCATTCCGAAGAGAGAGTTGGCGATGAAGTTTCGTAAATACACTCCTGGAAATTGAAATAAGAACACCGTGAATTCATTGTCCCAGGAAGGGGAAACTTTATTGACACATTCCTGGGGTCAGATACATCACATGATCACACTGACAGAACCACAGGCACATAGACACAGGCAACAGAGCATGCACAATGTCGGCACTAGTACAGTGTATATCCACCTTTCGCAGCAATGCAGGCTGCTCTTCTCCCATGGAGACGATCGTAGAGATGCTGGATGTAGTCCTGTGGAACGGCTTGCCATGCCATTTCCACCTGGCGCCTCAGTTGCACCAGCGTTCGTGCTGGACGTGCAGACCGCGTGAGACGACGCTTCATCCAGTCCCAAACATGCTCAATGGGGGACAGATCCGGAGATCTTGCTGGCCAGGGTAGTTGACTTACACCTTCTGGAGCACGTTGGGTGGCACGGGATACCTGCGGATGTGCATTGTCCTGTTGGAACAGCAAGTTCCCTTGCCGGTCTAGGAATGGTAGAACGATGGGTTCGATGACGGTTTGGATGTACCGTGCACTATTCAGTGTCCCCTCGACGATCACCAGTGGTGTACGGCCAGTGTAAGAGATCGCTCCCCACACCATGATGCCGGGATTGGCCCTCTGTGCCTCGGTCGTATGCAGTCCTGATTGTGGCGCTCACCTGCACGGCGCCAAACACGCATACGACCATCATTGGCACCAAGGCAGAAGCGACTCTCATCGCTGAAGACGACACGTCTCCATTCGTCGCTCCATTCACGCCTGTCGCGACACCACTGGAGGCGGGCTGCACGATGTTGGGGCGTGAGCGGAAGACGGCCTAACGGTGTGCGGGACCGTAGCCCAGCTTCATGGAGACGGTTGCGAATGGTCCTCGCCGATACCCCAGGAGCAACAGTGTCCCTAATTTGCTGGGAAGTGGCGGTGCGGTCCCCTACGGCACTGCGTAGGATCCTACGGTCTTGGCGTTGATCCGTGCGTCGCTGCGGTCCGGTCCCAGGTCGACGGGCACGTGCACCTTCCGCCGACCACTGGCGACAACATCGATGTACTGTGGTGACCTCACGCCCCACGTGTTGAGCAATTCGGCGGTACGTCCACCTGGCCTCCCGCATGCCCACTATACGCCCTCGCTCAAAGTCCGTCAACTGCACATACGGTGCACGTCCACGCTGTCGCGGCATGCTACCAGTGTTAAAGACTGCGATGGAGCTCCGTATGCCACGGCAAACTGGCTGACACTGACGGCGACGGTGCACAAATGCTGCGCAGCTAGCGCCATTCGACGGCCAACACTGCGGTTCCTGGTGTGTCCGCTGTGCCGTGCGTGTGATCATTGCTTGTACAGCCCTCTCGCAGTGTCCGGAGCAAGTATGGTGGGTCTGACACACCGGTGTCAATGTGTTCTTTTTTCCATTTCCAGGAGTGTAGATCTCACCGCCAAGAAAACCGCCTTCGTTTCAGTGACACTCTCACCCCCTATTGCGCGATAACACGAAACGAGCTGCCCTTCTTTGCACTTTTATGTCAATCGTACCTGGTAAGGATCCCATACTGCACAGCAATCTTCCAGCAGAGGACGGACAAGTGTAATGTAAAACTACCTGGCAGATTAAAGCTGTGTGCCAGACAGAGACTCGAACTCGGGACCTCTGCCTTTCGCGGGCAAGTGCTCTACTTCGTGCTTGGGTAGCTCAGTTGGTAGAGCACTTGCCCGCGAAAGGCAAAGGTCCCTAGTTCGAGTCTCCGTCTGGCACACAGTTTTAATCTGCCAGGAAGTTTCATATCAGTGCACACTCCGCTGCAGAGTGAAAATCTTATTCTGGAAGTGTAATGTAGGCTGTCTCTTTAGTGGGTTTCTCGCATCTTCTAAGTGTTCTGCCAACAGAGCGCAGTCTTTATTTCGCCTTCCGCACAATATTATCTATGTGGTGTTTCCAATTTAAGTTGATTGTAATTGTAATTCCTAGGTATTTAGTCGAATTGAGAGCCCTCAGATTTGTGCGATTTATCGTATACTCTAAATTTGTTGGATTTTTTTTTTTAGTACACATGTGGATGACCTCGCTTGTACCAGGTTGTTATAATTAAAGTGCAACTACTCACAGAGCTCCATTGTGGGCTGTAATTATCGAACGGCAGCTGAACATGGTATATATTCTTATCCGTTAATGCGGAACCGATTTACGCGAGAAAAACAATTAGTTCCAATTTTGGCCACCTGATGCAAATCTGGCATTGTGAATGGAACAAGAACGTATAGAAATGTTTCTACGACAGTCACTCCAAAAGAAATGCTCACTTTTTGTAAAAATACAGTTTTCATTCTGCATGTGTGAAAGTTTTACAGTGTGTAGATACATCCTTCCCGCTTGTTTTCAAACTTAGTTCAACCTGTTCCCGTGAGTGGCGCCGTCACAGCATGTCTTCAAGATGGCTGCTACACTTGACGTTCGTCAGAAGCGACGTACTGCCATAGAACTCCTGTGCTGTGAAAACGAGACAGTGGGAAACATCCACAAGAGGTTGAAAAAGGTGTATGGAGATGCTGCTGTCGATCGCAGTGCAGTTAGTCGGTGGGCAAGCAGGTTATGTGATGGTAGCGACCACAGCAATATTGAGGATTGTCCTCGCAGCGGCAGGCCTCGTACTGCACACACTCCAGACAATGTGCAGAGAGTTAACGAATTGGTGACTGCTGACAGACGCATCACAGTGAACGAATAGTCACGCTACGTTGGGATAGGGGAAGGAAGTGTTGGCAGAATCCTGAATGTGTTGGCGTTAAAAAAGGTTTGTGCCAGGTGGGTTCCCAGGATGTTGACAGTGGCTTACAAAGAAACAAGAAAAACGGTATGCAGCGAACTTTTGGAACAGTACGAGAATGGTGGAAACGAATTTCTTGGAAGAATTGTGACAGGTGATGAAGCATGGCTCCATCATTTTTCACCAGAGACGAAGAGGCAATCAGTGGAGTATAATTCAATGGAGGATAATGCAAATTCACCCAAGGAAAAAAAATCAAAACCACACCTTCTTCTGGAAAAGCTATGGCTATGGTGTTTTTCGATTCCGAAGGACTGTTGCTTGTGAACATCATGCCAAGTGGAACCACCATAAATTCTGATGCACATGTGACGACACTTAAGAAACTTCAAGCTCGACTGAGTCGTGTTTGACCACATCGGCAAAAGCAGGATGTTTTGCTGTTGCACGACAATGCAAGGCCACATGTCAGTCAAAAAACCATGGAAACGATCACAAAATTCGGATGGACAACACTGAAATACCCGCCTTACAGTCCTGACATGGCTCCATGTGTGTATAATCTCTTTGGGAAACTGAAAGACTCTCTTCGTGGAACAAGGTTTGAAGATGACTCCCTTGTGCACGCTGCCAAACAGTGGCTCCAACAGGTTGGTCCTGAATTTTACCGTGCGGGTATACAGGCGCTGGTTCCAAGATGGCGCAAGGCAGTTGAGAGGGATGGAAATTATGTGGAGAAATGAAAATATTGTTCCTAAAGGATGTATCTACACAATGTAAAACTTTCAAACTTGCAGAATAAAAGATGGATTAAAAAAAAAATAGTGTGCATTTCTTTTGGAGCGACCCTCGTAGATGTAATGGATTAAGAACAGGACGTGGGCAGAAAAGGTCGAACTAGTGAGAAAACCAAAATGTTGGTTTTACTGTTTACCGTCGCTTACGCAGTTCGTTCAGTAATAGCACTGGAGGTGTCGACGAGATGCTGCATCCGCCTGCAGTGTAATACGGACCACAAAACATTCCGTACTGTTGCCATGAGATGGACAGTTCCCGTGACACTGTGCGACCACTAGGGCTACCCGGAGCACGTGCTGCATGGTCAGTTACAGCAACAGCAACCTCGTCAGTAACTTCATCTACACCTATACTCCGCAAGCCACCCAACGGTGTGTGGCGGAGGGCACTTTACATGCCACTGTCATTACCTACCTTTCCTGTTCCAGTCGCGTACGGTTCGCGGGAAGAATGACTGCCGGAAAGCCTTCGTGCGCTCTGGAATCTCTCTGACTTTTCATTCGTGATCTCCCCAGGAGGTATAAGTAGGGGAAAGCAGTATAATTGGTACCTCATCCAGAAACGCACCCTCTCGAAACCTGGACTGCAAGCTACACCGCGATGCAGAGCGCCTCTCTTGCAGAGTCTGCCACTTGAGTTTATTAAACATCTCCGTAACGCTATCACGGTTACCAAATAACCCTGTGACGAAAGGCGCCGCTCTTCCTTCGATCTTCTCCATTTCCTCTGTCAACCCGATCTGGTACGGATCCCACACTGATGAGCAATACTCAAGTATAGGTCGAACGAGTGTTTTGTAAGCCACCTCCTTTGTTGGTGGACTACATTTTCTAAGGACTCTCCCAATGAGTCTCAACTTGGCACCCGCCTTACCAACAATTAATTTTATATGATCATTCCACTTCAAATCGTTCCGTACGCATAGTCCCAGATATTTTACACAAGTAACTGCTACCAGGGTTTGTTCCTCTATCATATAATCATACAATAAAGGATCGTTCTTTCTATGTATTCGCAATACATTACATTTGTCTATGTTAAGGGTCAGTTGCCACTCCCTGCACCAAGTGCCTATCCGCTGCAGATCTTCCTGCATTTCCTAATGCTGCAAGTTCTCTGTATACTACAGCATCATCCGCGAAAAGCCGCATGGAACTTCCGATACTATCCACTAGGTCATTTACATATATATATTGTGAGAAGCAATGGTCCCATAACATTCCCCTGTGGCGCGCCAGAGCTTACTTTAACGTCTGTAGACGTCTCTCCATTGATAACAACATGCTGTGTTCTGTTTGCTAAAAACTCTTCAATCCAGCCACACAGCTGGTCTGATATTCCGTAACTTCTTACTTTGTTTATCAGCCGACAGTGCGCAACTTTATCGAAAGCCTTCCGGAATTCAAGGAAAATGGCATCTACCTGGGAGCATGTATCTAATATTTTCTGGGTCTCATGAACTAATAAAGCGAGTTGGGTCTGACACTATCGCTGTTTCCGGAATCCATGTTGATTTCTACATAGTAGATTCTGGGTTTCCAGAAACGACATGATACTCGAGCAAAAAACATGTCCTAAAATTGTACAGCAGATCGACGTCAGAGATATAGGCCTATAGTTTTGCGCATCTGCTCGACGACCCTTCTTGAAGACTGGGACTACCTGTGCTCTTTTCCAATCATTTGGAACGTTCCGTTCCTCTAGAGACTTGCAGTACACGGCTGTTAGAAGGGGGGCAGGTTCTTTCGCGTACTCTGTGCAGAACTTCCAGCGCGGTAGGGCGCCTTTCCCTACCACGTACAACACTAAGCTCAACTCTGTTTTCGAATTTCATTTATCATCTTCCTTAGACCATTTAACGACACCGGACCTCACCAGGACCTTTCAGCCGTTGATGCTCTCTCAGGGCAGCGCTGTAATTGCTTCCGTTCACGTAAAGCAGATTCACCAACAACGCATCGTCTCTTTCCGCTATAGCCAAACTGTCAGCTCAGGTTTTTGCTTGTCAAATGATAGAGTGGATGTCATACAGTCATCCAAACAGTATACAGCGCCAGATGTGCATCTGGCGTCCAAAATTGGAACTAATTTTTTCCAGCTTACATCAGTTCCACGTGATCCCATTAGCATGTCGATCAAGTTTCGCTGCGATGCGATGATTACAGCCCTCACTTGATCTCACTGAGTAGCTACACGGTGTCTGTTGTTAAGGGCCGGCCGCTGTGGCCGAGCGGTTCTTGGCGCTTCCGACCGGAACCGCGCGCAGCTACTACGGTCGCAGGTGCGAATCAAAATCGTTCAGATGAGTGTGAAATCTTATGGTGATCTTATGGTGATCACTCCCTAAGCTTACACACTACTTAACCTAAATTACCCTAAGGACAAACACAGATACCCATGCCCGAGGGAGGACTCGAACCTCCGCCGGGACCAGCCGCACTGTCCATGACTGCAGGGCCCGAGACCGCTCGGCTAACCCGGCGCGGCTGGTTCGAATCCTGCCTCGGGCATGGATGTATGTGCTGTCCTTAGGTTAGTTAGGTTTAGATTAGATTAATACTAGCTCCATGGATCATCAATACGATATTTCGTAATGATGTGGAACGAGTCGAATTTTCCAATACATGACATAATTAGGTTAATTTAACAACATACTTAAGTTAATATAACAACTTTATTTTTTGTGTTTTTTGTTTTTCTTTATTTTTTATTTTGATTTTGATTTTTTTATTTTTTTAATAATTTTTTTCTTAATTTATATCTAAAAATTCCTCTATGGAGTAGAAGGAGTTGTCATTCAGAAATTCTTTTAATTTCTTCTTAAATACTTGTTTGTTATCTGTCAGACTTTTGATACTATTTGGTAAGTGACCAAAGACTTCAGTGCCAGTATAATTCACCCCTTTCTGTGCCAAAGTTAGATTTAATCTTGAATAGTGAAGATCGTCCTTTCTCCTAGTATTGTAGTTATGCACACTGCTATTACTTTTGAATTGGGTTTGGTTGTTAATAACAAATTTCATAAGAGATTATATATACTGAGAAGCTACTGTGAATATCCCTAGATTCTTAAATAAATGTCTGCAGGATGATCTTGGGTGGACTCCAGCTATTATTCTGATTACACGGTTTTGTGCAATAAATACTTTATTCCTCAGTGATGAATTACCCCAAAATATGATGCCATATGAAAGCAATGAGTGAAAATAGGCGTAGTAAGCTAATTTACTAAGATGTTTATCACCAAAATTTGCAATGACCCTTATTGCATAAGTAGCTGAACTCAAGCGTTTCAGCAGATCATCAATGTGTTTCTTCCAATTTAATCTCTCATCAATGGACATACCTAAAATTTGGAATATTCTACCGTAGCTATATGCTTCTGATTAAGGTCTATATTTATTAATGGCGTCATACCATTCACTGTACGGAACTGTATGTACTGTGTCTTATCAAAATTCAGTGAGAGTCCGTTTACAAGGAACCACTTAGTAATTTTCTGAAAGACAGTATTGACAATTTCATCAGTTAATTCTTGTTTCTCAGGTGTGATTACTATACTTGTGTCATCAGCAAAGAGAACTAACTTTGCCTCTTCATGAATATAGAATGGCAAGTCATTAATATATAATAAGAACAACAATGGACCCAAGACTGACCCTTGTGGAACCCCATTCTTGATAGTTCCCCAGTTTGAGGAATGTGCTGATTTTTGCATGTTACGAGAACTACTTATTTCTAAGTCTAGGGGACTGATCACTTCAGATGTTAAGTCCCATAGTGCTCAGAGCCATTTGAACCATTTCTTGTGAAGCACGACGACCGAAGGAACAGGCAGTGCAGCGACTACAGGCGTCATGAAATACATGAAATGAAATGATTCGCAGTTGCGAAAAAGGACAACCATCAATTGCATAATGAAATGACTGTGAAAGTCTAGAGATGCAAAAGTGGGGCAGAAGTTGCGAAGGGAGTTTGATAGGGTTGAGCCTATCCCCAACATGATTCAACCCCTATATTAATGAAACAGTAAAGCGGACTAAGGGCAAATTTGGAAACAAAATTGTGGTTCAGGGAGAAGAAATAAAAACTATTACGTTGATCGATGATATTATATTGTCAGATACTACGAAGGATTTGAAAGAGCATTTGAACGAAACCGGTAGCGTCTTGAAATAATGTTACGGAATGATCAGCTACAAGGATAATGGAATGTAGTCGAATATAATGAGTTGGTGCTGAGGGAATTAGATTAGGAACTAACACACTAAAATATTTAGGTTAAGTTTGCAATTCGGGCAGCAAAATAAGAGATAATCGCTGCAGAGTAGAAGATATAAAATGCAGACCGGCAATACCAAGAAAAACGTTTCTGAAAAAGAGAAATTTGTTAACATCGAACGTAAATTAGTTCAGAAGTCTTTTACGCAATTATTTGTCTTGAGTATAGCCTTATCTAAAAGTGAAACGTGGACCATAAACAGTTCAGACAGGAAGAGAACAGAAGCTTTTTTTAATGCGGAGCTACAGAAAAATGTTGAACAGATCGGCAGACGTAGATGGAGAGGTACTCCATCGAATTGGGCTGAAAAGTTATTAGTTGTGAAAGGTATGCTTAAGATACGTAAGCAGGAAAAAGGGATAGGTGGATGCGGAATTTTTAATATGGAGAGAGAGAGAGAGAGAGAGAGAGAGAGAGAGAGAGAGAGAGTGTGGGTGATGGGGGGGGGGGGGGATGGGAGAGACGGGAAGGAGGAGGCAAATAATGTACAGCGGACGGGACCATTAATTGGTGGAGTGTTCGCACTAGAGAGAACGTAAACACAACTTCGCTTCGATTAGCGAGGTGAAATAGGGGTTACGAGACGGTAGTGCACGATACAAAAAATGTCGGAATGTAGTATCAGAATTAAAGAGGTAGTAATGACAGCAGAGTTTGTTAATGGCCAGAGCATCATTCGTAATATACATTCTTCTGCGAAACGCTGAGAAGTGATTATATAGAAAAAGTCTAGACAGTTGAGGTCATCGACATTTTTTTGTCATAAAACAGTATACATTCAAACGTATCAAATACTGCTTCGCTCGCATAGACTGTATGGCCCGCAGTGATTTTTTTCGTTTTTATTTAATCGAATTTTTATGCTCACAAATTGCAACACCTTTTAAGCTTTTCACGCTGCTCAGGGCCATATAAGCATGGTCTTTTTCGAATGGCCCGCATCTCGTGGTCGTGCGGTAGCGTTCTCGCTTCCCACGCCCGGGTTCCCGGGTTCGATTCCCGGCGGGGCCAGGGATTTTCTCTGCCTCGTGATGGCTGGGTGTTGTGTGATGTCCTTAGGTTAGTTAGGTTTAAGTAGTTCTAAGTTCTAGGGGACTGATGACCATAGATGTTAAGTCCCATAGTGCTCAGAGCCATTTGAACCATTTTTTTTCGAATGTACTTCTGACCAAAAAGCGATTCTAACAGCTGTAGTCCAAAGTTTTGTTAATTATGCCCTTTGCGTTCTCGTGGACGTATTTCCATAACAACTTTCATCCCGAAACAAATATTTCTTTAGATCTACCTGAGAAGTGAACCACCAGTTTTCATAAGCATACCTTTAAAACTTTTGTAATATAACGAAATACTTTCTTAAAAATTTTCGTCCCCTATTGCACTCCCTTAGGGGCTGATTTACGACCCCCATAAGGTTATATTTCCAAACATGCTGACCGAGAAACCAAGTACCATCCCTTGTTTCACCCCCCTCAGGGCTGGAACTTCGAAAAATCCCTTCTTAAACGACGCCTATAGTAAAGATCCGCACCTTCTCCAGATTCCAATTTTTTTTTTTTTTTGTTGGCGAATTTTCCTGCTACTGCAAGGGAGGTCTGGTTTGTTTTCGGTTCTAATCTCGACGGAGGCAGATAGACTATCAGTAAAGCAATTTTAAGAAATTCTCGCGCCCCCAATACGTTTTATTGCTACATTTATTCTGTACTGGCACCCTGTGGATGTCAATATGAAACTCTTGTAGAATTTCATACTTGTTACTGCCTTCCTTTTTCCGCTTCTGTCAATAATGGGATTGACTTACGTGTGGAACTGAATGATTTTTGACTGAATTTCGTTCTGAATCTTCGGGCATTGCTAAATTTGCACACTTTCATGGTAGGTCAGCAACGGTAATCCACTATGATTGGTCTGAAAGTTGACACAAACCGTTTCGCGGCCGAATGCGCAAAATATTTTGCTAATTCGTAACGGTCTGGGGTACTTTGTCTTACTAGAACAGTTGTGTTATCTCGATAAACTGAAATTCATTTTTATTAGTACAGTTCATACTAGTTAGTGTTTCTTCTTTCATTTATATCTTATATTTACGTGTTGTGTTTAACACACTAATCAGCATTAATATATTCTTACACATGATTGAAAACAGTCTGACAAAGTTCGCATAGTTTGTCAATTTCACGCCTGTGCGTAGTATGTTGGTAGCACTTCGTCGCCTTGCCTGTTATGCTGTGTAGCAGACTTCAAAGCTATGCGGATCAGCATAACGAAAAGGCGAGGGGTCTCGCTCGTTTTGTCCACGACTGTACATGTACAGAAAATCAAATGCTTACAGTTTCAGAAAACTTAAATGATTCATTGAAGGGAAAAAGCTTCACAAATTGAGCAAGTTAATAAAGCGTTACAGAGCGAGATGGCGCAGTGGTTATCACACTGGACTCGTATTCGGGAGGACGACGCTTCAAGCCCGCGTCGGGCCATCCTGATTTAGGTTTCCCGTGATTTCCCTAAATTGCTTCCGGAAAATGCCGGGATGGTTTCTTTGATAGCGCACGGGCTGACTTCGCTGTTTGTTCAACTCTCCAAAATCAACCAACCGATAAAGCGTTGGTCTCCCTCTGGCCGCTATGCACGCAGTTATTCGGCTCGGCATTCATTGACAGAATTGTTGAATGCACTGCTGATGGATAACGTGCCAAGTTCTGTCCAATTGGCGCTTCGATCATCAAAATCCTGAGCAGGATGGAGGGCCCTGCCGTAATGCTTCCACCGTTTTCAGTTGAGTAGAGTTCCGGGGACCTTGCTGGCCAACACAGGGCTAGGCAAGCACGAAGACGAGCAGCAGAAACGCTCGCTCTTTGCGGGCGGGCATTATCTTGCTGAAGTGTAAACCCAGGATGGCTTGCCGTGAAGGCAACAAAATACAGGGTGTTTCAAAAATGACCGGTATATTTGAAACGGCAATAAAAACTAAACGAGCAGCGATAGAAATACACCGTTTGTTGCAATATGCTTAGGACAACAGTACATTTTCAGGCGGACAAACTTTCGAAATTACAGTAGTTATAATTTTCAACAACAGATGGCGCTGCAAGTGATGTGAAAGATATAGAAGACAACGCAGTCTGTGGGTGCGCCATTCTGTACGTCGTCTTTCTGCTGTAAGCGTGTGCTGTTCACAACGTGCAAGCGTGCTGTAGACAACATGGTTTATTCCTTAGAACAGAGGATTTTTCTGGTGTTGGAATTCCACCGCCTAGAACACAGTGTTGTTGCAACAAGACGAAGTTTTAAACGGAGGTTTAATGTAACCAAAGGACCGAAAAGCGATACAATAAAGGATCTGTTTGAAAAATTTCAACGGACTGGGAACGTGACGGATGAACGTGCTGGAAAGGTAGGGCGACCGCGTACGGCAACCACAGAGGGCAACGCGCAGCTAGTGCAGCAGGTGATCCGACAGCGGCCTCGGGTTTCCGTTCGCCGTGTTGCAGCTGCGGTCCAAATGACGCCAACGTCCACGTATCGTCTCATGCGCCAGAGTTTACACCTCTATCCATACAAAATTCAAACGCGGCAACCCCTCAGCGCCGCTACCATTGCTGCACGAGAGACATTCGCTAACAATATAGTGCACAGGATTGATGACGGCGATATGCATGTGGGCAGCATTTGGTTTACTGACGAAGCTTATTTTTACCTGGACGGCTTCGTCAATAAACAGAACTGGCGCATATGGGGAACCGATAAGCCCCATGTTGCAGTCCCATCGTCCCTGCATCCTCAAAAAGTACTGGTCTGGGCCGCCATTTCTTCCAAAGGAATCATTGGCCCATTTTTCAGATCCGAAACGATTACTGCATCACGCTATCTGGACATTCTTCGTGAATTTGTGGCGGTACAAACTGCCTTAGACGACACTGCGAACACCTCGTAGTTTATGCAAGATGGTGCCCGGCCACATCGCACGGCCGACGTCTTTAATTTCCTGAATGAATATTTCGACGATCGTGTGATTGCTTTGGGCTATCCGAAACATACAGGAGGCGGCGTGGATTGGCCTCCCTATTCGCCAGACATGAACCCCTGTGACTTCTTTCTGTGGGGACACTTGAAAGACCAGGTGTACCGCCAGAATCCAGAAACAATTGAACAGCTGAAGCAGTACATCTCATCTGCATGTGAAGCCATTCAGAGACTACGCCATATTATTGCTACGCATGGTGGATATGTGGAAAATATCGTACTATAGAGTTTCCCAGACCGCAGCGCCATCTGTTGTTGACAATTGTAACTACTGTAATTTCGAAAGTTTGGCTGCCTGAAAATGTACTGTTGTCCTAAGCATATTGCAACAAACGGTGATTTTTCTATCGCTGCTCGTTCAGTTTTTATTGCCGTTTCAAATATACCGGTCATTTTTGAAACACCCTGTATATAGTCGACCTATCACTGTGCCTGCTTGTCTTCGCGCTTGCCAAACCCTACCTTGGCCAGCAATAACTCCGGATCTCTCTCACCTATTGAGAAAATTTGGGTCGTTATGGACAGCATCATCCAACCTTCTCTAGATTTCAATAATCTAACTGGGCAGAAATGTCAGTTGGACAGAATTTAGTACGATATCCCCCGGGAGGATAGCCAACACTTTATCAATCAACTCCGAGCCTGATAACTGCTTGTATAAGGGCCAGAGGCGGACCAACGGACTATTGAGTTGCTGAACTTGTGGACCTCTTTCCGTTGAATAAGGCACCCATTTTTTCCTGAAATTGTAACCACGTGTTTGCCTGTACATGAATATCATTATCTGTAAAGAATGTGCGAGCCTCGAGAGTAATGATCGTACAACACTCTCTGTCGTGCATACCGTCCTATTTGCTCATTAGGCGGGGCAATGTGGAACCGTATCGAGCACCTTCGAGAAGTCAGACAACAAGGCATGTAACCGAGCGGCGGCATCTTGATTTTGTACACATTTTTTCGTCCAGTTATTGCAAAACTTAAATCATTTTTCTGTTCAAAATATGAGGGGCGTTCAGTAAGTACTGCAACACACTTTTGTCTCGGCCAGTTTCGGTTGAAAAATGCGGATTTTTATGTGGGACATTTTGAAATATTCGCGCTTGAGCCCCTATAGTTATATGTTCTGAGAGGTGACCGTGCTATATGTAGCCTTCAGAAAACGGAGCTGCGTACCAAGCAGAGAGCTGTCATTGAGTTTCTTTTGGCGGAAAATCATTTATAGGCGATTGCAAAATATCTACGGAGACCTGGACGACAGCACGGCTAGGCGTCTGCCATCACCGCAACAAGGTCGTTCAAACCTATCCGATCTCCCGCGTTCCGGCCGGCCGCACACCACTGCGTTGCGATATTGGAACGTGCGGACACTCTCATTCGAGGTGATCGGTAGATCACAGTGTAACGCATCTTTTTCCATGACAACGCAAGACGTCACACAGGTCTGCGCACCCGAAAGGAGCTCGCAAAACTTTATTGGGCTGTTCTTCCTCATCCACCCTACAGCCTGGATCTCGCATCTTCCAAATTCCATGTTTGGTCCGGTGAAGGATACACTCCACGGGAAGCAGTATGCGAATGGTGCGGAGGTTATTCATGTAGCAGAACGGTGGCTTCGACGTCGACTAGTACAACGGTACCATGCAGGCATACAGGCCCTCCCAGTAAGGTGGAGTAAGGCCGTCGCATTGAACGGAGATCACGTTGAAAAATAGGATCTTGTAGCCGAAAGAGTCGGAAGTAATGTGTAATGGGAACCTGAATAAAACAAACCTACTTTCACAAAAAAAGAGTTGGAATACTTATTGAACGCTCCTCGTATTTGGTCTCTCTTATGGGAGAACACTCACCCGTTAGAAAAATATTAAAATCCGCAAGTGTGTCAGGAAGATAAAGCGGACAATTACAGATTAAGAAGACGCAAAGTAACGATATCCACTACTATGACATTTAGTAACTGGAGAGTGAACAGGTTAGCAGTTTTAGCAGGCGACGAAACTCGTTCTCTTCCCACTAACGGTAATGTCAAAACTTTCTTCCCACGAAATCTTGGTTTCTTTCTGTTGATGGCCTGTGCAATAGCCGCCATTTCGAGTACTATGTGCAGTGTTTTGATATTCTCTTTCCTCTAGTCAGTTCTGAATCGGTCGTTAGAAGCTTCCTCGTGCCGAAGAGCGAACGCCTGTAAGTCGCTTCTTGTTGATGTACGGTCTGATGCGGTCAGCAGTCGGTGCGAAGACCGAACGGTACCTGCGGACGCGGCGAAAGCTACGCCGCGAATTCCTCTGCATTCCACGAAGCTATTTAAGGCAGCAACGGCACACAGGGATGACACAGCCGTTAGGATTCAAACTTGAGGCGTTTCAGCTGCCATATTTTACGACAATGTGTGGCCGTTGTGTTGTTCCCGTCAACATTGCTGCAATGTGGGTGCAATAGACGGCAGAACTGGTGCACGGCCTGACAATATTGCTGGTGCAGCAGGCTGTTGTCAATAATTCTCGAGGTATGGTCAGGTGTTACCGAAGTAGTCCTCCAGCTGGTACGGAAATACTCAGAAACCCTGAATTACTTCCAAAAATTTTCTGTGGCAATTCGGATTCATCCAGTACGTGCTTCACGATCTTCGATGTACGACCTCCCGATACAGTTACGCCTCCGCTCTTCTGCAGACCCGCGATTCCTTGTGCTATTCTAATAGTCGTCTTGTGTTTCGGCTCTGCACATTATGTAATACGGCCTTCGATGTCTGCGTCGAAGTGGCGGTGGGGGAGGGAGGGGGGCGTATCGCGTGACCGGCTGTATCGAATCAAGCGCCTTGGCGCGGTCTCCAGAGGCTAGGAGCCACTCGCAATGTCTGAGCACGTGACGTCGTACAAGTGTCTAGGAATGTGTATTTGCGGGTAAGACAATGACCAGATCCTAGTTGCAGGTTGCCTATGTAACAGCTTGCAGGGGAAACAGGAGGAGGCGAAGGAGATGAGTGTTTAACGTCCCGTTGACAACAACGTCATTAGGGACGGAGCGCAACCTAGGATTAGGGAAGGATGGGGACAGAAATTGGCCGTGCCTTGTCAAAGGAACCATTCTGGCATTTGCCTGACGCGATTGAGGAAAATCACGGAGAACCTAAATCTAGGTGGCCGGATGCGGATTTGAACCGTCGACCTCCCGAGTTTGAGTCCAGTGTGCTAATCACCGCGCCACCTCGCTCGGTGGGGGAAACAATTTGACTTTCAATATTCGTATAATAATTGATTGTATTTAAAAATTTAAAAAAATGCGTCCTAATGTGCTCATTACGGGAGGACGTATGAGAAAACATACGGGTGCGTTTAAGCTAATGCAACTTTCACTGTTTGAGAGATAATTCAACCAAATTTTGCCGGGTTGTCATTATGTTATTGGTATAATGTGGATTTATTTACAGTTTGATCAGCTTGTTGCTGGATACTTTCACAACACATACACTGAAGTGCCAGAGAAACTGGTACATATCGTTTAGGGCCTCCACGAGCACGCAGAAGTGCCGCACCACGACGTGGCATGGACTCGACTAATGTCTGACGTAATGCTGAAAGGAACTGACGCCATGAATCCTGCAGGACTGTCCATAAATGCGTTAGAATACAAGGGGGTGGAGATCTCTTCTGAACAGCACGTTACAACGCATCCCAGATATACCCAATACTGTTCATGTCTGGGGAGTTTGGTGGCCAGCGGAAGTGTTTAAACTCAGAATGTTCCTGGAGCCACTCTCTAGTAATTCTGGACAATTGGGGTGTCGCATTGTCGTCCTGGAATTGGGAGAATGTGTATTTGCGGGTAAGACAATGACCAGATCCTAGTTGCAGGTTGCCTATGTAACAGCTTGCAGGGGAAACAGGAGGACGCGAAGGAGATGAGTGTTTAACGTCCCGTTGACAACAACGTCATTAGGGACGGAGCGCAACCTAGGATTAGGGAAGGATGGGGACAGAAATTGGCCGTGCCTTGTCAAAGGAACCATTCTGGCATTTGCCTGACGCGATTGAGGAAAATCACGGAGAACCTAAATCTAGGTGGCCGGATGCGGATTTGAACCGTCGACCTCCCGAGTTTGAGTCCAGTGTGCTAATCACCGCGCCACCTCGCTCGGTGGGGGAAACAATTTGACTTTCAATATTCGTATAATAATTGATTGTATTTAAAAATTTAAAAAAATGCGTCCTAATGTGCTCATTACGGGAGGACGTATGAGAAAACATACGGGTGCGTTTAAGCTAATGCAACTTTCACTGTTTGAGAGATAATTCAACCAAATTTTGCCGGGTTGTCATTATGTTATTGGTATAATGTGGATTTATTTACAGTTTGATCAGCTTGTTGCTGGATACTTTCACAACACATACACTGAAGTGCCAGAGAAACTGGTACATATCGTTTAGGGCCTCCACGAGCACGCAGAAGTGCCGCACCACGACGTGGCATGGACTCGACTAATGTCTGACGTAATGCTGAAAGGAACTGACGCCATGAATCCTGCAGGACTGTCCATAAATGCGTTAGAATACAAGGGGGTGGAGATCTCTTCTGAACAGCACGTTACAACGCATCCCAGATATACCCAATACTGTTCATGTCTGGGGAGTTTGGTGGCCAGCGGAAGTGTTTAAACTCAGAATGTTCCTGGAGCCACTCTCTAGTAATTCTGGACAATTGGGGTGTCGCATTGTCGTCCTGGAATTGGGCAAGTCTGTCGAAATTCACGATGGACATGAATGGATGCAGGTGACCAGACAGTATGCTTAGATACGTGTCACCTGTCAGAATCGTATCTAGGCGTCCCATATCACTCCAGCTGCACACGCCCCACATCATTAGAGAGCCTCCACCAGATTAAACAGCCCCCTGCTGACATCCAGGGTCCATGGATTCATCAGGTTGTCTCTATATCTGTACTCGTCCATCCGATCGATACAATTTCCAAAGGAGACTCATCCTGCCAGGCAACATGTTTTCTGTCATCAACAGTCCAATGTCGGTGTTGACGGGCTCAGGCGAGGGGTACAGCTTTGTGTCGTGCGTCATCAAGGGTAGTCCCCTGCAGAAATTCTGAGCCACGGTGCTTCCACAGCCATACATAACTGCGAATGTGTTGCTGGTGCAGGTTTTTGTGCACGAACTGACCTCTCGATTAAGTCCAGCAAATGTTCGATGGGATTCATGTCAGGCGATCTGAATTGCCAGATCGTTCGCTCGAATTGTCCACAGGGTTTTTTTAAATCAATCGCGAACAGTTGTGACCCAGTGATATGGCACATTGTCATCCATAAAAATTCCATTGTTGACTGAACGTGTAGGTCGTGAATGACTGCAAATTGTCTCCAGGAGTTTCAGTTGGACCAGAGGACCCAATCTATTCCATGTAAACACAGCCCACACCATTATGGAACCACCATTAACTTGCACAGTGTCTTGTTGACAACTCGGGTCCACGGCTTCGTGGGGTCTAGCCACACACTGACGTACAATCAGTTCTCACCAACTGAAATCAGGACTCATCTGACCAGGCCACGGTTTCCCAGTCGTCGAGAGTCCAACCGATACGGTGACGAGCCCAGGAGAGGCCCTGCAGGCGGTGTCGCGCTGTTAGCAAAGGCAGTCGCGTTGATCATCTGGTGCCACAGCCCATTAACGGCAAATTTCACCGCACTGTCCTAAGGATACGTTCGTCGCGGTGTGCGGACATTTGCCACGCCTGACAGCTGCTACGATTTTACCTGCTCCGAAGGGTTGCGTCCTAGCGATGGGTAGTTCGCGAACGAACGGGTGCAAAGGAACGAGGAACGAATTCCAAGGAACGATCGGTTCATAGTTCACTTCGGCCGCGGCGGTCACTTGGGCAGTTCTCGTTCCAGCCTCGGTCGCGTGCTCGTCTCAGTCTCGGTCTCCCTCGGCCGCACTCGTCGTTCTTCGCATGACCACCTGTCTCAGTTCCACTGCCGACTGCTCCTAGTTAGTTCAGTATCCAGTTGTTCGTTTCGTTCACTGCGCTCGTCTATTTTACATGTGTTCCAAACTGTTCTTGCACTTGGATCTGGCTATTCAGCGTCCACGACCGGTAATCCAAAAGTATTTTATAATTACGTAAATTACATAAAAATTACGTTGTATGTAATAGGTACGTCTTTTCAGGTAACAAAAGGGCACATCAGCTCACTTCATTATATCGATCAACAGCAGAAGACATACTTATAACAAGGCAAGTTTGTTTGTTATTCATATATTTTTTTGGTTTCATCGACTTGATTAGGAGCTAACTTTCAATAATTTGCTTAATTTTTAGTGTAAAAAAAATTCATATAAAACGATTTTCGTGTATCTTTCATATACAAAACATCACATTTAGGAAGGCTGTAATTATTTTTAAGTTTGGTTGTTTCCAATTTGCATTACCAGCTATTTTGGTTTCTTTGAAAAAAAAAGTGGGTTGTGGGTTCATTTGACTTAGTAGGAAAAGCGGTGCCTCTCAATTTGAAGAGACATAGATTGCCATAAAATCGTATTTACTTATTATCTCAAAAACATTTGTTCAGAAGGGGCTTTCAAACCAAAAACTTTATTACTGCGAACTTTATTATTATTATTATTATTATTATTATTATTATTATTATTATTATTGCTGCATTAACTTTAATAATGCAACATAAAAACCTAATTTTTACTAAACGTGTGACCCAAGTATGAGAAAACCACATTTTATTTTATGCTTCCATAAAGTCTCTACTTCGCCTACGAACTCAGAGACAACGTGAAGTATATATAGGGTGTAAACGATTATTGTTTACAACGTAGCATAGCTATGTAGTGGAAGTCGAAACGAAGAATTTTATACAAGACACTTGTGGTCTATTAACTTGGGAAACAGCCACCAACATGTTTACAAGATTACGTGTGCTATAGCACATGCGCGTCGCGTGAAATTTTGACGTTCTCTTCTCCAGCTCTCTACACATCGTCATCGACTGTTTCGTATTTGTTGCTTGCATTAGCTTGTTATTTCTTCACAGCCTAATTATTACAGGTTTGTCTGTTTGTTATATCTGCTCGTAACGGGCAACGCATCGTCCGTAATGGGTGAGCAATCTGTACTCGGGACCGGTTTTCCGTGCGCCACCCTATATTATTTCCCTGCGATCAGCCATACAACGCTACGGTTGCCTAAACGAGAGGTTCTGCAGAATCACAGAAATTACTTCTAAAAGTGTGTAAGAGTTCTGTAATGAATAAAAACTCTATACTCCCGGGGGGAAGGCAAGTGCCCCACCTTGGTGCCCTCCATCCTTCAGTCACCTACACTACTAGTTTTAAGTTTTTCATAAGAACCATATACCAAGCACAAATGAACGGTGAACGCGTAAAAATGAACGGTTGCCAAAAAAGAACGATCAGCAGTGAACTAGTTCCCAAGGATGAACGAGTTTGCCCATCTCTACTGCGTCCCTTGTTTCTCCCCCTCCCCCTCCTCCTCCTCCTCGCCCGCATTTAGTAACTCCAGTTTAGTGGCACTGTCATCAGTAACATTACCGGCGCTGTCGCGCAGTGAAGGTACTTACTGAGCCTTTCCACCGGTCTACTTAACATAGGTCCAGAGTCTCTTTGGATTTTCTGCCACACAAACTATTAAATGCATCTCGCATTAAAATCCGCACCAAATTTCGAGCCTCAGTAAAACTTCGCCAGTCTTGGAGATTTTGCGTTCGTCTGAATTATACGTGCCCTTTTTTTTTTTTTTTTTTTTTTCTGCTGCTGCTGCAGCTTTTGGTCGTGTTTGTGTACCATGGGGGATCAGTTCCGTATCTTACTAATTTATTTGGTATGAATTTCTCGAGTACTGTTGATACTATTTCTTTGAACTTAAGCCACATACGGTCTTCACTTACATAGTTTGGAATGATTGGACACTGGTTCTTAGAAAGACGTCAACCGAATTTTTAGCTGCTTATATAAATATACACTCCTGGAAATTGAAATAAGAACACCGTGAATTCATTGTCCCCGGAAGGGGAAACTTTATTGACACATTCCTGGGGTCCGATACATCACATGATCACACTGACAGAACCACAGGCACATAGACACAGGCAACAGAGCATGCACAATGTCGGCACTAGTACAGTGTATATCCACCTTTCGCAGCAATGCAGGCTGCTATTCTCCCATGGAGACGATCGTAGAGATGTTGGATGTAGTCCTGTGGAACGGCTTGCAATGCCATTTCCACCTGGCGCCTCAGTTGGACCAGCGTTCGTGCTGGACGTGCGGACCGCGTGAGACGACGCTTCATCCAGTCCCAAACATGCTCAATGGGGGACAGATCCGGAGATCTTGCTGGCCAGGGTAGTTGACTTACACCTTCTAGAGCACGTTGGGTGGCACGGGATACGTGCGGACGTGCATTGTCCTGTTGGAACAGCATGTTCCCTTGCCGGTCTAGGAATGGTAGAACGATGGGTTCGATGACGGTTTGGATGTACCGTGCACTATTCAGTGTCCCCTCGACGATCACCAGTGGTGTACGGCCAGTGTAGGAGATCGCTCCCCACACCATGATGCCGGGTGTTGGCCTTGTGTGCCTCGGTCGTATGCAGTCCTGATTGTGGCGCTCACCTGCACGGCGCCAAACACGCATACGACCATCATTGGCACCAAGGCAGAAGCGACTCTCATCGCTGAAGACGACACGTCTCCATTTGTCCCTCCATTCATGCCTGTCGCGACACCACTGGAGGCGGGCTGCACGATGTTGGGGCGTGAGCGGAAGACGGCCTAACGGTGTGCGGGACCGTAGCCCAGCTTCATGGAGACGGTTGCGAATGGTCCTCGCCGATACCCCAGGAGCAACAGTGTCCCTAATTTGCTGGGAAGTGGCGGTGCGGTCCCCTACGGCACTGCGTAGGATCCTACGGTCTTGGCGTGCACCCGTGCGTCGCTGCGGTCCGGTCCCAGGTCGACGGGCACGTGCACCTTCCGCCGACCACTGGCGACAACATCGATGTACTGTGGAGACCTCACGCCCCACGTGTTGAGCAATTCGGCGGTACGTCCACCCGGCCTCCCGCATGCCCACTATACGCCCTCGCTCAAAGTCCGTCAACTGCACATACGGTTCACGTCCACGCTGTCGCGGCATGCTACCAGTGTTAAAGACTGCGATGGAGCTCCGTATGCCACGGCAAACTGGCTGACACTGACGGCGGCGGTGCACGAATGCTGCGCAGCTAGCGCCATTCGACGGCCAACACCGCGGTTCCTGGTGTGTCCGCTGTGCCGTGCGTGTGATCATTGCTTGTACAGCCCTCTCGCAGTGTCCGGAGCAAGTATGGTGGGTCTGACACACCGGTGTCAATGTGTTCTTTTTTCCATTTCCAGGAGTGTATATATTTCGCGTTTAGTTTTGGTGAATTTCTTTGTTACGGAATTGAGCCTCTCTACTACTGTGTGTCCACTAATCCCTGTATCCGTCGTGATTCTCAGGATTATTTGTGGCTAAGAGGTCAAGTGTGTTTTCGTAACCATTTACAATTTGAATGGGCGCGTGAACTAATTATTCAAAATAGTTTTAAAAATGCATTTAGAACAATTACGGAAGTCGTTTTCTATCTACAACAGGGTCTGAAAACGTATTTTTGTCAACATATGGAAGGTACATTGAAGTCACTGCCGACTATAATTGTATGAGTAGGGTACCTATTTGTGATGACTCAAGTTTTCTTTGAACTGCTCAGCAACTGTTTCATCTGAGACCGGGGGTCGGTAAAAGGAGCCTGTTATTGATTTATTCCGGTTGTCCAATATAACCTCTGCCCATACTAAGTCACAGGAACCATCTGCTTCAATGTCGCTTGTAAGCAGGAACACACATTACATTATTTTTCCTTAAGTTGTGCTTCTTGTTTCTGTTTTAGTGCAGATCATCACAATTACGGCTTTTCCCTCCAAAACCTAGAATGCTCTCTCTGTGACCCTGTAAATACCAGAGCTAAACAATGTAGAACAACAACGTATGTTAAAAGCATAGCATTCTGTATTACTTCATTTCCTTATTTCTAACATTTTAAAATTGTGCGTCGACTTTAGATGACATTTCAATCATAGATATTCTTATCTCTATTTAGTGAACCTATTTTCAGTCATGTTATGAACATTGTCCCTCTACACTTTATTAACCGATGTTTCGCCGCAAGGGATATCAGATTTTAGAGAGTAAATTAATATGGAGTATGTCGTTCTTCTTTTCAAACATTCGCATACCCATTTCTTCTTTCCTTATTGTCTTTTGGGCATGCAGTTGTAGTAATTAAAGTAGGCACAAATGCAGTGATCAAAAAGAAATGTTTAGCGTACATTCGCATTCTCTTTATATCGTTCCTTTCTTGTTGCTCCCATGGCGATGGACTGTTTCTATCGCAATCAGTAAGCGCGAAAGGAAGCTACCGTATAGACAGAGGGATCTATATTTATACTTAGCAGAACTAATTACATACTGACATAATCGTCGGTATTGCTTTCGTTTCCCAAAAGTTATAAATATTTCGATTTCGGAAAAGAAGCTCTGTATTTCGCCAAGATGTCGAAGAAGAAGGTCCCTTACGTACTGGTTGTATCGAGTAAGATGTGGAGACGGCGGTTTGAAAGCGGGCAGAAGTAGTACGAGGAAGGGCGTCCCTTATCTTAGGGATCGCTACTCAACTACCTGGCGAAGGGGCAAGTGTGGCAAATGTCCGGCATTCGTTTGCCGTACGTCCCACATTGATTTCTGGCGCAGTTTCACACAGTGTCGCTTGTCTGTTAGCACTGACAACTCTTCGCAGATGCCGGTTCTCTCGGTCGTTAAGTGAAGGCCGTCGGCCACTTCATCGTCCTCGGTAAGAGATAATGGCTGAAATTTAGTTTTCCTGGCACACCCTTGACACCGTGGATCTCGGAATGTTGACTTCCCTGATGGTTTCCGGAACGTAATGTGCCATGAGCCTAGCTCCAACTACCGTTCCACGTTGAAAGTCTCTGAATTCCGTCGTGCGACCATAATCACGACGGGAACCTTTTCACATGAACCACCTGTGTACACATTACAGCTTCGCCAGTTCACTTCCCTTTTTACAACTTGTGTATGCGATACCAGCGCCATTCTTATCTGTGCATATCCCCATCCCACGACTTTTGTGTGTGTGTGTGTACCAGCCGCGCCATCAGGACCAGTGTATGTTCTGTCGGCCATGTCCGACAAAACAGACACCACTCAAATATGTATAAATAATACTATATTCTCAGTACATTAACTTTGATGTTTTGCTTCCGTATGGACTACAGTAACCTACCTCACAGAGCTCCCATCATTGTTACTCACAAGGGAACATCCCCATCGCACCCCCCTCAGATTTAGTTATAAGTTGGCACAGTGGATAGGCCTTGAAAAACTGAACACAGATCAATCGAGAAAAGAGGAAGAAGTTGTGTCGAACTATGAGAAAAATAAGCAAAATATACAAACTGAGTAGTCCATGCGAAACGTAGGCAACATCAAGGATAATGTGAGCTCAGGAGCGGCATGGTCCCGTGGTTAGCGTGTGAGCAGCTACGAAGGGAAAGGTCCCGGGTTCAAGTCTTCTTTCGAGTGAAAAGTTTAATTTTTTGTTTTCAGACAATTATCAAAGTTCAGGCACTCACATAATCAACTTCGCTCTCCAAAATTCCAGGACATGTTCAGATTTGCTTGGACATATGCGGGATTTGACGGTCTACACACGGAAAAATTTGAAAACGTTGAAAATATATGTTTTGACAGAGCACAGGGAAAACTGTGCTACTGTGAAACTGTTGCATTCATTTGTTGCAGTTTATGTGACACACTCTTAACTTTTAATCACTTTTTTGGGAGAGATTATCACATCCACAAGAAAACCTAAATCGGGCAAGGTAGAAGAATCTTTTCACCCATTGGCCAAGTGTAGAAGTTAGGTGGGTCGACAACATATTCCCGGCATGTGCGTCACATGCCGTCACCAGTGTCGTATAGAATATATCAGACGTGTTTTCCTGTGGAGGAATCGGTTGACCTATGACCTTGCGATCAAATGTTTTCGGTTCCCATTGGAGAGGCACGTCATTTCATCTACTAATCGCACAGTTTTGCGATGCGGTCGCAAAACACAGACACTAAACTTATTACAGTGAACAGAGACGTCAATGAACGAACGGACAGATCATAACTTTGCGGAAATAAAAAAGTAAACTTTTCACTCTAGGAAAGACTTGAACCAAGGTCCTCTCGTTCCGCAGCTGCACACGCTAACCACGGGACCACGGCGCTCCTGACCTCACATTTTCCTTGATGTTGCATATCTTACGCATCGACTACTCAGTTTGTATATTTTGCGTATTTTTTCCATAGTTCCAATCCCAAAGAAAGCAGGTGTTGACAGATGTGAAAATTACCGAACTATCAGTTTAATAAGCCATAGCTGCGAAATACTAACTTGAATTCTATACAGACGAATGGAAAAACTGATAGAAGCCGACCTCGGGGAAGATCAGTTTGGATTCCGTAGAAATGTTGGAACACGTGAGGCAATACTGACCCTACAACTTATCTTAGATGAAAGATTAAGGAAAGGCAAACCTACGTTTCTAGCATTTGTAGACTTAGAGAATTCTTTTGAAAATGTTGACTGGAATACTGTCTCTCAAATTCTGAAAGTGGCAGCGATAAAATATAAGGAGCGAAAGGCTATTTACAATTTGTACAGAAACCAGATGGCAGGGGCATGAAAGGGAAGCAGTGGTTGGGAAGGGAGTAAGACAGGGTTGTAGCCTCTCCCCGATGTTATTCAATCTGTATATTGAGCAAGCAGTAAAGGAAACAAAAGAAAAGTTAGGAGTAGGTATTAAAATCCATGGAGAAGAAATAAAAACTTTGAGGTTCACCGATGACATTGTAATTCTGTCAGGGACAGCAAAGGACTTGAAAGAGCAGTTGAACGGAATGGACAGTGTCCTGAAAGGAGGGTATAAGATGAACATTGACAAAAGAAAAACTGGGATAATGGAATGTAGTCGAATTAAATCGGGTGATGCTGCGGGAATTAGATTAGGAAATGTGAGACACTTAAAGTAGTAAAGGAGTTTTGCTATTTGGAGAGCAAAATAACTGATGATGGTCAAAGTAAAGAGGATATAAAATGTAGACTGGCAATGGCAAGGAAAGCGTTTCTGAAGAAGAGAGATTTGTTAACATAGAGTATTGACTTAAGTGTCAGGAAGTCGTTTCTGAAAGTATTTGTATGGAGTGTAGCCATGTATGGAAGTGAAACATGGACGATAAATAGTTTAGAGAAGAAGAGAATAGAAGCATTTGAAATGTGGTGCTACAGAAGAATGCTGAAGATTAGATGGGTAGATCACATAACTAATGAGGAGGCATTGAATAGAACTGGGGAGAAGAGGAGTTTGTGGCACAAATTGACTAGAAGAAGGGATCGGTTGGTTGGACATGTTCTGAGGCATCAAGGGATCACCTATTTAGTACTGTAGGGCAGCGTGGAGGGTAAAAATCGTAGAGGTAGACCAAGAGATGAATACACCAAGCATATTCAGAAGGATGTAGGTTGCAGCAGGTACTGGGAGATGAAGAAGCTTGCACGGGATAGAGTAGCATGGAGAGCTGCATCAAATCAATCTCAGGACTGAAGACAACAACAACAACAACAGTTCCACACAACGTCTTCCTGTTTCCTCGATTGACCTGTGTTCAGTTTTTCAAGGCCTATCCACTGTGTCAACTTGTAACTAAATCTGAGGGGGTTGCGATGGGGAGGTTCCCTTGTCAGTAGGACGTTCCGTGTCGGTTGCGTTGCGGCAAGAACAACAGGGAAGTTTCGGTGACGAAATGCGCGCCGGTCCCACGCTTGTATTGCCTGGCTACGGGACAGCAGCGCCCTGTCGGGCCTTTGTACCTTGTGCTGTGGCCGGGCTATGAGCCAGCTGTTGAGGTGGACCCCCACAGGGCAGGCCGCGGTTTCTCTTTCACAAGCGGGCAGCCCCCCCCCCATTTCGCCCTCCCCTCCCCCACTCGACTGAATCGCCGGCAGTTGTTTCCTGGGCCCGCCATTGTTCCCGTCTCTACTGCAGTGGTCTTCCTGCCACTGATTGAGCCACCAGCGACATGCAGCCACTCGCCAATCACACACTGCGTGACGAAGGGGGCCGAGCCCCGCAACCAATGGCGGGAAGGAAATGAAACTGCGCCCACGGTGATTGTATCGATCAATCAGGCCGGCCACTTAATGGTCGCAGTTCGTACTGGGTTACAGCCTAAATTCGTAGCGTTTTTCCACAAGTTTAACAATCACAATAGACACACATAACAGAGACTTGAGTCATCAATAGGGTGACCATGTGCAATTGTTTAAAAGGGAGGGACAAACGAAGAAAAAAGAGGACACATCAAACGGGTCAACTGCAGACGAGGATACCACCCGTCAGCTTTGGACAAGTCACGTGACTGCCGGGAATTGCCGGTAAAATTAGTAGTTAATTCATCAGGTTGCCCTCCATGGCGTGGGTTCACGCAGCGGCTGTGGTTATGTTGGGTTAGATGGAGCAGCAATCAGTCGTAGAATTAAGTTTCTTTAATATGACATTTATAGTCACAACGCAGGTCAGATTTCGACCTGTGTCAGGTCATTATCAGTGCTAAAACAAATACAAGAGTATATATTATGATGTGATATACAAAAGTTATAAGTCCATCACATCGTTGTCTTTTAATGTTAACATTACATACCAGTGAGGAATTGTAGCAGTTGTTCGTGCTCAAGTGAATGCTTACACAGTTCAACCATTACTGTCGTAAAATTATATGTTGGTTTCACAGTACACATCGGTTATGCATATGGCGCCCTCTGAGTTGCGCCTGAAGTTTACAGTTTAGACGACATTTTTTGTAATATTTATGTTGTGTAGTAACTAAGTAGTAACATAAAATTATTATGAGTAAAACTGTGTAAAATTACAATTCTCACTTTTTCTCATGTCTGTAATGTGCTAGATGTTTAAAATTACTATGGCACGTAACAATGACAGTTTATGCCTCATGGGCTAAAATTAATTATAAAACTGATATGGCTACATAAAGTACATAATAGGAAGTATTGGATATTTTGTCGTGTTGGGACCTGTCTTAACTTAGTTGTTACTTGACAAAAGATATAACGTGAACTTCCTTTACAAAATGCACTTTGTTGGTGCTAGCAGCGCTTGTAAGCATCATAACAATAGGTCGAACTTAGTGGCCGAGAAATCAGAACAATATGATAAAGCGTGATCTTTTGAACACTTATTTTGAAAAATGACAGTTTTACGTATTAATTGTTGCTAATAGTTACCCTCATGAGTTTGTGTGTTATTCTAATGCAATAAGTTATGTAAATATAGTGTTATGAATGTGGTACTCGTTTAGATCTTGTGCAAGTGGCTGCTACATAATGGCGTGAGATTGCGACTGATTTGCGTTGTGACTATAAATGCCATATTAAAGCAACTTAATTCTACGACTGATTGCTGCTCTATCTAACCCAGTAGTAGTTAATAGTTACTGATAGTCAAGTGGTGGTTAACTGAGCAATATAAAAAAAATTAAAAACATTGATTGTGGCGTCAATTGTTTTGTTATATCAACAACACAGAATTGTTTACAAAGCGAAAGACCATTCACCTCCCTTCATTCGACGCATCACTACCGACATCTACAATTCAAGCAGCAGTTGACGACATGTAAGCTGCACTTTAACCTTCGGAATACAAATAAATTGAATGACTATGAAACAATGAAATAAAACCATGACAGTTGATCTGTCGAGCTATTCCTTACATTTATTGGCCACTGAGACGTACGTTCCAGCTCCACATATCTTACATTCCGCTTCAAAATGGTTCAAATGGCTCTGAGCACTATGGGACTCAACTGCTGAGGTCATTAGTCCCCTAGAACTTAGAACTAGTTAAACCTAACTAACCTAAGGACATCACAAACATCCATGCCCTAGGCAGGATTCGAACCTGCGACCGTAGCGGTATTGCGGTTCCAGACTGCAGCGCCTTTAACCACACGGCCACTTCGGCCGGCTCATTCCGCTTCAAATTCATTTCTCCCTTTCTTGAAAGCTGGATATTTGCAGGATAGGACATCAGAAAATGTACACTTTCGTTTAGGGCATAGCCAAATCTTTTACGTAACTCACAAATCACACGTGCAGTACAGGAAGCCAAGCCAATACAAAGCGAAGATGCGAAACGAAAATTTTAAATAATCGATATTTGCATTCGCTTATAAGCAGATCAACGATAACATCGACGATCCTGGTGCCACCTACTAACACTGCCTTCGTGCGTGTTTATCACGAAGGCTGTGCCAATATTTAAAGTATTTAAGAAATTGTAAATTTAACTGTATTACGCTCAGCTTCGCGAAAAATCCGGACACTGTAAAAATCCACCCGAACCCCGGACAAAGAGCTGAAAAGGAGGACATGTCCGGATTAATCCGGACGTCTGGTCACCCTAGTCATCAACAATATACAGGGCTATTCTGAATTTTATATTAAGAATTATTTGATAATTAGAAATGTGATAAATGATCAATGTGTCCACCGATGAGTGCACGGTGGCAGTGATCCGGTTCCGCAGATCGTTCAGAGTGGTCGGTAGGGGCGAGACCCAAACATAATCCCATAACAAATAGTCAAATGTTCAAATGTGTGCGAATTCCTAAGGGACCAAACTGCTGAGGTCATCGGCCCCTAGACTTACACACTACTTAAACTAACTTACGCTAAGAACAACACACTCACCCATGCCCGAGGGAGGACTCACCCCTCCGGCGGGAGGGGCCGCGCATTCCCTGATCGGCGCCTTAAACCCATAGAGTAAATATCTCTGGAGTGAGCATTCACATGCGCGGAACAGATTTTGTGTTGTGAACATACATTGCCGGCCTGGTGACGTTTTCTCGGGACGTCGTGTGTTTGTCCGTATAGCGCCCTGTATATTTCGAATGTCACTACATCCCTAGTACAGACGGATTCTTTTCGTACGTGTCGTGGATTATTTATATATGTTGCGTAGGCATTTTAACAGTATCCATTTGATACCGGGAATAAACCAGCTACGTAACTTTTAAGGGCAAGTGATATTACATCCTGCTTCTTTGCGATAGGTGTCACAGTTCAGATGCAGTCGATTTTTGGTAGTTTTCGGCATAATACGGCACTTTATAGTATTACAGAGCCTGACGTACATTTTTGCAGTGATAGTCTTGCAAAACGACTTGACAATACGCTAGTGCTTTTGCAAGTGTCCGAAAAAAACCGAATTTGCCACACATTAGCGATTATATCCCTGCTAATTCGTCCTTTTTTCTGCTATTCCTGCGTATTTATTTCCTCGTTTTTGCGACCTAAAGCACAATTTTTCTTACTGGTGACACTTTGAAGTATTTATTGATCGCATTTTACGTATTTGCTCCCACTTTATTAAACAAATAGTAGACTGAGTAATCTATATACACAATCGTCAAGTCACTCATAAATGCATGGAGGATAGTATTTACTGAAACAACTAACCATTCCCTTTCCTGTTCAACTAGCAAATTTACGATAGGAAGCGATTGTTTGTACGAGCCGCAATATCTATTATAAAGTCATAAAATCGTAAAAAAAAGGTCTACAGAATCAAGCCTTAATATAATGCATCTCGAAATTTTTAAACGTATATAGTGTCTCTTACTAATATAACTATAATTAGAACTACATGGTATGTACCCATGAAAAGTTACTATCCCCCCTTTCACATATTGTTCTTTCCATCCGTAGCAACAACAGTAATTCACCCTCGCTATTACACTATCAACAAACGGTGAAATACAACAGAAACACTTGATATTATAAACTTCAAACGCTGCGCAAAGCACCCACGCACAGCGAAGTCCCGAAAACACGTGACAATCCTGGTTTAATGTTGACACCTGGTTTAATGTTGACAACACGCGCAGAACGCAATGCTCACTCCAGAGATATTTACTCTATGCTTAAACCACGCGGCCACCCAGTCCGGCCAAGAAACAGTCGCTGGGTGTGAGACCAGGAGATCTCGGTGGCCAGAAGTCCACTGCTCGTGCTCTCCCGGTCACGTTCTCACTTCCGAGCACGGGGTCCCGGGTTCGATTCCCGGTGGGGTCAAGATTTTCACCTGCTACGAGATGAATGGGTATTTGTGTTGTCCTCATCATTTCATCACCATTAATCAAGTTGGCGAGATTGGGATGAGCAAAGGTTGGGAATTTGTACGGGCGCCGGATAACCGCGCAGTTGAGCGCCCCACAAACCAATCATCATCATCATCATCATCATCATCATCATCATCATCATCATCATCATCATCGGTGGGCAGAAATGCAGAGCCAGGTCCCAAGGATCCCTGCGACCGATACACCGCTGAGCAAGGGAGTCATTCATAAAGCCTCGTACATCACGGTCCCAATAGAGTGTAGCTCCATCATGTTCGAAAATAAAGTCCTGGGAATCTTCCATAACAGCCATTGTCCCAACATGTCCAGGTACGTGATTCGCGTTACACTTCTTTCCGCAAAGAAAAATAGTCCGTAAACCTTTGTGCGGGATACGGCACAGAACACGTTGATCTTCCGTGAGTCTCCTCCGTGTCGAAATGGTGGATGTGGATTTTCCAAACTCCATATGCGAACATTGTGTCTGTTGACTACTAAGGTGAAACGTCGTTTCATCGCTAAAAATTACACGCTGTGGAAATGCGTCACCCTCCATCTTTGCTAGCACATAACAACAAAATGCGGGACGCTTGTCTTTGTTATTGGGGTTGAGAGCTTGCACAAGTTGTAATCGGTAGGCCTTGTACAGCAAACGCCGTCTCAGAACTTTCCATACAGTTGGCTGGCATATTTCAAGTTCTCGACTGGCTGTGTTGGTAGACTTACTGGGACTGCGCACAAAATTATCGCTGGCCGGAGTAGCCGAGCGGTTCGAGGCGCTTCAGTCTGGAACCGCGCGATCACTACGTTCGCAGGTTCGAATCCTGCCTCGGGCATGGATGTGTCTGATGTCCTTAGGTTTAAGTAGTTCCAAGTCTAGGGGCCCCCCATGAACCATGGACCTTGCCGTTGGTGGGGAGGCTTGCGTGCCTCAGCGATACAGATGGCCGTATATAGATATAGAGGATGTAGATGAAGACGAAATGGTAGATAAGATACTGCGTGAAGAGTTTGACAGAGCACTGAAAGACCTGAGTCGAAACAAGGCCCCGGGAATAGACAACATTCCCTTAGAGCTACTGATGGCCTCGGGAGAGCCAGTCATGACAAAACTCTACCATCTGGTGAGCACGATGTATGAGACAGGCGAAATACCCTCAGACTTCAAGAAGAATATAATAATTCCAATCCCAAAGAAAGCAGGTGTTGACACATGTGAAAACTACCGAACTATCAGTTTAATAAGTCACAGCTGCAAGATACTAACGCGAATTCTTTACAGACGAAAGGAAAAACTGGTAGAAGCCGACCTCGGGGAAGATCAGTTTGGATTCCGTAGAAATGTTGGAACACGTGAGGCAATACTGACCTTACGACTTATCTTAGAAGAAAGATTAAGAAAAGGCAAACCTACGTTTCTAGCATTTGTAGACTTAGAGAAAGCTTTTGACAATGTTAACTGGAATACTCTCTTTCAAATTCTGAAGATGGCAGGGGTAAAATACAGGGAGCGAAAGGCTATTTACAATTTGTACAGAAACCAGATGGCAGTTATAAGAGTCGAGGGGCATGAAAGGGAAGCAGTGGTTGGGAAAGGAGTGAGACAGGGTTGTAGCCTCTCCCCGATGTTATTCAATCTATATATTGAGCAAGCAGTAAAGGAAACAAAACAAAAATTCGGAGTAGGTATTAAAATTCATGGACAAGAAGTAAAAACTTTGAGGTTCGCCGATGACATTGTAATTCTGTCAGAGACAGCAAAGGACTTGGAAGAGCAGTTGAACGGAATGGACAGTGTCTTGAAAGGAGGATATAAGATGAACATCAACAAAAGCAAAACGAGGATAATGGAATGTAGTCAAATTAAGTCGGGTGATGCTAAGGGAATTAGATTCGGAAATGAGACACTTAAAGTAGTAAAGGTGTTTTGCTATTTAGGGAGTAAAATAACTGATGATGGTCGAAGTAGAGAGGATATAAAATGTAGACTGGCAATGGCAAGGAAAGCGTTTCTCAAGAAAAGAAATTTGTTAACATCGAGTATAGATTTAAGTGTCAGGAGTCGTTTCTGAAAGTATTTGTATGGAGTGTAGCCATGTATGGAAGTGAAACATGGACGATAACTAGTTTGGGCAAGAAGAGAATAGAAGCTTTCGAAATGTGGTGCTACAGAAGAATGCTGAAGATAAGGTGGGTAGATCACGTAACTAATGAGGAGGTATTGAATAGGATTGGGGAGAAGAGAAGTTTGTGGCACAACTTGACTAGAAGAAGGGATCGGTTGGTAGGACATGTTTTGAGGCATCAAGGGATCACAAATTTAGCATTGGAGGGCACCGTGGAGGGTAAAAATCGTAGAGGGAGACCAAGAGATGAATACACTAAGCAGATTCAGAAGGATTTAGGTTGCAGTAGGTACTGTGAGATGAAGAAGCTTGCACAGGATAGAGTAGCATGGAGAGCTGCATCAAACCAGTCTCAGGACTGAAGACCACAACAACAACAACAAGTCTAGGGGACTGATAACCTCAGATGTTAAAGTTATTGGCGTGATTTCCTTCATAGATGTCGCTGAAACGGAAAGCAATTCACTGCTTTGGATCAACTGTATACAGCAACACTGTAACCACTACCTCTGTCAGCACACATTCCTTGTACTGTACAGTTGGTGCAATGGGTTAGCTTGCAGCAGTTCGATGGTTCGATTCTGGGTTGAGGCCTATGTTTTTAATTTGGTACATGTAGTGTAGGTAGTACGGTATCTGTCATCTTAATCGTCAACAGCGATTGCAGCGGGTCCTCTAGGAAACACGTGCACTTATAATAATAATAATAATAATAATAATAATAATAATAATAATAATAATAATAATAATAATAATAATAATAAAAGAATAGGCCTCCGGTATGTTCTGCCAGTCGTAAAAGGCGACGAAAAGAACAAACCACTAATAGGGCTAACCCTTCTTTTAGTGTGATTAGTTGGTTCAGGACAGAACTAATGAAGCCTCGGACAAGCGCCGTCATGGTCGGGGACGACGCTTGAACCCTATGCCCGCCCACAATGGTAACGACACTGCTAGCCAACTGGAAAATGATTTAAATCCAAATAGAGGTGTTTTGCAGGATATGCTTCCTGCAACCACCCTAGAAGGAAAACAAAGACAGAGGATGAGATGGTCAGATGAAGTTAATCGACACCTCATGTTCTGTTATTACCAAGCAACAAACCTAGGAACCAACATCACAAGTATACACAACATTTATTACCAGATACCCAGAATTAAAATTTTTAACAGAACAACGACTAGCTGATCAGATCCGTGAAATAATAAAAAATAACAGGATACCCCAGTCAGAATTAGATAACATCAAACAACAAGTACAACAAATACTGGAACAAAATAATGTGCAATCAGAAGAAGAAGAAAATACAGTAATGGACTCAAACATCCCAGAGCAAACAAACAAAGAACAACACGCACCAATTAAACAATCAGAGGAAAACGAAATCTTAAGGCAGCCACCAGAACAAGCACAAATAGAACACAAAGTGACACAGATATTAGATATAGAAGAAAAATTTCAGCTAACATATATAGAATACAAAGACACAAATACAGACATTAGACCATTCTTGCTTAAACCACCAAATAACCCACAAGTCGAAACAACAATAAAAACTATCAACACAATCATACACAACAAAATAAATGAAAACACAACTATGGAAGAGTTACAACTACTGGTTTATATAGGAGCACTCACTACACTAAATATACACACTAGGCAGAGATCAGAACCAACCAACACACAGAAGAAACCCACAAAACCAGCATGGCAACACAGGCGACAGATCAAAATAGAAAAACTGAGAAAAGACATCGGACAGCTAACACAACTTATAAGAAATTAAATCTCGGAAAAAAAAACGAAAAAGGTTAGGTAAAATCTCACAACAAGAAGCGACAGAGCAATTAGACGAAAAGAAGCAGAAATTACAAGCATTCGCCAAACGACTCAGAAGATACAAAAAAAGTGAAAATAGAAGGAAACAAAACCAAACATTCAACACAAACCAAAAGAAATTTTACCAGACAATAGATAACACACACATTGAAATAAACAATCCATCAAACATAACAGATATGGAACACTTCTGGAGCAACATATGGTCAAACCTGGTAAAACATAACAGGCATGCACGGTGGATACAAGCAGAAACAGACACATACAAGATGATACCACAAATGCCTGAAGTGACAATTTTGCAACATGAAGTCACCCAAGCAATTAATTCTACTCACAATTGGAAAGCCCCTGGAAAAGATAAAATAGCAAATTTATGGTTAAAGAAGTTCACCGCAACACATTCACATCTAACTAAATTATTTAACAGTTACATTGCAGACCCATACACATTCCCTGATACACTTACACATGGAATAACTTATCTGAAACCTAAAGATCAAGCAGACACAGCGAACCCAGCTAAATATCGCCCCATAACATGCCTACCAACAATATACAAAATATTAACTTCAGTCATTAAACATAAACTAGTGACACAACACAGAACAAAATTATAAATGAAGAACAAAAAGGCTGTTGCAAAGGAGCACGAGGATGTAAAGAGCAACTGATAATAGATGCAGAGGTGACATATCAAGCTAAAACTAAACAAAGGTCGCTTCACTACGCATACATCGATTACCAAAAAGCTTTTGATAGTGTACCCCACTCATGGTTACTACAAATATTGGAAATATATAAAGTAGATCCTAAATTGATACAGTTCCTAAACATAGTAATGAAAAACTGGAAAACTACACTTAATATCCAAACAAATTCAAATAATATCACATCACAGCCAATACAGATTAAGCGTGGAATATACCAAGGAGATTCATTAAGTCCTTTCTGGTTCTGCCTTGCTCTGAACCCACTATCCAAAATGCTAAATAATACAAATTATGGTTACAATATTACTGGAACATACCCACACAAAATCACACATTTGCTATACATGGATGATCTAAAACTACTGGCAGCAACAAATCAACAACTCAACCAATTACTAAAGATAACAGAAGTATTTAGCAATGATATAAATATGGCTTTTGGAACAGACAAATGTAAGAAAAATAGCATAGTCAAGGGAAAACACACTAAACAAGAAGATTACATATTGGATAACCACAGCGACTGCATAGAAGCGATGGAAAAAACAGATGCCTATAAATATCTAGGATACAGACAAAAAATAGGAATAGATGATAGAAATATTAAGGAAGAGCTAAAAGAAAAATATAGACAAAGACTAACAAAAATACTGAAAACAGAATTGACAGCAAGAAACAAGACAAAAGCTATAAATACCTATGCTATACCAATATTGACCTACTCATTTGGAGTAGTGAAATGGAGTAACACAGACCTAGAAGCACTCAATACACTTACACGATCACAATGCCACAAATATAGAGTACATCACATACATTCAGCAACAGAAAGATTCACATTAAGCAGAAAGGAAGGAGGAAGGGGATTTATCGACATAAAAAACCTACATTATGGACAGGTAGACAATTTAAGAAAATTCTTTCTAGAACGAGCAGAAACTAGCAAAATACACAAAGCAATCACCCACATAAATACATCGGCTACACCACTACAATTTCATAACCACCCCTACAACCCTTTAGATCACATAACATCAACAGATACAAAGAAAGTAAATTGGAAAAAGAAAACACTACATGGCAAGCACCCGTATCATCTAACACAGCCACACATCGATCAAGACGCATCCAACACATGGCTAAGAAGAGGCAATATATACAGTGAGACAGAAGGATTCATGATTGCAATACAGGATCAAACAATAAACACCAGATATTACAGCAAGCATATTATTAAAGATCCCAATACCACAACAGATAAATGCAGACTTTGCAAACAACAAATAGAAACAGTAGATCACATCACAAGCGGATGTACAATACTAGCAAATACAGAATACCCCAGAAGACATGACAATGTCGCAAAAATAATACATGAACAGCTTGCCTTACAACATAAACTTTTAAAACAACACGTTCCTACATACAAGTATACACCACAAAATGTACTGGAGAATGATGAATACAAATTATACTGGAACAGAACCATTATAACAGATAAAACAACGCCACATAACAAACCTGACATCATACTCACCAATAAAAAGAAGAAATTAACACAACTAATTGAAATATCCATACCCAATACAGCAAATATACAGAAGAAAACAGGAGAAAAATTTGAAAAATACATCCAACTGGCTGAGGAAGTCTAGGACATGTGGCATCAGGATAAAGTTGACATTATACCAATTATACTTTCAACTACAGGAGTCATACCACGCAATATCCACCAGTACATCAATGCAATACAGCTACATCCAAACTTATATATACAACTTCAGAAATCCGTAATTATTGATACATGTTCAATTACCCGAAAGTTCCTAAACGCAATGTAGCATATACCGTACAGTTGAAAGGAAGTGACGCTTGATCAAGGTCCGCGTCACTTTCATTCCGAACCAGACCTAAGGTCTGAGAAAGGAAAGATGATAATAATAATAATAATAATAATTATTATTATTATTATTATTATTATTATTATTATTATTATTATTATTATTATATCCATGGGATTGTGGAAATATCACGTCTGTTACCGTTAGGGTGTAATTCGAATCGGAACATTTCACAATTACCGATATTGGTATGAATCATGCAGAACAATATCAGTCAGAGGGGTAATGCGCATTATACATGGAACAGGCGCATCTTTAGCATCTCGAAATTGATATTGTTTTTGTAGTTATTCTGTCCTAAGACAGGTCGTTTGCTTTAACTGTATTTGTCTAAACACCTACGTTTTACGTTTAGACTTAAAAAAATGTTGTAAATTTAGGATACATATGACGTAAGAAACGGCGTATATTACAGTATGAAATTTCAGAAGGAAATTAGCAAATAAAAAAATTACGCCCCTATTCAGGATCGAACCCACGACCTCTTGCATGCTAACCCAAAGTTCTATTCTCTGCACCAACTGTGCAACACACCTACAGAATTCTAACGAAGATAGTTACTGTACATGTGATTACAGTGTTGCCAGAACACCATTCTTTAATGTCCTTTTTCTGCCGGATGCATTCGCTTGACGAAATTTTGCGAGAGACATTTTTTTATCGCTGGCATATGAGGAGTCGCGCTGCGAAGCCCGAGTGCGCTATTTTGGCTTCACCCTGTATACACGAGGTCGTGTAGAAAAGTAATGCCTCAGAGTTTTTATATGAAAACGCTTAAAGCTTTTTAAATACCACAACCTTTATTAACATGTTATATCTTTATTCTTCATGTGTACATTCTTATTTCTGAAAGTAGTCACCCTGGCGACGAACACATTCTTCGCAACGAGAGACCAGAGAATTCGAAACTTTATTACAACAAGCTGTTTCTCACGCACTGACTAAGTTGCGTTACACACAGCACGTTACATCTACAATTCGGCGCCCTCTGTCGGCACAGGGCTGCAAATATACAGACGAGAAGAATAAAAATGTATAATGCTAACAACGTTTATTTTATTTAAAAAACTTTGACAGTTTTCTCATTAAAAATTCGGAGGCATTACTTGTCAACACGCTGTAATCTTTAAAAACAGTTGCTATTCTTACCAACAGCAGCTATCACCGAAATTTTAATGCGAATGGGAAAAAAGTAACTAAGTAAATACTTGATTTTTCGCTGTATCCTGACTCTTCGGTAAGGAATACTGTCGCCATATTTCATCTGTTGCAGAATCTTAAAATTTCGTCTGAGATATATTGAGATATCATCTCCTCCACGGATTCCACAATCGTCGTCTGTTTGAAACGTAACTCCTACTTGAAGCCTTTTGACTATTTTTCGACTGTGACTGTCTCAATAAATATGTAAAGGTTTTCTAAATTACCGCTACCAGTCACAAACTTTTATGACTATTGTATTATTTATTTAGCGACGTTTCGAGTGAATACCTCATCTTCAGGCTAAATGGCATTACTAAAACAATTTTACAGTAAGATCATACTGATGTTACATAAGTTTTTCGTAAATGCCGTGGTTATCCTGTGGAAGAAGAGAGAACTTAGTAAGAGGCGATGTCACTTTGGAAGCTGGACTGGTGTTTGCATGAAAATGTTTTGTAACAGTCACTCACTTTGTTCTTGTGGCGTGGCAGTCTCGTTGTGATGCGCTGAGGTGTTTCCATTTCCGTGGCTCTCTTGGCTTTCTTGGTCATTGTTCTCAAATTTTCACTAACGGAACAGTAACTTGGAAACACGGTCACAAAACCATTCTGTAGTGCAGTTGACAAGATCTTGGAAGAAATGGAAATATTCATCCAGGGCCACATGGGGAATAACGAAATCCTGAATGAAATGACAGACTTCAAAAATTCACATTTCTTTTCCAATTTCACTACAGTACTCTAAGAATAAAAGCTACATAACAAGACATTCGTTTGACTCTAGCCCCAGCAATAGCTTAGAAATATGTAAAATAAATAGTTTATATCATGATGTGCACAATAATATTGTAACAGGTGCTCAATTTGTAATGTATTTCGTCAACCTACATCTGTAATACGATAACAAAACGTGTAGAAGACATGTAAACATCTGACACCACATAGATCGACAAATCGATAGTCAAATCGAAACCAGCCGTATTTCGACCGCCATCTTGTCCACTGCACTACAGAACTGTTTGTGGTCGTGTTTCCATGTTATTGATATGTTAGTGACAATTTGTGAACAGTGAGTAGGAGAGCCATGGAAATGGAGGCACCCCAACGAATCACAATGAGACTGCCACGCCAGACGACCAAAGTGAGTGACCTTCCCAAAACATTTTCGTGCAAACATCAGTCCAGCTTCCAAAGTGACCTCACCTCTTACTAAGTTTTCTCTTCTTCCACAGATAACCACAGAATATACGAGAAAACTATGTAACATCAGTATGACCTTATTGTAAAATTCTTTGCCATTTAGCCTGAAGATGGTTGCCTCGAAACATGTCGCTGAATAAATAATACTATAGTCATAAAAGTTTGTGACTGGTAGCGGTAATTTAAAAACCTTTACCAACTCCTGTTTTTCTCATATGACATGCTGAAGTATACGGACCATGTCTGTCAGGTGGATCCAATATTCGTGAATGTGATCAGTGAGCCGGCCGGGGTGGCCGAGCGGTTGTAGGCGCTCTAGTCAGGGACCGCACTACTGCTTCGGTCGCAGATTCGAATCCTGCCTCGGGCATGGATGTGTGTGATGTCCTTAGGTTAGTTAGGTTTAAGTAGTTCTAAGTCCTAGGGGACTGATGACCTCAGATGTTAAGTCCCATAGTGATCAGAGCCATTTGAACCATTTTTTTGTGATCAGTGTTCGCCACTGGTAGTCAACAAATGGTTCAAATGCCTCTAAGCACTATGGGACTTAACATCTGAGGTCATCAGTCCCCTAGACTTAGAACTACTTAAACCTAACTAGCATATCCATGCCCAAGGCAGGATTCGAACTTGCGACTGCAGAAGCAGCGCAGTTCCGGACTAAAGCACTTAGGTTAGTGAAGGAGGTCCCTGTGCCCGCTAAATCACTCTTACTTTGGAATCGGTGAACGGTTAGAAAATTTTACTAGTAACTGAGTTAACAAAAGTGTGTTGTAGGTAAAATGGTTGACTACCCCTGGTATACACAATCATTTACAATTTTTTTTTTATTTTCTGATTTCATGATGTATTTGTGGGCAGTGTTGTAATTTTTCGAATAAAATTCTGTACAAAGAAAAATACTGTGTAATAATACAGAGTACGGAAGACGAATGTTCAGAGTTGGAGTCCCAGTCCGACACACACAGTTTTAATTTGTCAGAAGTTTCAAGGTTAGTAGTCGCATCATTTCTGTGATGGTTATTTTTCCGGCAATACACGACGCAGCCTCCAAAATCCGCGGATGCCACGGTCGCGAGACGTGTGACAAGTGTTCAGTTGTTGAGGAAGGACTTTCTCCGCCAGATAAGCTGCGAGGCTGCCCAGAAGACTACCCGACGCGTCCCAGCTGGTGGCCCGCGGCCCCATCCTCTTCTTCTTCCTTACTGGGAAGACTGGGCGACCTTGGCTCCTCTTGGCATCTCGTCTTCCTCCTCCACACCCGCACTGCCAGCATCTTGTTTATTTTCCCGCGGGTCGCCACGTGGGATCGCCCGGGGCGGTGTGTTTGTGTGGACGGAGCAGCATGCCGCCGCTGTGAGAGCCACCTGTCGGCGCGCGGCCGCACCACGACCACCTGATGTACCTGTCGCGGATATCAGAGGGCGCCACGGGCGCGCCTCTCAAGTCGCCGGCCGCCGACGTCAACGATGACGTCATGGAGGCGTGGAGTAAGTAGCGCGCAGACGTGGTTGTTGTGTCGGTACGGAATGTGTCCACTTCCGGATGTCATTTGCAGCATTTAGCCCCTCTGTGATTATTACTCACCTTACTGCTCTCTTAATAACTGTCGCAATGGCCGGCATACTCTGCAGGCAAACAAGCTTCTTGGTCTTAAACGGGGTATGACACAGTGGCCTCCAGGCCTGGTGATAAATATGTAAGCAAAGCATTATCAAGTTCTAAACAGAGAATCAAAGTATTTCCAGATTCTGTTAGGATTAGTTGAGATAACAGCCACGTGAGCAATCTACCTCCATAATTTTTTACTTTTTTCTTTTTTTGTGTAACTTTACCTTCCCCCATAAAAATAGAATACATGAATATCAGACTGGTAAACATTGTTCCTTGTTAGATGATCCTTAGATCATATGAACGAGTCTTTTATCGATTTATGTATACATGATCAGTGTTAACATTAATGAACATTACGGCAAGAAAAAGGAATAAAAGTGAGATAGTGTTAATACTTTCATTCTTCTTTACCTCCTCTGCAGATGACGTGTCACTGAGCACATTTGTTCTGTGCATGCAGTACACGTGAGGTGCATAGTTGTTTCCACTGCCCTGTGTGGAATACATTAAGTTCTTGTACACTTCACTAACCTACTGTCTTCGTGATGATGATGTCCACAGCGAAGAAAACAGCACGCAGGTCGTGGATTCTTTTTCTTGAGGCTGAAATTAACTTCACTAGGAACTGCTGCTACGAATAAACTATAACTCATTTGAGACGCCACTCGCGTTTATATTGATATAGACACGAGAAACTATTCTTGATCACAACGTATTGAACATATCTTTCCACAGTCATTATATCTGGCTAAATAAACATGAAATACTTGCTGCCACAGACAACATGTCTGTCTACTGGAACGGTCAGACCTGGAGAGGCAGACTGCCCGAGACACTTCGCGCGCCAAGCCAGCAAGGCGTGACCCGAACGCCACCGAAGTGTATTGGCAGTAATATCGTCAGTCTTTTGCTTTAGTAATACTTTGATTTTAATAATTTTGAAATGACTGATTGATGGCTGGCTGTTGAAAGATGTTTGTTCAAAAAAATGAAGTAATTTGGACGACAGGTTTAATTAATAATAGCAACTAAAGTTTGTTTTGGCGCCCTACCGCCGAACACAGCAGCCAATCACAGAGCAGCAGCATCATGCAGGCGGTCTTTCCCACGGGAATGGTACCGAATCTAACATCTGTCACCGGTAACTCATCCCACATTGCGTCATCTATATGCTTCTTGCATCTCCACTGCCCTGGGAATATCTTCCTGGAACCTAATATATAGCTGAATAAGCCAGAAATATTACAACATAATTTCAGCCCCACTCGCGCAACTAGACTTAAAAAACAAGGGTCTGCTACCTATAAGACATTTTCAGTTATTTGGCAATTAATCAAAGATTTTTGTTGCTGCATTTTGAACTCCTTTCTGAGCTACTGAAAGCTTTGGTAATTAATAATCGAGATCATTTTTCCCCTCTCGTCTTGGTATGGACACATTGTGATGCATTACTTGTGGCGAATTTCATTAGCGAATATGTGTATTGTGACGGCGCAGTTAAAACGCCTAGCTCCTTAAAAACTTTCTTACTTGACGTCCGTGGGTGAACACGACATACTTTTTCTGCTCGCCTTTGTGCAATCAATACTTTCTTTCTAAGTGATGAATTGCCCCAGATAATTATTCCGTAACACATTATTGAGCGGAAGTATGCAAAATATGTTAGGAGGTTGATTCGTTTGTTTCCAAGATTAGCAAGTATAGGAAGAGCAAAAGAGCTGAACTTAATTGCTTAAGAAGCTCCGCATTCTTTCACTTCAAGTTGTCATCGATATGTACTTCTACTCATGTGCCTCGTCAATTGTTAGTACGACTCTGTTTGTTGTACAGAATCGAATATAGTGTGTTTTTCAAAATTTAGGAAGAGTCCATTTTTCGAGAAACACTTTATAATTCTTTGGGAAATATAATTTACCATCTCTTCTGTTGCTTTCTCTCTAACTTCCAAACACACGCGTTCAAACTTTCATTTGAATTTTGTGTGTTTCCTCCCAAGCACCGGAACAAAAAAGGTGCGTGAAAAAGGCAGATTTCAGGCAGGTGCATTTTTTTGTTCAACCGCCAATAACAAACATTTCCGTTTCGTATTCGGAAAAACCGTTTCAGGGGTGGATTATAAACACTTTTATGGATTCAAAAATGCAATTTTAAAAAAAAATCAGTTTTTTGAACCAAAAGATAGTAAACCTCCCCTTAATTATATTTTTTGATGCGTCCCTGTTGTATGAGACCTGATTTTAGTAAGGCACTGGTAAATACCTGCCCATGAACACTTGCAGAAGGCAGCAATAATAGTCATTGTCTGTCAGTGTTCCCCTCTCAATACCTGCTCGTTACAGTGACTTCCTGGAGCCAAGGGCGGTAAGTACTCTTCAATCGCCCTCCCGGTTAGCCGTGCGGTCTAACGCACGGCTTTCCGGGCGGGAAGGAGCGCCTGGTCCCCGGCACGAATCCACCTGGCGGATTTGTGTCGAGGTCCGGTGAACCGGCCAGTCTGTGGATGGTTTTTAGGCGCTTTTCCATCTGCCTCGGCGAATGCGGGCTGGTTCCCCTTATTCCTCCTCAGTTACACTTTGTCGGCGATTGCTGCACAAACAAGTTCTCCAGGTACGCGTACACCACCATTACTCTACCACGCAAACATAGGGGTTACACTCGTCTGGTGTGATACGTTCCCTGGGGAATCCACCGGAGGGCGAACCGCACAATAACCCTGGGTTCGGTGTGGGGCGGCGGAGGGGTGAAGTGGACTGCGGTAGTCGTCGTGGGGTTGTGGACCACTGCGGCTGAGGCGGAGACGGAGCCTCTCCGTTGTGTCTAGGTCCTCAGTTAACATACAATACATACAATACTTTTCATTCCCTGCCGTGCCCTCTTAAAACTGCTTTGAGAGTGGGTTTCAGAAAGGTTCAGCCCTGCACAAAGGCCAAGTATTTTGCCCAAGATGATGTATGGTTCTTGAACGTAATGGAAACAACGCAGGTTCGTTTTTTTCATTTTTTACTGTCTGGTGAATTTAACGAACTATGGCACGAAACGGAAATGGCAGTAAACTGACAGGAAGTCAGAACTTAGAACAAAGTGGTGCTGCTCCCATCATTGGTGTGATTACATATTACGTCTAAACGAAAGCGCAGAGGGGTGCCAAAGAATTGGAGGGGAGCACCCACGAGACCGTCTGTCTGATTTTGGCCAGTCTGTGGAATCTTCCGTCGCTTAATCATCATAGATGTTTAGATTCATCTGAGCTAACTGGTAATCCTCGAGAGTATTTCAGGATACCAAAGGGCTGACTGTCCAGTCGCCTTAATGTGATCACACGTGTCAGATGCCTGGATAATCACCTTTTGCAGCACAGACTACTGCAAGACGTGTAGGAAGGGTGTCAGTGAGGTTCTGGGAGCTACTGACAAAGATGTGGCCACCTGCAATAGGTTTCTCGGTTCGTGACGCGAACAGCCCGATTGAGGTGGTCCCACATTTTCTCCCGATTGGGTTTAAATCTCGGAAGTTCGGTGGCCAGGTGAGTATGGTCAACACATACAGGTGCTCTTCGGACAATGCACGGACACTGTGAGCTGTGTGACACGTTGCATTATCCTACTGGTAGATGCCATCGTGCCGAGGAAAAAGAACTGTGTGTAGGGATGGACATGATCCCCCCAAGGACGGATACATACTTTTGTTGACATAATGCCTTCCAGAATGACGAAATCACCCATGTATTGCCACGAAAACTTTCCCCAGACCAAAATGCTCCCTCTTTCGGCCTGGACCCTTCCGACGATTGTTGCAGGGGCGTACACACCAACGGTCATCTGTCCGATGGGGCATAAAATATTGAACCGTGGTACAACTCAGTTCTTTAGAAAATAAAAAATTATAATCTCTCCACAGTTATTTAAAGGAAATAGGAAGACCGGGATCACTGGTGATGGACAAGCTTGTGATTGTTTTACAATTTTAATTTCACTCAGAAGAGACTTTATTATAAACTTCAATTCGGACATTTGCCGTCTTACTGATGCAATATACAAATCTTTACTTTAATTGAATTACATAAACACGAATAAGAATCATATTTTGCGTCCGCAACCAAAATCGTAGATAGTAGGCACGGTGAATAATTAATCATAAACAATCGTTCTTGTTTAACCATATCTCAAAAGACTAGTAACACTATACACTTCCAACCCAAAGTTACACAGCCACATAATACCACAACTTCATTAAAAAACGAAGGTCTTAAAGCTTAATGAAAGTGAACTGCCCATATAAAGGTCCACAGTGAAACATGCTTATACTAAAAATGTAAAGTGGGCCAACCAAGGTCGCAAAACTGGCACACAGGAAAAATAAGTTGCACATTCATTAAAGATACACAAATGATTAACATAGCCGGCCGGTGTGGCCGTGCGGTTCTAGGCGCTTCAGTCTGAAACCGCGTGACCGCTACGGTCGCAGGTTCGAATCCTGCCTCGGGCATGGATGTGTGTGATGTCCTTAGGTTAGTTACGTTTAAGTAGTCCGAAGTTCTAGGGGACTGATGACCAAAGATGTTAAGTCCCATATTGCTCAGAGCCATTTGAACCATTTTTTTATTAACATAAGTGTTAAATAAGAAATGCTAGTAATAACTGAACCAGTAAAATAACTTACAGAAACGCTAATATTATCAAAGTGGCCTCACTTAACTTTAGAGAACAGCGTTAAGGCCCACAGCAGAATTTGGAAGCAATAACGCTACGGCCGCAGGAAATACGAGCGTTCACTCCCCACGGCTTGTGCACAGGCTGACCAGCAGGTGGTATACATTTATGTATAGTCCGACCGGCCTCACAATTAGCGGTCCTGACAAGAATCCATAACCGCACCGACGCCAGCAGACTTAACAAATGGCCTGCAGCACAAATAGATAGTAATGAAAACAAGGTCAAATCACAGCCATACTGGAATATATAATAAGCATGCCCCCAAATTCTTACGGAGCAATACTTTAACATCACCCGTCTACCAGTAAATTAGCAGGAAACTTACAGATCACTTCCAGTTGCCTTAAGGCACTTTCGACATTAAACAAACATACCAAATTCCGCCGTGACAAATGATTAAACCATTAACTCTACGGCTGCCGGGAGTGTACACAACGGCAACCAGTGCCCAAGCGGTCTGTGTGTCCTGAAACAAGTTAAAACTTGCATGAAAACCACTTAGAACACACACTCCACTGTTGATGAGAAGTGAAATGAGGATCATCAGCCTCCTTAAAGTAGCCACTGTTGAATCAAGTTCAGAACCATCTCTGGCAACTACCCATGCCACAATAAGTTTCAACAATCTTCTTAGTTAAACACCGATTAAAAGTCATACGTAACTTGGAGCTTGCAAATTACGAGCTGAGAAGCTGTTCTACATCTACGTCTACATCCATACTCCGCAAGCCACCTGACGATGTGTGGCGGAGGGTACCTTGAGTACCTCTATCGGTTCCCCCTTCTATTCCGGTCTCGTATTATTCGTGGAAAGAAGGATTGTCGGTATGCCTCTGTGTGGGCTCTAATCTCTCTGATTTTATCCTCATGGTCGCTTCGCGAGATATACGTAGGAGGGAGCTTGACTCCTCGGTGAAGGTATGTTCTCGAAACTTCAGCAAAAGCCCGTACCGAGCTACTGAGCGTCTCTCCTGCAGAGTCTTCCACTGCAGATTATCTATCATCTCCGTAACGCTTTCGCGATTACTAAATGATCCTGTAACGAAGCGCGCTGCTCTCCGTTGGATCTTCTCTATCTCTTCTATAAACCCTATCTGGTACGGATCCCACACCTACTTCCTTTGTTTTCGGAATGCATTTCCTTAGGATTCTTCCAATGAATCTCAGTCTGGCATCTGCTTTACCGACGATCAAGTTTATATCATCATTCCATTTTAAACCACTTCTAATGCGTACTCCCAGATAATTTATGGTATTAACTGCTTCCAGTTGCTGACCTGCTATTTTGTAGCTAAATGATTAAGGATCTATCTTTCTATGTATTCGCACCACATTACACTTGTCTACATTGAGATTCAATTGCCATTCCCTGCACCATGCGTCAATTCGTTGCAGATCCTCCTGCATTTCTGTACAATTTTCCATTGTTACAACCTCTCGATACACCACAGCATCATCTGCAAAAAGCCTCAGTGAGCTTCCGATGTCATCCACAAGGTCATTTATGTATATTGTGAATAGCAACGGTCCTACGACACTCCCCTGCCGCACACCTGAAATCACTCTTACTTCGGAAGACTTCTCTCCATTGAGAATGACATGCTGCGTTCTGTTATCTAGGAACTCTTCAATCCAATCACACAATTGGTCTGATAGTCCATATGCTCTTACTTTGTTCATTAAACGACTGTGGGGGAACTGCATCGAACGCCTTGCGGAAGTCAAGAAACACGGCATCTACCTGTGAACCCGTGTCTATGGCCCTCTGAGTCTCGTGGACGAATAGCGCAAGCTGGGTTTCACACGGTCGTCTTTTTCGAAACCCATGCTGATTTCTACAGAGTAGATTTCTAGTCTCCAGAAAAGTCATTATACTCGAACATAATACGTGCCCGAAAATTCTACAACTGTTCGACGTTAGAGATATAGGTCTATAGTTCTGCACATCTGTTCGATGTCCCTTCTTGAAAACGGAGATGACCTGTGCCCTTTTCCAATCCTTTGGAACGCTACGCTCTTCTAGAGACCTACGGTACACCGCTGCAAGAAGGGGGGCAAGTTCCTTCGCGTACTATGTGTAAAATCGAACTGGTATCCCATCAGGTCCAGCGACCTTTCCTCTTTTGAGCGATTTTAATTGTTTCTCTATCCCTCTGTCGTCTATTTCGATATCTGCCATTTTGTCATCTGTGCGACAATCAGCGTGAGACGATGAATCCACCACAATTTTACATTTCGAGGCGCCCAATGATCGGCACCGTACATCCGGCGCCACAAAAGGCAAGGGCGGCGAGCACGACGAGGCCCGTGCACCACGGTTAGGGACGCCGGCTTGTTTTCAGCGCAAGTTGGCTCGATGAACGCCGACCGGAGACTCTCCCGTGACACGTTCACCCGGAAAACCGACGGGGGCAGCAGTCAAAGATAGCAGGACAGCCGAATATCGATATCAGCGACGCTAGTAGAACACCCTAGCGCCAGCCGCCACGGCTCAAATATACTTACTCTGAAAATGCCACCATTCGCCACGGTGTGGACGTCCAGTTGCGGCTCTGGCGTGCAACTTCCAGCCTTCATCGCCGATGAACAGTAAGTCAGCCATGTGCCTATTGCGGAGGCACATACGCAGCAACGTTCGCTGAATGGTCGTTGAAGAGATTGTTGGTAGCCCTCTGGTTTATCTGGGCGGTCAGTGGCTCGACACTTGCCCATCTGTTCGTCAGTGTTCATCTCCGCAGCTGACGTCCAAGCTGTCATATGTGCCCCTCGCACCACAGTTGCCATACACGCTATACTTTAACAACGGCGGCACGCGAACTGTTACAAACTTAGCCGTTTCGGAAATGCTTCCACCTTCGGTCCTGATAGCAATGATCACGCCTTTTTGCACTTCTGACGGCAGATAAATCGCTCCGTTTCCACTTTCGACATCGACTGTACAGTTTTCCGCCCCCCCCCCCCCCTCCTCCGACACGCTCTGTGTATAGCTGTAGTCGAGGAATAATATTGTGAATAGCACTGTATAGCATGTTCGGAGTTATGGTGAGGCATTGGCGTCGGATGTTTTTCGGCATCCCTAGAGATGTCAGTCGATCACGATACACTTGCGACTTCAGGTAACCCCAAAACCAATAATCGCATGGACTGAGGTCTGGGGACCTGGGAGGCCAAGCATGACGAAAGTGGCAGCTGAGCACACGACCGTCACCAAACGACGAATGCAGGAGATCTTTCACACGTCTAGCAATTTGAGGTGTTTTTTTAGTTCTAATAAAATCTCATGTAATTCCAATCATGTGTGTCAATTTATACCTCTCTATATACATTATTCCGTTGTTTATTAAGTTTTCAAATTTATACTGACTTTTTGGTCTGCCGGTATATAAAACAGTGTACATGTGTATGACTGGGATCGCCTCAGAAACCCCTCGATCAACTTCAACCAAATTTGGCACAGGAAGCCAGGCCTCATCAGGCATGTGGGGTTTATTTTACCTCCTACCTCCAATAGGAGCTGAGATGTGGGCAAAAAGTGTTTTATTCCATCTCCTGTCATATAGTCTGCCCTGCACAACAGGCATGTTGTGTGTTGCAGTATCGGTCTGCCAAATCGACCTCCTTTGTAGGGCAGCTTACATGTCAGGTACAAGAAACAGTTTTCCAGGCCCCAACATGTAGGCTGCCCTGCATGACAGGTGTGTTATGCTTTATATACTTGCTTTGCAGCTGGCAGTTCTAGGCGCTTCAGTCTGGAACTGCGCGACCATTACGGTTGCAGATTCGAATCCTGCCTCAGGCATGGATGTGTGTGATGTCCTTAGGTTAGTTAGGTTTAATTAGTTCTAAGTTCTAGGGGACTGATGACCTCACATGTTAAGTCCCATAGTGCTCAGAGCCATTTGAACTTGCTTTGCATGGTACAAGGAAATGATTTTTCAAGCCCTGTTGTGAGCAGTTTGTTGTGGGAGTAGTATCGGCCTGCTTTAGTGAACAGTGTTGCAGCGGCTACATGACTAGGGACCAGTGGATATGGGTAAAGTGTAGAGGGGCAGTAGGCAGGGAGACGGGGGGGGGGGGGGGTAGAGGTAGGGAGATGGATGATGCAGGTGGAAAATGTAGAGGGGCAGTAAGCAGGAGAGAGAGAGAGGGGTGTAGAGAGAGGAAATGGAAAATGAGAAGGGTCCCAGGATATGGTCAGAGGGAGGACGGAGGAAGATACTAACAGAGAGAGAGGGTGGAGGAATCGGAAAAAGAGGGGGGGGGGGGGAATAAAGACTCAGTGTGAGGGCGGAGGAGGAAATAGAAAGACGTGGGAGGATGAGATGGACAGGAGGAGGAAAAGGTGGACACAAGAGGGGGACGAGGAGGTGTGTTCAATATACGTCAAATAGATATCCAGGCAATCCCATGAGGAAAAGGTAGGTTATTTATAGAGCTAAAAGATCGCGTCAGACATACATACTGAAGTGGACTGACAAGGCAGCCAGTCCACAGTGACGGGTAGCCGATAGAAAGGCACGCGTACACCCTCACGCCGACGGGCGTCAATTCTGGAACAGGATAACTATTGAATGGTAGCAAGAAAAGTACGTAGCTGCTTTATACTTAACTTTATTATTTGATGACTACAGCATTCTTCTTGAGACATGTATACTATAACTCTCAAAGTAGGTAAGGCTAATGGCGCCTTGCTAGGTCGTAGCCATGGACTTAGCGGAAGGCTATTCTAACTGGCTCTCGGCAAATGAGAGGAAGGCTTCGTCCGTATGGTCGCTAGCAATCTCCTCGTACAACTGGGGCGAGTGCTATATCGTCTCTCGAGACCTGCCTTGTGGTGGCGCTAGGTCTGCGATCACACAGTGGCGACACGCGGGTCCGACATGTACTAAATGGAACGCGGCCGATTTAAGCTACCACCTAGCAAGTGTGGTGTCTGGCGGTGACACCACATTCCTCCCCCGCAAATCGGCGAACGGTCGTGAGATAAGGCTTCCGCCCGCCGTGGGGAGGACCCCATGTTGACGTATGCGATGAGGTGGGGAGCCTAACAACAGGCGAGGCTGTGCCACCCGCACCCGGCCATTCGGTCCGAGGGGAGCTAGGAAACGCCTGAAAAGCTAGTCCAGGGTGCACGTCAACATGCGGTGTATGCGCCCGTAAAGAAACATGAGGGGCCGAAGTGTCGAACTCCATTGCGTCGGGGTAGCCGACGCGCGATGACGTCATGTGGTCCGGAGCGGTCGGGAGTTCCATGGCGGAGGACAGCTGGTCACGGGAAGCGATCGGCGGCGCGTGACCCTGGGAGGCGCTTGGCGGCTGCAGCGAAGCGTCTAATGCGGGCGGCGCCGGCGGGAGAACAGGCGGCGGCGGCGGCGGCGGCGGCTGCGGCGGCGCGTCGCCATGGGGCAAAATGGAAGGCATCGTCGGTAACACCTGGGGATGAGGCGAGCCAGTAGATGGGTCCCCAGGGCGCTGACCGGACGGCACCGTCGCTGAAAGCAGACGGGGAGCGGCAGAACCCGTGCGACGACAGAGGCGCAGCTGATTGAGATGCCCACGCACCTCACCAGAGGCCCCCAAAACCAAATACATCGCGCGGCCGAGGCAGCGAAGAATGCGCCCTGCGAGCCAACGCCGTGAACCGCGATAGTTGCGATAAAATACAACGTCGCCTGGAGCAAAAGCAGGAGTCTGCCGCTGCACAGGAACCTGATGCGGCGGATGCAGCAAAGACATCAAGGTGCGATGAGGACGACCGTGGAGCAACTCAGCCGGCGAGCGACCATCTCGGGGCTGAGAGCGATACGAAGACAAAAAGAGCAACAATGCGTCCTCCCGAGAATGCGACTCTTTCAATTTCAACATCTGTGACTTGAAAGTCCGGACCAATCGTTCAGCGGCACCGTTGGACTGAGGCGAAAACGGCGCGGATGTCAGATGTTGAATACCATTGGCCTGGCAGAATGACTGAAATTCTGCGGACATGAATTGTGGGCCATTGTCGGAAACAATAGTCTGCGGAAGACCTTCAATGCAAAAGATAGCAGACAACGCTTGGATGGTGGCGGAGGACGTCGTGGAAGACATCCGGACAACAAAAGGAAAATTACTGAAGGCATCGACCAGAACCAACCATCGAGCATTCCAGAATGGACCAGCAAAATCAATGTGCAAGCGTTGCCAAGGGGAAGTGGCTTTTGGCCATGCAAAGACTTTCCGCGGCGGCGCGGATTGTTGTTCGGCACACGCCATGCAAGAACAACACATATTCGTAATCGCAGCATCGATTCCGAACCAAGTACAGTGCTGACGAGCAAGTTGTTTCGTTCGCACTATATCCCAATGTCCTTGGTGAAGAAGCCGTAAAACAGAGGACTGTAACGAACGTGGGATCACGACTCTGGACTGATCATTATCAGAACGCAACAACAAAACACCACGTCGAACAAAAAGTCTCTCCTTGTGAGCAAAAAATCGGCGAACCAACGGATCCTCGATCCGAGACTTTGACAAAGGCCATTGCGTAGCAACAAAACGCAAAACAGTAGCAAGGACAGGGTCAGCAGCTGTGGCTGTAGCTACACGACGAAAATCGATCGGAAACGATTCGACCACTTCATCGGTTTCCGAATCAATGAACATGCAAGCAAGTTCGGAAGAATCGAATGCTTTATCCTCAGCAACAGGCAAACGGGACAACGCATCGGCGTTTCCGTGCTTAGCAGTGGACCGATACAAGATATCGTAGCGGTACTGCGAGAGGAAAATAGACCAGCAAATGAATTTCTGCGCTGTACGTGGAGGTACAGGCTTGGTCGGATGAAAAAGCGATGTCAAAGGTTTGTGGTCTGTGATGATGGTGAAGTGACGACCATACAAGCAATCATGGAACTTAGTAACACCAAACACGAGAGCCAAAGCTTCTTTCTCTATCTGTGAATAATTTCTTTGCGCAGACGAGAGCAATTTGGACGCAAAGGCAATAGGGCGATCATTGGAGCCAACTTTGTGCGCAAGCACAGCACCGATCCCGAAATCCGATGCATCTACCATCAACAAAAGGGGTTTCTGGGGATCGAATGGCGTAAGGCACGTATTAGAAAGCAACGCCGATTTCAACTGGCGAAAGGCGCGTTCGCATTCCGTCGTCCAGACGAACGGAACACCTTTACAGCGTAAGCGATGAAGCGGAGCTGAAATGGAAGAGGCACTGCGCACATTCACGCACACCTTGTGACGCTAAATCGTTCAATGTTCTTGCGACCTCATCACGCAATGCGTGGGGAACATTGCGCGCTCTGAAAAATGTCGGTTGCGCACTTACTTTCAGTTCCAAATGTGCTTCATAGTTTTTAGCGCAACCTAAGCCTGGTGCAAAAATGTCTGCAAATTCGTCACATAAGCGAGAAACACTGTCTGAAGGCACAGTCTGATTCACTGAGAGGACCTGATTTACAATAGACATGTTAAACATCTGAAATAAATCTAAGCCAAACAAGTTCACTGCCGTAGAAGAACGAAGAACGTAAAATGACACCAGTTTTGTTTGTCCCTTGTATGTGGCAAGAAGGCTGCACTGTCCTAACACAGGTATTGTCTGTCCTGAATATGTGGTTAGCTTAACATTTGCGGAACGCAACGGAGGTTTGCCCAGTTGTTTGTACGTGTCGTGATTGAGCAATGAAACTGCAGCTCCGGTATCGAGCTGGAATGGTATCACTTTGCCTTCAAAGTCTAAGTCCACAAAAAGTTTATTGTTCTGCTGACGACAAGAGCGACTGTTTTGTGCAATTTGAACAGACACTGGTACAGAATCACTTGCTAATTGACGTGATTTCCGGCGACGTCGACGCACAGTTTTTGTGGGACGAACACAGGCACTGTTAGAGAAAGTGTCACTGGACGAAGTGGAATTAACGACATGAATGTCCATGGGCGAAGGTCCACGAGCCTGAGTGTCCTTGGTTCGATTCCGGCGCAAAGCAAAGGGCTTGGAATGGTTGTGATTGTCTGAACGGAGCTTTTTCTGGCAAACACTTTGAACATGTCCTTTCTTATTGCAGAAAAAGCAAATAGCTTGGCGTGACGGGCAATGTTCACGCGAATGTCTAGTAGCACACCGCGGGCATGATTTCACTGCATTTGTGGGCTGGCGCGGCACACCTGGCTTAGCGCGCGGGGGCAGCTGTGCGGACGTATGCGAGGGCAGTTGACCGGGCCGCGTAGCGCGAGCGCGCCCGGCGGGCCGGTTAATGTTACACACGGCTGGCGAAGTTTCAAAAGATTCCTGAGCACAGTCAAGTGTGTCCTGTCTATCCAATATGTCTATCACTTGTTGAAGGGAGGGATTAACTAGTTTCAAAATTTGCTCCTGTATGCGAACATCAGAAACGTTCTGTGCAATTGCATCACGCACCATTGTATCTGAATAAGAAAGACCACAGCCACATTCAAAGGCACAGTCCCTAGTAAGTCCTTGCAATGTTGCTACCCACTCCCTATTAGTTTGACCGGCCGTACGTTTTGTACGAAAAAACGTATACCGTTTTGCAACCACATTAACTGTTTCTTTGAAATAGGCATCTAAAGCAGACAAAATTTCCTCGTACGACAGAGTTGCTACGTCGCGTCGGGGAAACAATTTCACTATCACACGGTATGTGGACACACCGACACAAGAAAGCAAAAACGGCTGCCGCTCATTACCTTGAATTCTGTAGGCAGTGAGGTGGAAGGCGAACTGTCGGGACCATTCCTGCCACATCTCCTGGTTCGGGTCGTAGTGCCTAAAAGGCGGTGCAACGGCAGGTTGTGGCTGCGGTAGCGGTGAAGCGGCGGCGGCCGCATCGGTGTGCAGCGCACGTTGACCCTGGACGAGCTGTCCAAGGGCATCCAATAACGCCTGCGTCTGCTGATTCTGCAAGCGATAAAATTCGGACAGTACATCTGGCGAAGCCATGACACAAATAAATTAGGGCAAAGCTAAACACAAGATCCTTTGTAGACTCGTCGCCAATGAAGTGGACTGACAAGGCAGCCAGTCCACAGTGACGGGTAGCCGATAGAAAGGCACGCGTACACCCTCACGCCGACGGGCGTCAATTCTGGAACAGGATAACTATTGAATGGTAGCAAGAAAAGTACGTAGCTGCTTTATACTTAACTTTATTATTTGATGACTACAGCATTCTTCTTGAGACATGTATACTATAACTCTCAAAGTAGGTAAGGCTAATGGCGCCTTGCTAGGTCGTAGCCATGGACTTAGCAGAAGGCTATTCTAACTGGCTCTCGGCAAATGAGAGGAAGGCTTCGTCCGTATGGTCGCTAGCAATCTCCTCGTACAACTGGGGCGAGTGCTATATCGTCTCTCGAGACCTGCCTTGTGGTGGCGCTAGGTCTGCGATCACACAGTGGCGACACGTGGGTCCGACATGTACTAAATGGACCGCGGCCGATTTAAGCTACCACCTAGCAAGTGTGGTGTCTGGCGGTGACACCACACATACCAAGCTGTAGATATGGAACCATAGACAGCAAACGACTGCAAGATATCTAGGGAAGTTGTGGATTTGGAAATCTGCTTTATTAGTGGGGGCTCTAATTAACACTAATTGAAATAAACACTAAGTAGATCTCACTACATGGTGATAAGTTTCAGTATTTAGGCTAGTTGATGAAAACGACTGGATCGACATCAGAGTGTCTGGAGCACGACGGTTCAAACTCACGCTCCAGCTGTCCTCATTTAGGTTTTCCATGATCTCCAGGCAAATGGCGGGATGGTTCCTTTGAAAGGGCACTGTCTATTTCCTTCCCTATCCTAGGCGCAACCCAAGCTTATGCTCAGTCTCCGATGACCTCGACGTCGACGGGATGTTAAATCCTATCTTCCTTCCGTGTTCAAAGCCACTGTGGCGTAGTGGTTAGCGCATCTGCCTAGTGGGCAGGAGTCTTGGATTCGAATCCCGGCCTTGGTACAAATTTTCATTCATTGCTCCAATATGCATATATAAAAATAATAACATATCTTAATTTCCACAAATTAGTGTGGAGGAAACTCCATGCAATGGTACCTCTAATAAAGGTCGCCTACTAAAGTAGTTGTGATGGGCAAAACATAGATGCGAATTCCGTGGATGAAATAATAAAATGCAACCATCATGCGTATCTTTGACGTCGTACCAGTGTCACCGACACTAAACTCGTTGGTTCACGTTTAAAATAAAACTGCAGATCACATGATCAACGTCTAAAAATCAAATGGCATGGCGACAAAGACCCGCGTTAGGGTTGCATTTTATATACGCAATTCACATCTACGTTGTGCCCGTTACCACTACATTCATAAGCAACATTTATTATAGGTACCATTAGATGGAGCTTCCGCCACACTGTCTTGAAAATAAGAAACTTGATTACACTTCTTCAGTGTGACTGAAGTAGCTTGAAAATGCCCCAGGAGGCGAAATCAGCTAATAGCGTAAAATCATGACAAAGCGAAACTGCCGGCCGGGTTGGCCGAGCGGTTCTAGGCGCTACAGTCTGGAACCGCGTGACCGCTACTGTCGCAGGTTCGAAACCTGCCTCGGGCATGGATGTGTGTGATGTCCATAGGTTAGTTAGGTTTAAGTAGTTCTAAGTTCTAGGGGACTGATGACCTTAGAAGTTAAGTCGCATAGTGCTCAGAGCTAGGCAAAGCGAAACTTCCAGACAGATTAAAACTGTGTGCCGGACAGAGACTCGAACTCGGAACCCTTACCTTTAACGTGCAAGTCTCGCACGAGAACTTCTGTGAAGTTTGTAAGGTAGGAGATAAGATACTGACGGAAGTAAAGCTGCGAGGACGGGTCGTGAGTCGTGCTTGGATAGCTCAGCCGTTGGTGCACTTGCTCGCGATTGGGAAATGTCCCGAGTTCGAGTCTCTGTCCGGCACACAGTTTTAATCTGCCTGGAAGTTTCATATTGGTGCATACTACGTTGCAGAGTGAAAAAAATGTTTATTTTAAAAAAGCAGCGTATGCACAATAATGACGTCCCTGAATAAATTCTGCAGCGGCTGTGCACCCACATATAAAGAGGAGTCGGCCCTTCAAAACTACGGTTCTGTAGTTTTGGTACAGTACATACTGAAGTAGTAAATGGTAGGATTACCAGCAGTTCTAGTAAAATTGGTATGGAACAAAGCATAAATGAATGTATGTGAGGGAAACAGACACATAATTAGAACATAATTAGAACAGCAAATTATTCAGTGGTAGTGCATTATACTCTTACTCAATATAACTTGACTTTTATCAGAAATAAAATTTTTTTGATGACATAACTTCTGCCCTTTTATATAACCAAAGCAATTAATTTCGATGTAAGGAGCTTACTTGGCCAAACATGAAAAAAATTTATAATTTATTGTTATTATTTTGTACTCAATAGAACGTTCATCATGGTGAAAGGCAAGAGTTACCTGTTATCATTGATAAATGCGAAAATTGTTATGAATAACAGAAATATGATTCATGTTAGTTCGACAAAGTATTGAAGCGATGTTTGATATATGTTTTGAGAATTTTTTATTTTACCTTTTTCCTGAGGAAATTGTGTTTTCTAGGGCTATATGATAAATGTGTATCGTTTTCTTTATTTTTACAACGACATCCCTCTGTTTCACGTTACAGATCAACAACTTTCGAATAAAACCTGAATTAAACTGTGACAATTTGTTTGCTGTAAATACTGTATATTCTTAAGTAACAGTCAGGCGCATAACTAAGTAGAACAAAGATGTTCTTCAGATTACCCGGCCCTTTATATACTCTCACTCGGTTTCTAGACGTTTCACTGCCACAGCATTTTTGGGGAATCAAGCAATACACTGACGACGTACGTAATAAGAGCGAGCGTTATGCGGTAGCGCCCAGTAGATATGCAACACACCTGACGTACAGGAAATGCGGGTACGACCTTAACTGACCAAGGCTACTAGGAAAATACCGTAGTGTACGCTTATTTACGGAAGCGTACGGTCGTGTGTGGTAGTTTTACAGCTCTACGTAAGACTAAAAGTTCTGCAAGTCATTGATATAAGTTTTCGAAGTTGTGAGGTCTTTGTAGGTACGACCTTTATGTTTCGGAGGTGATGCGACGGGCCAGAAAGATAGTACCGGCGCCTGCTGTTGCGCTGTGTTCTCACGTCACATCACATTACGTGACGTGACGTCACGGCGTGTTTTCCTGCTGGCCATTAGAGAGGGGCAATTAGGTGACGGCTGAGTCGGCGTTTAGCGGCCGAGACGCAGCGCAACACAGCGGACTCTGCACGTTGCTACGAGGCTATACGCCCCAGCACACAGGACACATTATTTCCTGCAAAGCGTAACACACTATATCCTGACTGGTATCTGCTGTCAGCAGCACAAAACAAGATATCCGGCAACTTACGAGATAATTTACAAACCGCTAAAAACCGCCTTATCCTCTGTCTTTCTGTGGACTTTAATGGTACTGAAGTACGCTTCCTAAAACTATTAAACTGTTGTCCCAGCTATTTCTGTTTCGATTTTTCGGTACTTCCCGGCCGCTCTGTCGCACATAGGTGCAAGCGCCACAATATTTCATCGAAACAACTTTTCGGCGTCTTCAGGTGGCAGTTTCAGCTTCAAGACGCGACTGGTAATCTACGCCGCCAGGGGCTCCAATAACGAATGGAAGGTGAGAGACTCACAGTTGGGTGAAAGTAGCGCTCATATAGTGCCCTCTCCCAGGAGCCAGTGAGAGGCTTTTCGCTAGCATGCATTGGGCAGTTACTATCCTGCCGTACGCAAATCTCCGGCAAACAAATGACCAGAATTTTATAACATGTACAGGGAAGTTATCAGCAATACTGTAACGCAGATAATGAAAGTAGTACAGAGGAGAACGAAGCTATCGAAAGAGTTCGAGGATATCCAAACAGCACTCATTCCATGGAGATGCTTGCTGGGGAGTAACATTCTGTAATCCTCGTGGTCAATTGTTTCATTGTCTACCTGCCCTCCTTACTATTTTCTGGTTTGTACCCGACTCTCAGAGTTTTACTCTGTCGGCTCTTCGGTCGTAAATATAGGCTGTAGTATGTCCTAAGACACTAGTCGTCGTTTGAACATTTGTCCCGCTTTTATATTGCCTTTCCATTCGAAATACCATCACGATCACATGAGGTATCGTCAGTAAACAGCACATCATCATCATGTTCTGCCAAAAGGCAGGTTTTCACATGGTAGTTCTCCAGGCTGTCCGATCTTCTGCCATCCTCTTCAGGTCTGCATAATTTCCTCTTCCCTTTACGTCGTCTATCATCTTGTAGCTCCTTCTTCATCTCAGTCTTCTCCCACAAACCAATCCTTCCAAAGCATTTGCTAGCAAGCACTCCCTTCTCACGAATGTCCCAACCAGCTCTTTTTCCTTTCTGTTACAACCTTCAGCAGATATCTTCTCTCACCAGCCCTTTCCAATACTCCTTCACTACTCACTCTTTCCATCCAGCTTATTCTCTCCATTCTCCTCCACATCCACATCTCAAATGCTTCTAACCTTTTTTCATCCTCTCGTCCCAGCGTCCATGTTTCAGCCCCATATAGCGCCACACTCCAGACAAAACATTTGACAAGCCTTTTCCTTAGACCTTTATCTAATTTTTCGCATAAGAGTCTCCTCTTTCTGTTGAATGCCTCCTCCTTTATGGTAATTCGAGTTTTCACCTCCTGGTGACATCTCTTCAGTTATTGTGCTTCCAAGATATTTAAATGCACTTACTTGTCTAATGGTAGATTGTCCTATTTTAATATTGGACAGTCTGCTTTTGCTGTGTTTATTTGCATCCCATATCCCACAGAAGCTTCATTCAGATCTTTCAGCGTGTTATTGACTATCCGTTCACTTTCTGTCAACAATACCATGTCATCAGCAAATCTTATAATTCTCTTTCCTCTTTTCCCATCTAAGCTTTTCGCAATAATCTCTTCAACGTATACGTTAAACAACAAAGGGGAAAGGCAAGATTCCGGAGTAAACAGTACGATTTTGAGCAAATCAGGTCGATCAATACATTATTGGAGCAACTACTGACCCAGTGCGACCCTTTGTGCAAGGTCAGTCACAAGCGTTCCATGTATTCGTTCTGGATGATACAGGTGGAGTACTCGAGACATGCTGGTGTGTGCAGCGCCCATTTCACGTGCAATACGACGAGTACTTGTAGCGGGGTCCGCTACCGCACATTTCAGCACCTCCTCTTCAAAATCGGGGTGGTCCTCATGCTGCCAGGTCCCACGCTTCTTCTTTCCAGCGACCAGTCCCCTGCATTCGTCGATCGTGAGAAATGAACACTCGTCGTGACGGACTATGCCTGTTAGGAAATCGTTCCCTGTATAGCCTTTCATCAGAGAGAGCATCATAACGTACTTCACTATACACAAGGTGCATGTCAATGAGTTCTGCGAAACTGTACAGGTACTGCTCCATCTTACTGTACTGTACGTAGTAACTGTTGCCCTATCTTTGGGGCGACGTCGTCGTTTTTCCGGGTCGTGTGAGTGGGCCAGTCCGGTTGGGGACCGAGGAGGAGCCAGGTCGGCGCAGTGCGAGAACACGCCGGGACCGCTGTGGGCACGCATGGACTGCCACATGGAAGGGCTGTGGTCACGAGGGTGCACGGCCTCGTCGTAAACAGGATCCAGCAAACTTTAAGATGAGTGCACTTGAATTCAAGTAGAGGAACCTCCACCATTGTGTCTCCAGTGACTTGGGTTCGTGTTGCTGCTCGTAGTGTCGCCCAAGCGAAGATGGGGTTTAGTGTATGTAACGGCAGTGTACGCTTCCTCGCCTTGCCGCTGCTGTCCGTAAGGCGTGTAGTTTTGACAGCTTTCTTGATTGTAGGCCAGTTGGTGATTTTTTTTTTTTTTTCCTGCTCTGGTAGTAGTGTGTCCTTCCTCATTCCGGGCGCTCTAAACACAGTATTCTGCGGACTTAGTCCAGACCGCCGGTATCGGCTATGGCGTGCTGTTCCATCGTTGCATTTGGTTTGTCAGACGTCAGGTAGCTTCAGCAAGATTATCATTAGTCATTCGTTAGACTGCCACTAGTTATCACCTTGCGAAGTGAATGCAACTCTTGGCTGCCTATCTCATCGCTCGCGAAAGCGTTTATTCGCAGAGGTCGATTCCTGGAGCATCATCTGTGACTGGTCCTTGTGTTTTATTATTATACACTACTGGCCATTAAAATTGCTACACCACGAAGATGAAGTGCTACAGACGCGAAATTTAACCGACAGGAGGAAGATGCTCTGATATGCAAATGATTAGCTTTTCAGAGCATTCACACAAGGTTGGTGCCGGTGGCGACACCTACAACGTGCTGACATGAGGAAAGTTTCCAACCGATTTCTCATACACAAACAGCAGTTGACAGGCGTTGCCTGGTGAAACGTTGTTGTGATGCGTCGTGTAAGGAGGAGAAATGCGTGCCATCACGTTTCCGACTTTGATAAAGGTCGGATTGTAGCCTATCGCGACTGCGGTTTATCGTATCGCGACATTGCTGCTCGCGTTGGTCGAGATCCAATGACTGTTAGCAGAATATGAAATCGGTGGGTTCAGGAGGGCAATACGGAACGCCGTGCTGGATCCCAACGGCCTCGTATCACTAGCAGTCGCGAAGTGACAGGCATCGTATCCGCATGGCTGTAACGGATCGTGCAGCCACGTCTCGATCCCTGAGTCAACAGATGGTGATGTTTGCAAGACAACAACAATCTGCACGAACAGTTAGACGACGTTTGCATCAGCATGGACTATGAGCTCGGAGACCACGGCTGCTGTTACCCTTGACGCTGTATCACAGACAGGAGCGCCTGCGATGGTGTACTCAACGACGAACCTGGGTGCACGAATGGCAAAACGTCATTTTTTCGGATGAATCCAGGTTCTGTTTACAGCATCATGATGGTCGCATCCGTGCTTGGCGACATCGCGGTGAACGCACATTGGAAGCGTGTATTCGTCATCGCCATATTGGCCTATCACCCGGCGTGATGGTATCGGGTGCCATTGGTTACACGTCTCTGTCACCTCTTGTTCGCATTGACGGGATTTTGAACAGTGGACGCTACATTTCAGATGTGTTACGACCCGTGGCTCTACCCTTCATTCGATCCTTGCGAAACCCTACATTTCAGCAGGATAATGCACGACCGCATGCTGCAGGTCCTGTACGGGCCTTTGTGGATACAGAAAATGTTCGACTGCTGCCCTGGCCAGCACATTCTCCAGATCTCTCACCAATTGAGAACGTCTTGTCAATGGTGGCCGACCAACTGGCTTGTGACAATACGCCAGTCACTACTCTTGATGAACTGTGGTATCGTGTTGAAGCTGCATCGGCAGCTGCAGCTGTACACGCCATCCAAGCTCTGCTTGACTCAATGCCCAGGCGTATCAAGGCCGTTATTACGGCCAGAGGTGGTTGTTCTGGGTACTGATTTCTCAAGATGTATCCACCCAAATTGTGTGAAAATGTAATCACATGTTAGTTCTAGAATAATATATTTGTCCAATGAATACCTGTTTATCATCTCCATTTCTTCTTGGTGTAGCAATTTTAATGGCCAGTAGTGTATTACTTATTATAATACCTTGTAATGCCTACATGAAAGGTTATGTATGCCTAGTTAATAGTTCTGGTCGCCTTCTGGAATAAAGCTACTACTGTAAGAATGTCGACTTGCTGGGAGCGTGTGCACGTTAAAGAACGTGCGGAAGTGTTCTGCAAGCGACTTGCGGTAGTTCAATCGCTAGTTGATACGCGCCTCTGCACCTTCCAGCTCGGAGTTGTCCCCTTGACGGCGCACAACACGCGGGCCTCCGTTGCTGGGCGAGACTCGGCTGCCCTCTGTCTGTCTGCCTTCCGTGTTGTCCCGCTGACCCACCGACCTCGACCTTATCCCGGCAGAGCAAATGAACCCGCCGGTTATCGAACCACGCCCCTCTGCCGTGATAAACGCCCTCCCTCCAACTCTCCAGATAATGGCCTCTGCGGGGGCGTAATGCAGCGCTTCCCGGCACCCAGCTGTCCCTCTCTCACGAAACCACTGCTGGCACTCCACGCCGTGTTAGACACCATCCTATAATGAAGCGCGCCACACGAAAAATAAACGCCAGGTTCTCACTCAAATGAGCAAATAAGAGCCAAGACAATGAAAAGACATACAAAGGCTCTGTTTGGGGATTATGATAAACCATACTTTCAACTTTATTTTAGATTTTCAATACGAAAAAAAACAAAATGGCGCTCGTAATTGAGGTTTGATCAAGGGACTCCCAGTTTGAAGTACGCAGACTGCGTGCAGTCAAGCCTCTCAGGACTTATCTGAAAAAAAAAAAGGATAACGTCAATCGCCGGCCGCTGTGTCCGATCGGTTCTAGGCGCTTCAGTCCGGAACAGCCCTGCTGCTACAGTCGCAGGTTCAAATCCCGCCTCGGGCATGGATGTGTGTGATGTCCTTAGGTTAGTTAGGTTTAAGTAGTTCTAAGTCTAGGGGACTGATGACCTCAGCTGTTAAGTCCCGCAGTGCTTAGAGCCATTTGAACCATTTTTTGATAACAATAATAGATACTACATTAAATTTGGGGGGGAGCTAATACCGAACGACAATTAAAAATTAAATAACTTGAAAAATAATAAATTTCAGCTATCAGTCGTCCTTTTCGAATTTTATTGGCAGATCTACATTTCAGCTAGAAACTAGCCATTCTCAATGCACTATCACTTTTGATTCATTGAATGAACTGTGGCTGAAGAAAAGAAATTTGTTAACATGAGGTATATATATAAGTGTCAGGAAGTCGTTTCTGAAAGTTTTTGTATGGAGTGAAACATGGACGATAAATAGTTTGGACAAGAAGAGAATAGAAGCTTTCGAATTGTGGTACTACAGAAGAATGCTGAAGATTAGATGGGTAGATCACATAACTAACGAGGAGGTACTGAATAGGATTGGGGAGACGAGGAGTTTGTGGCACAACTTGACTAGAAGAAGGGATCGGTTGGTAGGACATGTTCTGACGCATCGAGGGATCACCAATTTAGCATTGAAGAGTAGCGTGGAGGGTAAAAATCGTAGAGGGAGGCCAAGAGATGAATACACTAAGCAGATTCAGAAGGATGTAGGCTGCAGTAGGTACAGGGAGATGAAGAAGCTGTCACAAGATAGAGTAGCATGGAGAGCTGCATCAAACCAGTCTCAGGACTGAAGACCACAACAACAACAACAAAATAACAGCCTCTTGAATGGACGGTAACCTGGTGACAATTAAATAACCTTAAATTTAACAATATAGTGCTAACTAGAACTTTGAGATCGATTTTTGGTTTTTTTCACTCTTCACGAAATTTTGAAATTTGTGGTAAATTCCTACAGGACCAAACTGCTGAGGTCGTCGGTCCCTAGGCACACACACTATTCAATCTAACTTAAACTAAATTACGCTAAGGACAACACACACAAACTCCCATGCCCGAGGGAGGACTCGAACCGGCTCCGACGGGGGGGGGGGGGGGGGGGGAGCCGCGCGAATCGTGGCAAGGCGTCACAGACCGCGCAGCAATCCCGCGCAGCAATCCCGCGCGGCACACTCTTTACGGCTTTACAAAAAATGGTTAATATTAACAGATTAATATATATTGGTATAAGCTCCCAAGGAAAGTTTTGCATTTCGGGGGAAAAATGCAGGAGTTAATAGGTTGCATTGCTTTTTTTATTTTATGCTGCAAAAAACCTGTTTAAACTCGATAAAAGTTTTTATGTGTATAGTTAGTTAAACCTGCATAAAACGTGTTGTTATATTCTTGATGTCGCTGAACACAAATATGAAGTTATATATTCAATATGACTAATGCAATACAGAGAAGAAAAAATTATGTTTTTACCAAAATTTGACCAAGAAAGTGTGTTTTCGTTCTTGCAATTCCAGGACCATACATCAACCCTTCTCCTAACTAATTGTTGCTGGAGAGCAATTCCCTCGCTCTTCTTCGCGAGAAAAGCCGATCTGGCTGATCTGGATATGTAGCGTTCGGTAGCCTGCACACGTTGTTCGTCAGCCTTTTCGGCGAATATGTTGGCATGCATACTGCAGTGTGTATCATTTTGTGAACGTGCGTCACGTCACGACGAGTTTTCTACCTAAGCCGGGCGTCCCACTGAGGCCGTGGCGCTACTCCGAAGAATGGGTTGTAGAAACTTTTGTAACCCACGGATTAAAAAACCTCTTCGTCCCAACGTTCTAGACACACACAACTCTGAAAAAAAGCTGTAAAGAATCTAATCCTTGGCCATTTTGAAGTCAGCGAAGGGGTCAAGGGCGATGTAGAGAGGTCTGGACATCAATGTTGCCCACATCTACATCCATACTCCGCAAGCCACCTGACGGTGTGTGGCGGAGAGTACCTTGAGTACCTCTATCGGTTCTCCCTTCTATTCCAGTCTCGCATTGTTCGTGGAAAGAAAGATTGTCGGTATGACTCTACGTGGGCTCTAATCTCTCTGATTTTATCCTCATGGTCTCTTCGCGAGATATACGTAGGAGGGAGCAATATAATGCTTGACTCCTCGGTGAAGGTATGTTCTCGAAATTTCAACGAAACCCGTACCGAGCTACTGAGCGTCTCTCGTGCAGAGTCTTCCACTGGAGTTTATCTGTCATCTCCGTAACGCTTTCGCGATTACTAAACGATCCTGTAACGAAGCGCGCTGCTCTCCGTTGGATCTTCTCCATCTCTTCTGTCAACCCTATCTGGTACGGATCCCACACTGATGAGCAGTAAAGCAGTGAGCGAACAAATGTACAGTAACCTACTTCCTTTGTTTTCGGATTGCATTTCCTTAGGATTCTTCCAATGAGTCTGTCATCTCCTTTACCGACGATTAATTTTATATGGTCATTCCATTTTAAATCACTCCTAATGCCTACTCCCAGATACTTCATGGAATTAACTGCTTCCAGTTGCTGACCTGCTATATTGTAGCTAAATGATAAAGGATCTTTCTTTCTATGCATTCGCAGCACATTGCACTTTTCTACATTGAGATTCAATTGCCATTCCCTGCACCATGCGTCAATTCGCTGCAGATCCTCCTGCATTTCAGTACAATTTTCCATTGTTAACAACCTCTCGATATACCACACAATCATCCGCAAAAAGCCTCAGTGACCTTCCGATGTCATCCACAAGGTCATTTATGTATACTGTGAATAGCAACGGTCCTACGACACTGCACTGCGGCACAACTGAAATCACTCTTACATCGGAAGACTTCCCTCCATTGAGAATGACATGCTGCGTTCTGTTATCTAGGAACTCTTCAATCCAATCACACAATTGGTCTGATAGTCCATATGCTCTTACTTTGTTCATTAAACGACTGTGGGGAACTGTATTGAACGCCTTGCGGAAGTCAAATAACACGGCATCTACCTGGGAACCGATGTCTATGGCCCTTTGAGTCGCGTGGACGAATAGCGCGAGCTGGATTTCACACGATCGTCTTTTCCGAAACCCAGGCTGATTCCTACAGAGTAGATTTCTAGTCACTGCAATTGGGTGGGGGGGGGTGGGGGTGGGGGGGGGGGTTGAAGTAGACGACACAGTGTAACCTCGTTAACAGAGAATATGCTATTTCCGAATCGCAAACTGAATTGTTATGTTTAAAAATAAATTATTTAGTTAGGGGAGACCAGGGCACGATTACGCACATGACTTTTCTCGCAAACCATTCTTGCTCGTGCGCTACAGACAATGGAACAGTACAACTGCCTTCAACTGAGGCCTCCCACGAACTTCACAGCACCATGTGAGTCGCCGTCTCACCGCGAACGACATGTGTGTTTTTGCGCAAGGTGACGAAATTTTATTATTCGGATATCGAAACTCTGAGGAAGCATATCTCGTAGAACCGAGAACAGAGGAATATATGTTCGTTTACAGATTATTCTGCTTCGCAAGATAAATTTGTATAATATGGAAACCTGAAAGTTGCTACTGTAGTTTCAGACTAACTCAAACATGGCGATGGAGCACGGTTACGTATATTTTTCTTTGCCATCCTATATGATATCCCAGTCAACGGGACTTTAAGACAAAAGCAGTTGGAAACGCACTATGAAGGCGCAGGAGAATGAAAGGTAAAAATTGCTTCAAAAACAGCCTATTCGATTCCAATGAAAGAATTACTTTCGTGAGAGCAGGGATTGATAAGGATACGAAATTGCTAAAAGCAAGAACAATGAAAAGTGTGTACAGGCCTGCTTCTGATGTCGTCATTAGTGTTCCGCGCAAAGGAATGTTTCCACATGATATTTCCCCATATTCTCCAGTTTTCTGTCATCCGCTGCAGGCCCGCGTAATGTATTATCTTACATCTTCTCCTTCCTCTCAATCTCGTCTCAGAAACAAGTCCTCCCAAATGCCCATTAGCAATCACTCTCGTTTCAAGAAACGCCCCACCCACTTCTGCTTCCTTTCACTTATAAGCTATAGTATTCTTATGAAGAGGATAAAAATTATTTTTGTATTTGCTGCTTAAAACGATAGAACCAATCAATCAAACAAAATCAAGAATGGTCCCGCTGGCTGATGTAAAAGGTGGACTCACTACGATTGAGCCGCAGGAAACACACTACTTTTTGTGTGCGTAAATTTCCACTCGGACAGGGATGATGATTAGTCCTTTAATTGACATTCAAACTACTATAAGGCCATACCATACTAATACGTGGAAGTTCGCCAAAAATTGTTGTGTTTTATCATGTTAATGTAAGAAAGACTGTAATTTTGAAAATTTTAGTGATGTGTTTTGTTTATTCATTGTTGTGTTCTACGATACGCGTAAACGTGTCCCGATAGATCGTAAACTTGGCCCATATCTGGGGCTCGTTTACGAAGTGCGTTTAGGCCTGTACAAAATTATTTTGCTCTCTGAAATGTAATGTTGAGTTAGAAGTATGTTACAGAGTTATACTTTAACACCCATGCTATACTTTAACACCCATGCTATACTTTAACACCCATGCTATACTTTAACACCCATGCTATACTTTAACACCCATGCTATACTTTAACATCCATGCTATACTTTAACACCCATGCTATACTTTAACAACCATGCTATACTTTAACAACCATGCTATACTTTAACAACCATGCTATACTTTAACAACCATGCTATACTTTAATAACCGTGTTATGCAATAATAAGCATGTTATACAATAGTAAAATAGTGAGCTTGTTATACAATAGTAAAATAGTAAGCGTTTTATACAATAGTAAAATAGTAAGCGTGTTATACAATAGTAAGCGTGTTATACAATAGTAAGCGTGTTATACAATAGTAAGCGTGTTATACAATAGTAAGCGTGTTATACAATAGTAAGCGTGTTATACAATAGTAAGCGTGTTATAAAACTAAACAAAAAAGTTACAAAGTTTCCGATAAGAAACCTCGTAAACGTGCCCTGATCTCACCTGCCATGCACAGGTGGAACCACTTAAACACTTTTAGATCCCATAGGCGGCAAAGCTTCCATACTGTGGGTATGCTGTTTTCGTCGTTTCTCCCTGTACTCCAGGCATTTTTATGTGATTAAGATTGGGTGGTTTACAAGTTCAGTCGAAATGCGGTACGATGCTGTGGGTGTTTCTCAAATCAGTGACGTCTGTGTACAACCCCTGTGAACTAGAACTTAGTCATGGTTGTTGCTTGAACTCTGCTGCTGATCCGCGTTTGCATAAAACGCTATTGGATTGTGGGTCCGCTTGAATGCAAACACCTTTAGCAAGTTTTTATTAGGCCCCTTTTTTGTCTGTTTGTTCGGTACAAAATTTGCAACTGATCTTAAACTAACTTGAAACTTTGAACATAGCTCATAAGTGGAAGACAATGCAATATTAACCAGCTTTCTTGTCTGGTGTGTGGCGGAGGGTACTTTGTGTAGGAGTGGTATTTTCCCCTTTTCCTGTTCCATTTGCGAATCTTTCGTGGTAAGAATGATTGCTGGTAAGTGCCCGTGTGAGCTTGATTCTCTCCTGTTTTTACCTTCAAGGTGTTTTTCGAGAGATAATGGTCGGATGCAGCAATGTATTGGTTGACTCAGGTGAAGTAGAAACTAAAATAATCGTGATATTTACATGTCTTTTGTAACCTCATCAAAATGTTTTAAACCGACTGAAAAATTTCACAAACACGACCAAAAACCAGAAAATAATTATTTAAATAAAAAGCTTTTTAATGTGACAAGTTTTTTTAAAAAAGGCTAAAAAGTATACAATAATTTCTCCCAGCACCATCAAGATTCCTTACGCCATACATTTAATCCGGAAAATCTATGCTTCTGAATTTTTCGTATCTATGAAGGTACTAATAGAATTGTAAACGAAAAATGTGGAAAAATGTGGGGGGCCTGTAATAGATGAGTGACGGACGTATAGGATTAGTTATGACGAGGAGTAGGCTGAAGTTTGAGACTGGTCAGGAAGAATCACTGTGCAAAGCAATGGGATACAGAAGTACTAAGAAATGAAGAGGGAACCTTGAAGTTTTCTGAGGCTATAGATACTGCGACAAACACACACACACACACACACACACACACACACACACACACACACTCACCTGCCTACCCACCATTTCATACAGAGACCTCTGCAGGGAGCTGTAGAGAGTACGTCCAGCAAATAATTCAGAACGTAGGTTGCAACTGCTACTCTGAGGTGAAAAGGGTGACACGAGACAGGAATAGGAATTCGTGGCGGGCCGCATAAAAGACTGAGAACCAAAACAATAAATAAATAAACACAGTTCACGTCCTTACTATTATCTACTGCATGCTCCCCCCCACCACCCCTCACTTTCTTCGATTTATATTTTACTATTAATCTAAAGTTATTACAAACACAAAGTTTCAGAACTGTCTGTATGCGGCCAGAAGAAATTATTTTATTCTTTTACACTGTTTTAGGAACGAATTATGTTAAAAATTTTTTATTAAAAAAATATTTCAGAGAAACACAGCCATCATCAGTGGGTTTCTTTCTTCTACGAAAAAAGTTCAATACTTCTGTACTGTTTAGTTACAGATACTGCACGAACAATTTTATAGCACTTTTAAATTAAAGATTAATTGCGTAATTTTTGTGTGTTGCCGTGTTTTCAGCATACAGCATATCATCTGCAATAGTGTGGGAGGCTATTCATAATAAATAAGAAAACGTGAACTTAAAAACGTCAATGTTATTACAATTGGAATTTGCGGTTGTACTGTGTTACAGTTTTGGTGGGTACTAGGTAGTAGCGTAATCTGTCGGGTACCCACGTTAGTGGGTTGGCTGTTTGCTTTGAAAACACAGAACAGAGCACAACTCTTCAACGTAGCAGTAATTCAAAATCACGCCATCTTACAGTTGGGAGGTGTATCGCGAGATTATTTTAAAAGCTGCAGCGGGAATTCTGACGACTTCTGTTCCCCTCCTAGGTGTCTGTGTGGGATGGAGGTATGCTAGGAGTGCTGTGTGTGTGTGTGTGTGTGTGTGTGTGTGTGTGTGTGTGTGTTAGAGAGAGAGAGAGAGAGAGAGAGAGAGAGAGATATTTCTGTGCTGTGTCCTGTGTTACGTCTCTTAAAGAAGCGAAGAGTGTTTTGTAGTGTGTGCTCTGTGTTCATTTATTACGCTCTTGCCTTCCACTGAACCCTTGTGTATATAATGGGCTGAATGGCTATCAAATGCAGGCGATAGTACTTACCTAGTTTTGTAGTCCGCCGGAGTTCCGGTATGTTGTTACTGTGGTCTTCAGTCCTGAGACTGAGCTCTCCATGCTACTCTATCCTGTGCAAGCTTCATCATCTCCCAGTAACAACTGCAACCTACATCCTTCTTAATCTGCTTACTGTGTGCATCTCTTGGTCTCCCTCTACGATTTTTACCCTCCACGCTTCCCTCCAATACTGAATTGGTCATCCCTTGATGTCTCAGAATATGTCCTACCAACCGATCCCTTCTTCTAGTCAAGTTGTGCCACAAATTTCTCTTCTCCCCAATTCTATTCAATACCTCCTCATTAGTTATATGATCTATCCATCTAATCCTCAGCATTCTTCTGTAGCACCATATTTCGAAAGCTTCTATTCTCTTCATGTCTAAACTTTTTATCGTCCATGTTTCACTTCCATACATGGCTATGCTCCATACAAATACTTTCACAAACGAATTCCTGACACTTAAATCTATACTCGATGTTAACAAATTTCTCTTCTTCAGAAACGTTTTCCTTGCCATTGCCAGTCTACATTTTATATCCTCTCTAGTTCGACCATCATCAGTTATTTTGCTCCCCAAATAGCAAAACTCATTTACTACTTTAAGCATCTCATTTCCTAATCTAATTCCCTCAGCATCATCCGACTTAATTCGACTACATTCCATTATCCTCGTTTTGCTTTTGTTGATGTTCATCTTATACCCTCCTTTCAAGACACTATCCATTCCTTTCAACTGCTCTTCCAAGTCCTTTGCTGTCTCTGGCAGAATTACAATGTCATCGGCGAACCTCAAAGTTTTTATTTCTTCTCCATGGATTTTAATACCTACTCCGAACTTTTCTTTTGTTTCCTTTACTGCTTGCTCAATATACAGATTGAACAACATCGGGGAGAGGCTACAACCCTGTCTCACTCCCTTCCCAACCCCTTTCATGTCCCTCGACTCTTAAAACTGCCATCTGCTTTCTGTACAAATTGTAAATAGCCTTTCACTCCCTGTGTTTTACCCCTGCGACCTTCAGAGTTCCAACATTTCTACGGAAGCCAAACTGATGCTCCCCGAGGTCGGCTTCTACCAGTTTTTCCATTCGTCTGTAAAGAATTCGCGTAAGTATTTTGCAGCTGTGACTTGTTAAACTGATAGTTCGGTAATTTTCACATCTGTCAACACCTGCTTTCTTTGGGATTGGAATTATTATATTCTTCTTGACGTCTGAGGGTATTTCGCCTGTCTCGTACATCTTGCTCACCATACTGGCTCTCCCAAGGCAGTCAGTAGTTCTAATGGAATGTTGTCTACTCTCGGGGCCTTGTTTCGACTCAGGTCTTTCAGTGCTCTGTCAAACTCTTCACGCAGTATCGTATCTCCCATTTCATCTTCATCTACCTCCTCTTCCATTTCCATAATGTTGTCCTCAAGAACATCGCCCTGTATAGACCCTCTATATACTCCTTCCACCTTTCTGCTTTCCCTTCTTTGCTTAGAACTGGGTTTCCATCTGAGCTCTTGATATTCATGCAAGTGATTCTCTTTTCTCCAAAAGTCTCTTTAATTTTCCTATAGGCAGTATCTGTCTTACCCATCGTGAGATAAGTCTCTACATCCTTACATTTGTCCTCTAGCCATCCCTGCTTAGCCATTTTGCACTTCCTGTCTATACAGGGCGAGTCCCATTTTTGAGACGTTTGTATTCCGTTTTGCCTGCTTCACTTACTGCATTTTTGTATTTTCTCCTTTCATCAATTAAATTCAGTATCTCTTCTGATACCCAAGGACTTCTACAAGCCCTCGTCTTTTTACCTACTTGATCATCTGCTGCCTTCACTATTTCATTCCTCAAAGCTACCCATTCTTCTTCTACTGTATTTCTTTCCCCCATTCCTGTCAATTGTTCCCTTATGCTCTCCCTGAAAGTCTGTACAACCTCTGGTTCTTCCAGTTTATCCATGTCCCATCTCCTTTAATTCCCACCTTTTTGCAGTTTCTTCAGTTTTAACCTACAGTTCGTAAGCAATAGGTTGTGGTCAGTGTCCACATCTGCCCCTGGAAATGTCTTACAATTTAAAACCTGGTTCTTAAATCTCTGTCTTACCATTATGTAATCTATCCGATACCTTTTAGTATCTCCAGGGTTCTTCCATGTATACAACCTTCTTTCATGATTCTTGAACCAAGTGTTAGCTATGATTAATTTATGCTCTGTGCAAAATTCTGCCAGGCGGCTTCCTCTTGCATATCTTAGCCCCAATCCATATTCACGTACTACGTTTCCTTCTCTTCATTTTCCTACTGTCGAATTCCAGTCACCCATGACTATTAAATTTTCGTCTCCCTTCACTACCTGAATAATTTCTTTTATCTCATCATACATTTCATCAATTTCATCATCATCTGCAGAGCTAGTTGGCATATAAACTTGTACTACAGTAGTAGGCATGGGCTTCGTGTCTATCTTGGCCACAATAATGCGTTCACTATGCTGTTTGTAGTAGCTTACCCGCACTCCTATTTCTTTTATTCGTTTTTAAACCTACTCCTGCATTACCAGTATGTGTCGTTGAATTTTTGGTGCGGTTCGAGTCGGCAGAGATAATGGTGTTCGTTATCAGTAAACATTGATTGATGTGATAACCACTAATGTTGCTGATTTTTGTTTTTTCACAAATCAATAAATTAGATTTTCCGACAGTCTGAGTTGTAATGCTTTCGCAGAACAGTTTCCCAGCCTTTTAACTCAGACTCATCTCGCAATTCGACCTTATCTTCTCCAGGAACATCACCAGGAAAACGGACAAGGAAGTGGCCTTAATCCACTTACGCTTGATTCGACAAAACGCAACCCACATAGTGAGCAAGCACAGCGAATTTTCCTGGGCCGAGATTTAAGCTAACAAACGCTTACAGCGCCTAAAAAAATGGTTCAAATGGCTCTGAGCACTATGGGACTTAACATCTATGGTCATCAGTCCCCTAGAACTTAGAACTACTTAAACCTAACTAACCTAAGGACATCACACAACACCCAGCCATCACGAGGCAGAGAAAATCCCTGACCCCGCCGGGAATCGAACCCGGCAACCCGGGCGTGGGAAGCGAGAACGTTACAGCGCCTAGAGCCCTACCGATGGGTTAGGTGTGTAAAGACAGTATAAATAGAGAGACGTTTCAAGCTGAAACCGGCCTGCATTTCTCAAGGCGTTTCGCAGTACGTTTTGATATCACCATGTTAGCGTACTTACAGAGACCGAAAGTATAGTATAAATACTGAGGTTCAGGGGGGGGGGGGGGGGGTGGGGGGGGATTCGATCTCTGATCGGTCCTAGAGATCATTTTGGCAGTTTTGGTGACAAATTGTTGATTTCGACTTGCTGACTCCAAAAGCAATGTTTTGATCACGTGTTTGTATGTGTCCAAAACATAGACAGTGGGGAAAACCGACATGGAACGATTACAGTACATTGAAATGTGATTTTATCTAACATTGAATTAGACGTCTTGCAATGGGAAGGAACGTAGTGAACTGAGGAGAGAGAACGGTTTGGCACGTATTAAGAGTCGTTTCTCAAAATAATAACGCAAGGTTGTTCGATGGTTTTTAGCTGCTATGTTCATGATCTGAGGTCATTCGCACAGTCCTTTACTTGAGCACACACATGTAAAATGTACCTCCTTTGCGTTCCCCCCCCCCCCCCCCCCCCGGTTTAAAATGGGCAGTATAGATAACGCTACCTACACTAGTGGCCATTAAAATTGCTACACCAAGAAGAAATGCAGATGATAAACAGGTATTCATTGGACAAATATATTATACTAAAACTGAAACGTGATTACATTTTCACGCAAATTGGGTGCATATATCCTGAGAAATCTGTACTCAGTCAACCACCTCCGGCCGTAATAACGGCCTTGATACGCCTGGGCATTGAGTCAAACAGAGCTTGGATGGCGTGTACGGGTACAGCTGCCCATGCAGATTCAACACGATACCACAGTTCATCAAGAGTAGTGACTGGCGTATTGTGACGAGTCAGTTCCTCGGCCACCATTGACCAGACGTTTTCAATTGGTGAGATATCTGGAGAATGTGCTGGCAATGGCAGCAGTCGAACATTTTTTGTATCCAGAAACGCACGTACAGGACCTGCAACATGCGGTTGTGCATTATCTTGGTGAAATGTAGGGTTTTGCAAGGATCGAATGAAGGGTAGAGCCACGGGTCGTAACACATCTGAAATGTAACGTCCACTGTTCAAAGTGCCGTCAATGCGAAGAAGAGGTGACCGAGACGTGTAACCAATGGCACCCCATACCGTCACGCCGGGTGATACGCCAGTATGGCGATGACGAATACACGCTTCCAATGTGCGCTCACCGCGATCTCGACAGACACGGATGCGACCATCATGATGCTGTAAACAGGACCTGGATTCATCCGAAAAAATGACGTTTTGCCATTCGTGCACCCAGGTTCGTCGTTGAGTAAACCATCGCAGGCCCTCCTGTCTGTGATACAGCGTCAAAGGTAATCGCAGCATGGTCTCCGAGCTGATTCCATGCTGCTGTAAACGCCGTCGAACTGTTCGTGCAGATGGTTGTTGTCTTGTAAACGTCCCCATCTGTTGACTCAGGGATTGAGACGTGGCTGCACGATCCGTTACAGCCATGCGGATAAGATGCCTGTCATCTCGACTGCTAGTGATACGAGGCCGTTGGGATCCAGCACGGCGTTCCGTTTTACTCTCCTCAACCCACCGATTCCATATTCTGCTAACAGTCATTGGATCTCGACCAACGCGAGCAGCAATGTCGCGATACGATAAACCACAATCGCGATAGGCTACAGTCCGATCGTTATCAAAGTCGGAAACGTGATGGTACGCATTTCTCCTCCTTACACGAGGCATCACAACAACGTTCCGCCAGGCAACGCCGGTCAACTGCTGTTTGTGTATGAGAAATCGGTTGGATACTTTCCTCTTGTCAGCACGTTGTAGGTGTCGCCACCGGCGCCAACCTTGTGTTAATGCTCTGAAAAGTTAATAATTTGCATATCACAGCATCTTTTTCTTGTCGGTTAAATTTCGCGTCTGTAGCACTTCATCTTCGTGGTGTAGCAATTCTAATGGCGAGTAGTGTAGCTTTTTCTGCACACCTACGTCACGCATACTCTGACAACCAATGAGCATCAGTAGTGTTCTGAGTACTCAGTTCCAAATACCGTAACTAATGCGAGCACTAAACGTGGTCGTAGCGATTTGCTCAGTGAATTTATATTTAATGTGTTGCGAGTAAGCCGGCCGCGATGGTCTAGCGGTTCTAGGCGCGCAGTCCGGAACCGCGCGACTGCTACGGTCGCAGATTCGAATCCTGCCTTGGGCATGGATGTGTGTGATGTCGTTAGGTTAGTTAGGTTTAAGTAGTTCTAAGTTCTACGGGGTTGATGACCACAGATCTTAAGTCCCATGGTGCTCAGAGCCATTTGAACCATTTTTGTTGCGAGTTGTCATTGCTGATGGTGGTGGCAAGCGGTAAACTCTGCATAAGCAAGCGAGAGACATACGGTAATTTGCAGGATGTACCCTTCCTTCGAGCAGAAAGCACGCGCATGGCGTACCGCAGCTGTCGCTGGGGATCGTCAACAGTGTCATTCCCGTCCGTGCCTCGACATTGGCGAACCACCGTCGTCCGTGGATCGGTCTATAGTGTCTCTGTGGCTGCATTGCCAAGTCAGTTCTGGTGAAGAAGGGCATGCGACTCACGCCCGAGATTTTCAAACAACAGTATGTCGAATACAGTTAAGAAAAGGGTCTATGTTCACTTGAAGTTTTTTTGTTCAGAATCTCCAATGTGACCATCGAGCCGTGCTGCGGCTCGCGTTGGTGCTGTTTGTAGATTTCCGCCCTGTGTTGGAGGCTAGGCGGTATCGTTTAGTTGGCATGGTTGCGGTTGTTACTCTTCTTCTCGTGTTGACTGGCGCCACTCCGTTTCGCAAGCGGTACCTGTCCGCTAGTGGCAGCAGCGGCGGTTATCGATATGTAGTAGCTGTTGCCCTATCTTTGGGGCGACGTCGTTGTTTTGCCAGGTCGTGTGAGTGTGGAGTCGGTTGGGGACTGAGGAGCAGCCAGGTCCACGCAGTGAGTTTTAGACAGGTACGTGCCGAGTAAAGCTCCGAGGGACGGGAAAAACCCACCGTGGTTCAACAACAAAGTTATGAAACTACTGCGAAAGCAAGGAGAGCTTCGCTGCAAGCTTAAACGCAGCCAAAACCTCTCAGACAAACAGAAGCTAAACGATGTCAGTCAGCGTAAGGAGGGCTATGCGTGAAGCGTTCAGTGAATTCGAAAGTAAAATTCTATGTACCGACTTGATAGAAAATCCTAGGAAGTTCTGGTCTTACATTAAATCAGTAAGTGACACTCCAGGATGATGATGGCATTGAAACAGAGGATGACACGCGTAAAGCTGAAAGACTAAACACCTTTTTCCAAAGCTGTCTCACAGAGGAAGACCGCGCTGCAGTTCCTTCTCCAAATCCTCGCACGAACGAAAACATGGCTGACATCGAAATAAGTGTCCAAGGAATAGAAAAGCAACTGAAATCACTCAACAAAGTCCACTGGACCTAAAGGGATACCAATTCGATTCTACACAGAGTACGCCAAAGAACTTGCCCCCTTCTAACAGCCGTGTACCGAGAGTCTCTAGAGGAAGGTTCCAAATGATTGGAAAAGAGCACTGGTAGTCCCAGTTTTCAAGAAGGATCGTCGAGCAGATGCGCAGAACTATAGGACTATATCTCTGACATCGATCTGTTGTAGAATTTTAGAACATGTTTTTTGCTCGCGTATCATGTCATTTCTGGAAACCCAGAATCTACTCTGTAGGAATCAACATGGATTCCGGAAACAGAGATCGTGTGAGACCCAACTCGCTTTATTTGTTCATGAGACCCATAAAATATTAGATACAGGCTCCCAGGTAGATGCCATTTTCCTTGACTTCCGGAAGGCGTTCGATACAGTTCCGCATTGTCGCCTGATAAACAAAGTAAGAGCCTACGGAATATCAGACCAGCCATATAGCTGGATTGAAGAGTTTTTAGCAAACAGAACACAGCATGTTGTTCTCAATGAAGAGGCGTCTACAGACGTTCAAGTAAGCTCTGGCGTGCCACAAGGGAGTCTTATGGAACCATTGCTTTTCACAATATATATATATAAATGACCTAGTAGATAGTGTCGGAAGTTCGATGCGGCTTTTCGCGGATGATGCGGTAGTATACAGAGAAGTTGCAGCACTGCATTAGAAAATTGCAGCGAAATGCAGGAAGATCTGCAGCGGATAGGCACTTGGAGCAGGGAGTGCCAACTGACCCCTTAACATGGACAAAAGTAATGTATTGCGGATACATAGCAAGAAGGATCCTTTATTGTATGATTATATGATACCGGAACAAACACTGGTAGAAGTTACTTGTGTAAAATATCTGCGAGTATGTTTACGGAACCATTTGAAGTGGAATGAACATATAAAATTAATTGTTGGTAAGGCGGGTGCCAGGTTGAGATTCATTGGGAGCGTCCTTAGAAAATGTTGTCCATCAACAAAGGAGGTGGCTTACAAAACACTCGTTCGATCTATACTTGAGTATTGCTCTTCAGTGTGGGATCCGTACCAGGTCGAGTTGACAGAGGAGATAGAGAAGATCCAAAGCAGAGCGGTGCGTTTCGTCACAGGGTTATTTGGTAAGCGTGATAGCGTTACGGACATGTTTAGCAAACTCGAGTGGCAGACTCTGCAAGAGAGGCGCTCTGCATCGCGGTGTAGCTTGCTGTCCAGGTTTCGAGAGGGTGTGTTTCTGGATGAGGTATCGAATATATTGCTTCCCCCTACTTATACCTCCCGAGGAGATCACGAGTGTAAAATTAGAGAGATTCGAGCGCTCACGGAGGCTTTCCGGCGGTCATTCTTCCCGCGAACCATACGCGACTGGAACAGGAAAGGGAGGTAATGACAGTGACACGTAATGTGCCCTCCGCCACACACCGTTGGGTGGTTTTGCGGAGTAGAAATGTAGATGTAGATAGAGAACACGCCGGGACCACTGGCGGAGCGCATGGACTGCCGGATCGAAGAGCTGTGGTCACGAAGGTGCACGACGTCGTCGTAAACCGGATCCTGCAAGCTTTAAGATGAGTCCACTTGAATTCAAGTAGAGAAACCTCCACCATCGTGATATCTCGCGATTTGCCAGTGACTTGGGCTCGTGTTGCTGCTCGTAGTGTTGCCGTGGCGAAGAGCAGCGAGAAGAGTGCTTGGGGAAGGCGGATCTGATTAGCTTTCCTCAGCTTCTTATTACTATTTACTGCGTTCAGCTTGTTATTTGTTAAGTTCAACCAGCTTTTTGATTGGCATTTACCCATTTGGGTTTATTCGGCTCAGCTCGTATAGCCCCGACCCCCTTTGTCTGCAGGAAAGTTTATTTCTAGATGCGAGGGAGACATCACGTACACTACGCACCCATTCAAAAATCAACTCAATGCCTCTTTCAGAATTCAGCTTAGAATGTGTTCAAAAATGTTCAAAAACCAATTGGGATGCGTTTCAAAATCATATGAATAATCGATAGGGCAACGTATTCTGGATGCTTGGCACTTTGTCGGCTTTCAGCATCTTGCACGATATTTTCAGCATGCCAAATGTCCCACCCACTGTGTTCTGCTGACATCCATTCAAAAATCCACCCCGATCGAGGTAGCTGTGGAAATGTCGCAGCTGCTTCACGCCGCTCCAGATGACTCCTTCAGCAGTCTGATCGCAGCTGAAGAGAGCTGGGCCTGTTGGTTGCGAGACGAAGAAGAGCAAGCTATGGAAACGGGGCGGTCCACCACCGTCGGAAAAGACAAAGAGCAAGTGCTGTTTCTTTAACAGCAAACAATGCAAATATACTGGGTGTCTGTGTCAACTTCAGGCAACTAAGTACGGTAGAGCCTCTATAATCCGAAGTGAACGAGGCTGGGACCACGTCGAACTACTGAAAACTAAAATTATCGAAATCTATGTGGGGCAAAGAAATGAAAACATGTTGAAAAGCATAAACCACACGAACAACGCCTCGCTTGTTTTTCTGCGTAGCTCTTCCGGTAAGAGATTCTTCACAACATTGGTTTCAAGCAAACTGTTCCAGTTTCAGCTGGTTTCTTCGCCAGTCACCAACATCAATTTCGCCGACACCATATTCGAAAGAGAGTTTCATTTGTTGTTTCTCCTTTCTGAAGTTGCCTCAATGCTTCTAACTTAACATTGAAAGATACAAATTTCCTTTTCTTTCTTACTGCATTCAGTTTGAGGTGTACAAATAAAAACGGTCAACAAAGCAACTAATACACAACCCTGTACTGTACCGACAATGACAAATCTAAAACATGACTTTCAACAAAAAGTTTGTGTGTGTAAACAATTAACAACTCGTAGAAGCGTATGCGGATTCCACAGTGTTGTGCTCTGAGCGGGTGGGGGAAAACGGATCGAGGATCTATACTGTGAACAGTAGTTACTTAAATTTTTTACGAGGCACGGATTTACGGGAAAGTCATAATTCCGAGACTCTAAATATCGAGATTATGTGTATCGAAAAGGACCCATCGTACAAAAACGTGTTCTAGGTGAAAAGTTAGTGCTATTAATGGGGACATCTGTCTGTGGTACAACTGTCCACCACCTGTTCCACCCCTCTTGCGTGGGCGGCGTCAACTTTGGGAATCTCCCTCATTTTAATTGCATATTTGGATTGTACGGCAGACAATACATACGGTTTACTCAAACCATTGTTCCCCATTCGTAGTATACGGCTCTGTAATCGACAGACTCAAGTGTGCCTGCTTCTTGCAATTTAAAAAACTTACACATTTGAGTCCACATTTCACTTACGATGTAAATGTAAACCGTGTTCTAACAGTTGACACTGATGTTCAAACTTTACTTGAGTGTTGCAACTGTAATTGTACAGTACAGATAATATAAATGTAAATCTCGTGTGACTAGGGCCTCCGGTCGATGGGGATGAAATGATGATGTTTAGGACAAAACAACACCCAGTTCCTAAGCGGAGAAAATCTCCGACCCAGCGGGAAATCGAACCCGAGCCCTTAGGATTGTCATTCTGTCGCGCTGACCACTTTTTTTCCCCTCTCGCTGATCTCATTTTTGTTCGTAATTGTTCGTTGGATATGTTCGGGGCGGACGTCCCATGACACCTGTTAATGTTCATCGTTCATGCGTTAGCTCAGTTTTTATTACAGAGGGCAGCTAACCCTCTGACCGAACACGCTGAGCTAGCGTGCCTGCATCACTCAGCTACCGAGGGCGGACACAGATAACATGCCTAGATATTGACATTTTTGACAAACTACTTGTATGGTAACGCAGTTCTCTATTCCCTACGGGAATTGGAACGCTTCAATGCTTGATTTTGGTGGCTGCCCTGCAACCTCCTCATCGGGGTGACTGATTTGGTGTTTCTCTCCATCCAACCCCAGTAACTCTCGCGCTGGCCGCTACACGGCTTCCTGCGGAACACATACCACAACAGCTGTAATTGTGTAAAATGTCCATGAAGTGATAGTGACAGGAGCACCTGCCGTGAATACACACCGAAATGGGAAAAGATTACTATTACATCCACGTCGTTGTTTATGGATGACGCTAAACGTATTTTTTAACCAGACATTGAGCGGCTAACCATATTGTACTGTACAATCAAATTTGCAACCCTGAAGCTAATTTTGAACATAAATATCAACAGTTAAAACACGAAGGTTTACATTTACATCACGAATGAAATGCAGAATCAGGTGCGTCGTTTGTTAATTGCAAAAACGGGTACACTTGATATTTGTCGATTACAGCGCCATCTATCGCAAATGGAAAACAATGGTTTTAGTAACCCTTACGTAAGTTGGCTTAGGATCCGTGCACGCAATAGAAATGAGCGGTTCCCATTTCAAATACTAAGTTGACCCCGCCCATGCAGAAGGGGTGGTTAGGAGTTGACTAGTCGCAGCACAGACCGATGTCCAACTTTGCTAGTATTAACTTATCACCCAGAACTTCTTTTTCGTGGAACGCGTCGTTTTCCCGGTATTTAGTTTCCTCAAGTTAAGGGGAAGTTTACGAACTTTGTCCCGAAAAAAGCATTTGATAATTTTTTTTCTCGGGATGTGTTACAGATATCAATGTCAAATTTGCAAAATGTTTATTGATATTTCCTCTATAAACTGGAATTTTTTCGACCGAAAATTCGAAGAGCAAAGGCGGAAATGCCGTCGGAACGAAACAAAATTTCGATGTAGACCTCCACGCGCGGTATGCCACAGGTCAGCCGGCTCGTCTGAAATCAAAATTGAGTTGACGTTAGCGAAGTATATAAGATTCTCTAGGAGTTGTACATCGCTTAAGTTATTTGGACCATAGGAAACAAAATGGCGTCCATTTGAAAAAAAAGGTTTTTTCATCGATTTTTCGACTTCGTCGGCCAAGTACAAATATTTATAGTTGATGGATCGGAATAAAAGTGGTACAACTCCTAGACAATTTAGTTAACTTCGTCGGAAACAAAGAATCATGCCAATTGGTTCAGTACATTTGAAGTTAGAAGTTACCATACCGCGAAACACGCGTTTGAAGTTTTGACTACATATAAATGCAATATTATGCAACGTACGTTCAATCTCCTATTCCGGGTCCATAAACTAGTCCTTCCTCTTCCTCATAGAGGGCGTTCTGTTCGATCTGGACCATCTTGCGCTGCTGCAGAGCCCTTCGTACGTCCGGTGACAAACGGTTTTCGGCCGCTTGAATCCGGTGGTCGTCCGAATGCTTGGCGAACTGCGTCGAATAGATTCCCAGGGTGACGTCCATCGTTGCCATTGTCTTCAGAATTGCTGAATACCATTCGTTGAAGCTGCTCACTGCCAGGAAAGTCGCAATCTCCACAGCCTTCGCACCAGAATGCAGACCCTTGTGGGGGGGGGGGGGGGCTGCTAACTTTCATTTGAATTTTGTGTGTTTCCTCCCAAGCACCGGTACAGTAAAGTGTTCTCAGAAACAAAAAACTGGTGCGTGAAAAAGGCCGATTTCAGGCAGGTGCATTTTTTTGTTCAATCGCGAATAACAAACATTTCCATTCCGTATTCGGAAAAACCGTTCCAGGGGAGGATTCTAAACACTTTCATGGAGCCAAAAATGCAATTAAAAAAATCGATTTTTCGAACCAAAAGATAGTAAACCTCCCGTTAAAACAAACCTCGTGTATACTCTGGCAACCAATCCATTGTTGAGAAAAAGGTGTCAGATTGAAGGGTGAATTTGTACGGAAAGGTTAATACCGTCAAGTTCCGTGGTCGTAGCTTGATTGTTTTCGAGTTGCTGATTATAAGTTGGTAAGCGAGACGCCCGGCATGACGTAGCAGGCCCGGCAGAATGACCGCAGCGCCGTGAGTCGGCAAGTCTGCCGCGCTGGTCGATGAGACGAGTCGTAGCCGCCGGACGGTCGATCAACATTAATAACTGACGCACAGGGCCCAGGAGCCACGTGTAGACCACGTGCACAACACTGAAGGTTGGTGGCACTCGGGAAACGAGAGGCCCGATCTTACCTCGAAAAAACTGCATCTCGCGACATATAGCACGAAGAGAAGATTGAAATTTTGTGGACATACCGACAGATTCCCCACAGGGTTCACTCACAGAATTGTGTCGTTTATTTGTTTATTTTGTTTATTTGTTTGTTTGTTTGTTTTCCATATAGCAATCAGTTTTCGGACATGGTCATAGATTGCAGTTCACATATACAAACGTTTAGTTAACATAGCAGAAGTGCACACATTGTCGCAAAAACAACTTATGCTATACTCACTGTTTTACAGAGAGACTTCACAATTTTAAATACGGGTGTATGAAAAAGAATCATCCAATTTTTGGCATGTCTATATTTCTGAAACTAATAAACATACGCAATAAATATCGTTTTTTGATGAACTCGAAACTCAAGAAGCGTTTTTACGTATACATACCTTTTCATGGGTGTTCAGTATGCCCCGCGTGAGAAGCACGGTGTATGTCTACATCTACATTTATACTCCGCAAGCCACCCAACGGTGTGTGGCGGAGGGCACTTTACGTGCCACTGTCATTACCTCCCTTTCCTGTTCCAATCGCGTATGGTTCGCGGGAAGAACGACTGCCGGAAAGCCTCCGTGCGCGCTCGAATATCTCTGATTTTACGTTCGTGATCTCCTCGGGAGGTATAAGTAGGGGGAAGCAATATATTCGATACCTCAGGCAGAAACCCACCCTCTCGAAACCTGGACAGCAAGCTACACCGCGATGCAGAGCGCCTCTCTTGCAGAGTCTGCCACTTGGAATTTGCTAAACATCTCCGTAACGCTATTACGCTTACCAACTAACCCTGTGACGAAACGCGCCGTTCTTCTTTGGATCTTCTCTATCTGCTCTGTCAACCCGACCTGGTACGGATCCCATACTGATGAGCAATAATCGAGTATAGGTCGAACGAGTGTTTTATGATCATTCCACTTCAAATCGTTCCGCACGCATACTCCCAGGCATTTTACAGAAGTAACGGCTACCAATGTTTGTTCCGCTATCATATAATCATACAATAAATGATCCGAATGAAATTTTCACTCTGCTGCGGAGTGTGCGCTGATATGAAACTTCCTGGCAGATTAAAACTGTGTGCCCGACCGAGACTCGAACTCGGGACCTTTGCCTTTCGCGGGCAAGTGCTCTACCAACTGAGCTACCGAAGCACGACTCACGCCCGGTACTCACAGCTTTACTTCTGCCAGTACCTCATCTCCTACCTTCCAAACTTTACGGAAGCTCTCCTGCGAACCTTGCAGAACTAGCACTCCTGAAAGAAAGGAGACATGGTTTAGCCACAGCCGGGGGATGTTTCCAGAATGAGATTTTCACTCTGCAGCGGAGTTTGCGCTGATATGAAACTTCCTGGCAGATTAAAACCCCGAGCGAGACTCGAACTCGGGACCTTTGCCTTTCGCGGGCAAGTGCTCTTTCAGGAGTGCTAGTTCTGCAAGGTTCGCAGGAGAGCTTCTGTAAAGTTTGGAAGGTAGGAGACGAGATACTGGCAGAAGTGAAGCTGTGAGGACTGGGCGTGAGTCGTGCTTCGGTAGCTCAGTTGGTAGAGCACTTGCCCGCGAAAGGCAAAGGTCCCGAGTTCGAGTCTCGGTCGGGCACACAGTTTTAATCTGCCAGGAAGTTTCAATAAATGATCCTTCTTTTCATGTCAATGCGGTATTCAGATTGTTCTCACACTGCAGCGAGCGTGTCTTGAGTTGCACCTTCCCCAGCTGCTGTTATGCGATGTCTCAGTTCATTCGTTGTTGTTGGTAACAGAGGCACATAAACAGTCTTTTACAAACCCGCACAAGAAACAATCACATACAGCCAGGTCCTGTGACCTTTAAGGCCAGTAATGTGACGCTGAATTGGTCCAGTGCGACCGATCCATCGTTCAGTAATCCTTTGATTTAAAAATTCCCTCACTTCCAGATGCCGGTGCTGCTACCTAGCGAGAACCATCTAAAACTCCAGTGTTTCCTCTCTCCAACAGTACATTGTTCACGCACATATCTCAAATAACAAAGTAGTTACGATTTTTTTAAATCGTATGATTCTTTTTGATAGACCCTGTATAAATGCATACATTGATATAGCGTGTGATCATCAGAAATTATCATTTTCGTGTTGCAAAAGCAAACTCGTGCTATATACACTGTTTTACAAAGAGATATTACAACTTGAAATCCTCTACTGAATAACAGCTTTTCCCTATTAACATATGTTTTAGTTTATTCTTTGAAGTGTTTAAATTAGTTGTCTTGTGGTCAGATGGAACATTGTTATGAAAGGTATTTCCTATTGTATGACCGGCGGCTGTGACCGAGCGGTTGTAGGCGCTTCAGTCCGGAACTGCTCTGCTGCTACGCTCATAGGTTCGAATCCTGCCTCGGGCATAGATGTGTGTCATGTCCTTAAGTTATTTAGGTTTAAGTAGTTCTAAGTCTAAGAGGCTGATAACCCCGGATGTTAAGTCCCATAATGCTTGGAGCCATTTGAACTTATTGTATGCGGACTATGGAGTGCAGACTTTTTTTACTTGCAAATCTGTGAATGTTTTCCATTCCCCGGGTATTGTACCCATGTACATTAATGTTTGTTACATTATATTCTGGATTTTGTTTCACAAATAGTATTTTCTGCAGAATGTTCAGGGATAGCCGCGCTGTCTGGGGCGTCCTGTCACGGTCTGTGCGGCTCACCCCGTCGGAGGTTGGAGTCCTCCCTCGGGCATGTGTGTGTGTGTGTGTGTGTGTGTGTGTGTGTGTGTGTGTGTGTGTGTGTGTGTGTTTGTTTTGTCCATGGCGTAAGTTAGTTTAAGTTAGATCGAGTAGTGTGCAAGTTTAGAAACCGATGACCTAAGCAGTTTGGCCGCATAAGATCTTACCACAAATTTACAATTCGTTAGTACTTTATACTTTCTGAAGATTCTCTGTTTAGTTACCACTCTTATTGCCTTGTCTTGTAGTCTGAAGCGCCTGTCTGTACAGACAGCTAGTGCCCCACCCCATATCTCAATACCATACTGAAGATATGGTCGTATCACTCCGAAGTATATGCTAGCATGGTCAATGAAGGCTTAAATCCTTTTCAGTAAATACGCATTCGTACTGGTTTCCTTACAAATATGGCCAATATGTTCTTTACATGACAAGTGTTCGTCAATAATTACACACAAAGCTTTGTGTAGCTAAGGGCCGATGGAGGTGTACTGTTTACGTTCTGATTGTAGCTAGATCGTACATATAAAGGGCGATCAAAAAGACATTCCGTTGGAAGACCGTACAGTCCAGAATAGGTATGCCAATCAGGCGAAATCGTCGTGAGCATTGAGCAAATCATCCCAATGTCTGCAGACAGAAGTGTATTCTCTCCTCTATTCAAAGCTACAATCAATGAATTTTGTATATCAGAAATGTATTAAGTTATTTAAGGAATAATGCATTCAAGTAGCAATGAACTATATTTTATTTCTACTAACAAATTATAGACGTAAGTGTATTTCTCATGTAAAGATAAAATTCATGTATTCCATGTATGAAGTGCTCCATCAGTATTTAATCTGTATAACCTGTGTAAACATACATTAGCACAAACCATTTCAGATGAGAATAGCCCGAGGTTGTACCGAGACCCTCTCATCTGAAATAGGTAGAAATAGGCCATTATTAACCAACATGCTACTTAGACTGTATTAAAAGTCCAAATACAGCATATCACTTCCCTCTACATACTAAAAATTATTTTCACCACGCTCATTGTTACATTTTTTTATTTTTCTTTGACATTTGCATTATATAAATTATATTCTCATCAACTAGGTAGTAACAAATTATGTGGAACCATTTTAACAATTGTTAAACATTCAGTTCGCTGTAACCTCAGAGAAACCTTTATGTATGTTCCTTATATTATTAAACAAAAGTATTAACAACTGTATACCAATAAGATTGCAACAATGAGAAGTCTTTGCTATTAGATTCAGAAGCGTCCGACCCACTTTACACTTCAAGGCGGTGGGTTACTCTGTACTGTTAATGAAATTAAAAAAAAAAATGAAACCCCACCGAGGCACTAGGTTGAACATACCAATTTGGTAAAACACCATGACCTGCTGCGTGAAGAAGTCCGTAACTGCCTGCTACGCATGCTCTTCCGAGAGGAATCGTCAACCCTTCAAGGTCCTTTATAAGGGACCGAAAGCTTAGTAATCGCATCAGGACTATAGGCAGGGTGCTCAAGTGTTTCCCCACTTTAGTCAGCGGAACTTGTGCGTTACGGCATTTGCGATATGGGGACGTGCGCTATCATGAAGCAGCACGGAACATGGCTACCATGGAAAACGTTGGTTTTCGACCAACATGCTGCCCCTATAACGGTACTTTGCGGGCAGGCGTGTCAATTAGCATCATTTAATTAAAATGGGGGATAAATAGACTTTATTTTTGAAGAATTAAAAAGGGGAAAGTACTACGAAACTTTAATAACTGCACAGTATTACTAAGAAGCAATATAATGAAAAGTAATAAAAAGTAAAGTAGCAAAGACCAAGCGGGACAGAAAGATATAGGGGCGCGTTTGTTTTTTAATACATATAAAAGAACATGTAACACATTATTGAGCTCTCTACCTTCAGTTATCGCGATCGGGCTAGTCGATGAAAAAGTGGTACGCGACTGCGAAATTCTTTAAGGAGATTATTTAAAGACTCTTCAAGCACGTTTAAAATACATTACGTGTGACGAAGTGATCAGAGACGTTTATTGTCGGGTGAAGTGAAAATGAGTCCGACAATATAATTCGAACTTTGCGTTAGCTGGGAAAAATACTCTTTGGAAATTATTATGGTTGTGGAACCCACGAAAGTTGTGCGCAACGGAAAGCTATAGTTTTCGTAATTCTGCATTTTATAAAATGGTGAAACGCGTGTGCGCGGAACATTAATAGAATCTTATCCTTACGGTTGCGGGGGTAACTGATACAAGCAACGCGCCAGCATAAAAAATAGTTCGCTTATTAACTACCAGATATTAATTAACGGGGACCTAAAATACTATAAAAAAAAGGTAGGATCATCACATCCAATCCCGATTCATATTTCATATTTAATTAGTGAAAAGAGAAGTGTTAATAAACAAACTACATTTCAATTTTATCCACGATTTTGGCTTCATTACGTAGTCTTGACTACATGATAAACAATATCTGTGGAAGTTGTGTGCGACGTATCGTCATAATATTTAGCCAACCAATATTGTGGGACACCAAAAAATGTAAATGCATGAAATTGTCCTTATAGCGGATGTACACTCCTGGAAATGGAAAAAAGAACACATTGACACCGGTGTGTCAGACCCACCATACTTGCTCCGGACACTGCGAGAGGGCTGTACAAGCAATGATCATACGCACGGCACAGCGGACACACCAGGAACCGCGGTGTTGGCCGTCAAATGGCGCTAGCTGCGCAGCATTTGTGCACCGCCGCCGTCAGTGTCAGCCAGTTTGCCGTGGCATACGGAGCTCCATCGCAGTCTTTAACACTGGTAGCATGTCGCGACAGCGTGGACGTGAACCGTATGTGCAGTTGACGGACTTTGAGCGAGGGCGTATAGTGGGCATGCGGGAGGCCGGGTGGACGTACCGCCGAATTGCTCAACACGTGGGGCGTGAGGTCTCCACAGTACATCGATGTTGTCGCCAGTGGTCGGCGGAAGGTGCACGTGCCCGTCGACCTGGGACCGGACCGCAGCGACGCACGGATGCACGCCAAGACCGTAGGATCCTACGCAGTGCCGTAGGGGACCGCACCGCCACTTCCCAGCAAATTAGGGACACTGTTGCTCCTGGGGTATCGGCGAGGACCATTCGCAACCGTCTCCATGAAGCTGGGCTACGGTCCCGCACACCGTTAGGCCGTCTTCCGCTCACGCCCCAACATCGTGCAGCCCGCCTCCAGTGGTGTCGCGACAGACGTGAATGGAGGGACGAATGGAGACGTGTCGTCTTCAGCGATGAGAGTCGCTTCTGCCTTGGTGCGGGTCGTATGCGTGTTTGGCGCCGTGCAGGTGAGCGCCACAATCAGGACTGCATACGACCGAGGCACACAGGGCCAACACCCGGCATCATGGTGTGGGGAGCGATCTCCTACACTGGCCGTACACCACTGGTGATCGTCGAGGGGACACTGAATAGTGCACAGTACATCCAAACCGTCATCGAACCAATCGTTCTACCATTCCTAGACCGGCAAGGGAACTTGCTGTTCCAACAGGACAATGCACGTCCGCATGTATCCCGTGCCACCCAACGTGCTCTAGAAGGTGTACGTCGACTACCCTGGCCAGCAAGATATCCGGATCTGTCCCCCATTGAGCATGTTTGGGACTGGATGAAGCGTCGTCTCACGCGGTCTGCACGTCCAGCACGAACGCTGGTCCAACTGAGGCGCCAGGTGGAAATGGCATGGCAAGCCGTTCCACAGGACTACATCCAGCATCTCTACGATCGTCTCCATGGGAGAATAGCAGCCTGCATTGCTGCGAAAGGTGGATATACACTGTACTAGTGCCGACATTGTGCATGCTCTGTTGCCTGTGTCTATGTGCCTGTGGTTCTGTCAGTGTGATCATGTGATGTATCTGACCCCAGGAATGTGTCAATAAAGTTTCCCCTTCCTGGGACAATGAATTCACAGTGTTCTTATTTCAATTTCCAGGAGTGTATAATGTGTGAGTGCGACGAACTATATTGACAAACTGAACATCCATTACGTACTTGCATGTTTATCTGCGAGAATGGTCCTTATCGGTACATGAGCATAGAATAGAATCGCTGGAACATTGCAAACCATTCAGATTAATCGAACATCTAAATACGCATAATGCTGGTACCACCAGGATGTGTTCTTTCTCCTCACTCCTGTTGCAGTAATCGAATTAAGAGTCAGCCGGGAAATACATTTAAATCAATTGACGACCATTGAGCTAGCGTCGCGAATTTTCAAACGTCCACTGCCATGTATGAATGCGAGTGACACCACGAGTGTTAACGTCGATCGAGGGGTGCCGTCGTGATCGTATTGAATGACATCGAGCGGTTACACCCCATACATATTCTTCATTCTCCGATGGCTGTCAGCCGGTTTTCGTCCTTCGGCAGCCAAGAAAAGAATGACAACCCGTTTGTGATGGTTTTACGAGTTTCTTAATAACGTCGCCATAGTTCACGTTTCGGCATTTACGGCGCCCCTTCGGAAACACAGCACCACAGTAATACCTTGCCTACACGTCGGTGCTTATATACCCGCATCTGAGTCGCGCTACGTTTGCAAATGCACAGCAGCAACTCTCTCAAACGGAAAATTTTGTATCATCTCCTACAGAACAACTGAAAACCAAATCCTGGGGAACCAGCAGGTGACGAAGAATTTGGAAAAGGTTCATATAAATCCAATAGACATTTTCAATGGAGACTCGCACAGACAAAAAATTAGCAAATGGCAGTCAAACCAGGGAAACCACGAATATTGGAACTTAATAAATTTAATCTATGCAGCAGGGTCGAATCGCACCTAATAATATATGTACTGAAACTTCGTGGCGGGTTTAAACTGAGTGCCGGCTCAGCGTTCGAACTCGAGACCTTTGCCTTTCGCGGCGAGTGCGCTGCCAGCTGAGCCACCCAAGCACGACGGACCACCCGTCCTCGCAGTTCTACGTCCGCCGGTACCTCGTCTTCTGCCTTCCAACTTCACGGTAATTCTGCTAAACTTGCGAGACTAGCAATTCTGGAAGAAAGCACTTCTGGGAACACCCACCAGGCTGCGGCTAAGCCATTTCTGCGCATTTACGTTGCATCTACCGATTTACGTCACATTCGGATAATTCCATCGTGGCACATCGATTTTTTTTTTTTCCTGTTTTGCCTTAGATGTACGAGGCGTGTATTTTAAGTAAGTACCATTTTGAAATTAAAAAAATGACGTGATAAGATACCGTAATAATTTTATTTTTACATGAAACCCTGTACCTTAATCTACGCCCTGGCACCATTAAAGTCTGATTCTTCCTTGGTTACGTTGTGTACGGAGTGTTTAAGATGCCTCCGATAATCGTGAGTCCCGCCGACTGTGAAGTACGGGCTGTTACAAGATTTCTTAGTGCTCAAGGCCTAAAAGCGGTCGATATTCATCATGAGATCTGTGCAGGTTACGGAGAAAACGTTGAGTGATGGAATGGTAAGAAAGTGGGTGAGAGCATTTAAAGATGGCCGCAAAAATTTGCATGATGAACAACGGAGTGGGCGTCCTTCGGATGTTAATGAAAGTTTGGTGCAGGAAGTGGCCAAAAAGGTGAGAGAAAACAAACGCTTTACGATTTCCTCCTTGCGGGTTGACTTTCCTAACGTTTCTCGTAGTGTTTTGTATGGCATTCTGACCAAGCACTTGAATTACCGAAAATTGTGCGCACGTTGACGGATGTGCACAAAACCAAACGCTTAGACAGTGCATTGACTTTCCTTGAGCGTTACCACAACGACGGTGATGATTTCTTAAGCCAAATTGTTACGGACGATAGAACATGGGTGGCCTACGTCACACCAGAATCAAAGCAACAGTCCATGGAAGTTCAACAAGGGCATCGTTTTGCTGCAAGACAATGCCCGTCCGCATGTGAAGAATCAGCCGAAAGTTCTCATCACATCTTTTCGATGGGAAACTCTAGATCATCTTCCGTACAGCCCCGATCTTAGACCCAGTGACTACCATCTCTTCCTGCACTTGAAGAAACACCTGATCGGTCAGCGTCTTCAAGACGATGACGAAGTCAAAACAGTGGTGATGCAGCGGTTCTATGAGGTGTCTTTGAACGTGGTGAAATAGGCGGCGCACGAGCGATGGGACACAACATCTCCAAGGTAGCGATGAAGTGAAGATATTCCCGTATGACCATTTTACGAGTCTACCGTGAATATCGGGAATCCCGTAAAACATCAAATCTCCGACATGGCTGCTACCGAAAAAGGATCCTGCAAGAAGGGACCGACGGCGACTGAGGAGAGTCGTACAACGTGACAGAACCTTTCCGCAAATTGCTGCCGATTTAAATGCTGGGCCATGAACAAAAGTCAGCTTGCGAATCATTCAACGAAACAATATCGATATGGGCTTTCGGAGGTGAAGACCGTCTCGTGTACCCTTGCCGATTCCACGACACAAAGGTTTACCCGCTTGGGCCCTTGAACACCAACATTTGACTATTGATAACAATGTTGCCTGGTCGAACGAGTCTCGTTTCAGATTGTATCGAGTGCATGGACGTGTACGGGTATGGAGACAATCTCATGAATCCATGGACCCTGCGTGTCAGCAGGGGACTGTTCAAGCTCGAAGAAGCTCTGTAATGATGTGGGGCGTGTGCAGGTGGAGTTATATGGACTCCTGATACGTCTAGATAAGACTCTGACAAGTGACACGTATGTAAGCATTCCGTCTGAACACCTGCATCCATTCATGTCCATTGTGCATTCAGACGTGGGTAATTCCAGGAGGACATCACACACGTCCAGAATTGTTATAGAGTGGTTCCAGGAACACACTTCTGAGTTTAAACACTTCCGCTGGTCATCAGACTTCCCAGACTTGAACATTACTGAGCAAATGTGGGATGCCTTGCTATATGCTGTTCAGAAGAGAGCTCCACCCCCTCATACTCTTAGGGATTTATGGACAGCCCTGCAGGATTCATTGTGTCAGTTCCCTCCAGCACTACTTCAGACATTAGTGGAGTCCATGCGACGTCGCGATGCGGCACTTTTATGTGCTCGCCGGGCCCCTACACGATATTAAGTAGGTGTACCAGTTTCTTTGGCTGTCCAGTGTATATTTATAGTTGTTCCAGTGATAATATTGGTTCGGTCCGTCCGTCTTCGCGCCAGTATCCTTTTCGACACTGAAATTTTCATACTGTACAGATTTGAGAAAAGCTTGCAGCAACTGCCAAGTAAGAGTCTCGCAGCAAGATGCAAGAAACTGGTTCGACTGACTTGCGGAAGTTGTTTGTGGATGGTGACGAAACTTGCGTAAGTCAACTTGCAGCCGGTGTTTCCACGTCAAAGGGGCTTCTGCAAGCGACTTGAGGAAGTTTACTTTTATAGTGGAGACACGCCTTTACACCTGTCGATACAACTGAAGGCGGTAGTTCTTCTTTTACTGGCAGTAAAATTTTTCTTGCTTTCAGTATTGTGGCGGCAAAAGGAAATACAACGGCAGAAAATAACGCTGTTGACACACACTCACCTAACAGCTGCAACAGTAAAAGTCTGTCGTTAAAACGATAGGGTTCACTTCCTGATGCGTGGCCTGCAGATCATCGGGTGATGATGGTGACCGGGAGGCAGATTTACTGCCACATGAAAGAATGTAGAGCTCGTACTGGATTTCTGAAAGGCTTTGACGCAGCACCGATTCGTCGATTAAGAGCAAAGAAAATATCGTATGGAGAAGCTTCACAGATGTGCTGGATTTTTGCACTATTATAGGTGCAAACAAATGAAGCGAGCAGAGGCCAGTGAAACAAGTAAGTAATCGTAATAAACACCGGTCTGGAAAACAATGACTTCCCCAATACGACGTATGACTACTGACATGGGGACGTCACCTACTTGACTTCATCGATTTCGCCCAAATTTGTGGTGTATGTTGGTCTCGGCCAGAAATGAAAGTGATATAAATGGGAGCAACAGATCGACGAGCGTTTGAAAAAAAAATAAAAATAACATTTTTGGCGCCTTTGGGCGAGGCATAACCCATTTATGTTAAAGTACTTCATAGGCAGCGGTTGGCGTAACGGGAGTAGTACAGTACAAAACTCTGAGGATAGTCGGTTCGAATCCTTATGTGGAAACCATTTTTTTTATTTTCAATTATTACATATGTTGTATGCACCGCAGCCGCTATGGTCCACAACCCCACGACGACTACCGCAGTCCACCCCTCAGCCGCCTCACACCGAATCCAGAGTTATTGTGCGGTTCGACCCCCTGTGGATCCCCCCCACCAGGGAACATCTCACACCAGACGAGTGTAACCCCTATGTTTGCGTGGTAGAGTAATGGTGGTGTACGCGTACGTGGAGAACTTGTTTGCGCAGTAATGGCCGACATAGTGTAGCTGAAGCGGAATAAGGGGAACCAGCCCGCATTCGCCGAGGCAGGTGGAAAACCGCCTAAAAACCATCCACAGACTGACCGGCTCACCGGACCTCGACACAAGTCTGCCGAGCGGATTCGTGCCGGGGGACCAGGCGCTCCATCCCGCTCCGGAAAACCGTGTGTTAGATCGCCCGGCTAACCGGACGGGCTATTACGTTACGTTACTTACACTGCAAATAAACCGAAGTATGAACAGTGTAACCAACATCTATACAGCGCCATATGATATAATCATTTCTGCAAAATTGTTGTCGATAGTGTACGTATGCTTGCAAGAGAGTAATGGCTCTTTTCTACCGAGAGTTCAAAAATCGATGGATGGGTAAGAGACAGCGTATGGAAATGTTGCTACGTTGTGCAAATCTGGTAAACTTAAAACAGACCTATACAAAAAAAATTTGGCTCCTGTGATACAGCGCTACGTGCAGCAGAAAAAATTCGTTCTGTTAACTAACTCGTGGGGACGACAAATTCATAATTATACGAAGAGATTTTTCAAGATGATGAAAGATTGCCATCGTGCGATGTCTGTTTTTATCAGCAGTTCAAGAATTTGATCAAAAAAATTCAGAACTGCTATCTCATCGATAGAGAGAATGAAATCACATCCCGGGAAGACTTCATCAAATTACATTACACTGAGGTCACGAAAGTCAAGAGACAGCAATATACACATACACAGATGGCGGTAGTGTCGCGTACACAAGGTGTAAAAGGGCAATGCATTGTCATTTGTACTCAGGTGGTTCACGTGAAAAGGTTTCCAACGTGGTTATAGCCGCACGGTGGGAATTCACACACTTTTAACTCGGAATAGTACTTGGAGCTAGACGCATGGGACTTCGGAAATCGGTAGCAAATTCGATATTTCGAGATCGTCAGTGTCAAGAATATCCGAGAGTATCAAATTTTAAGCGTTACCTCCCACCACGGACAATGCAGTGGCCGACGGTCTACACTTAACGATCGAGAGCAGCGGCGTTTGCCTAGTGTTGTCAGTGCTAACAGACAAGCAACACTGCGTGAAAAAACCGCAAAAGTCGATGTGGGACGTACGTCGCACGTATCCGTCAGGACAGTACGTCGAAATTTGGCGTTAGTGGGTTATGGCAGCAGACGACTGACGTGGGTGCCTTTGCTAACAACACGACGCCTATTGCAGCGCCTCTCCTGGGCACCTAACCATATCGTTTGGACCATAGACCACTGGAACACCTTGGCCTGGTCAGATGAGTCCCGATTTCACTTGGTGAGAGCTAATGGTAGGGTTCGAGTATGGCGCAGACATGACAAAATCATGGACCCAAGTTGTCAACAAGGCACTGTGCAAGCAGATGGTGTCTCCATATAGTCCAGTAGAATTAGCATTCAAATCGGAAATAATTGGTACAAAAGGTTTTATTGTTTTGATGGCTTCGTTTGTATCCCAGTATGAGTATCCTAGGTTTTCCCCCTCGACGGAGTTGTGGTAAAGTGGTGGGGAGCAAAAATGTACCCGAAAAGGGGTATTTTTTTCGGTTTTGTGATTATATCTCGTAAATGACTCACAATATCGAAAAAATAGTGGAATTAAAAATTGTAGGGCATAAAATTCTGCATTGAATGAGACCATTCGCATTTTTTTGGACCACCTGTTTCCATACTTCATAATTGGACCAGTTTTACATGTTCATGAAAAATTTTCGTTTTAACCTCTGTTTTTTGGTAATATCGTTGAAACTAACCCACCTATCAATAATGTCGTTCGTAAAAAAGACATGGAGAGATAAATTCTGCATTCGATGAAACCAAAAGTGTATTTATTGGACCACCCATTTGTGTACATACAGCTCTTCATTAAAGCTGGACCATTTCTCATCATCAAAGAAGACAGTTTCAAATGTAGTTCTACAGTAATTCTTATGTACACTCTTTTAAGTACAGAACTATAGCAATCCATTGTCTTGTACTTATTTAATATAGTAACAGAGTAAAATATTAAAATTTTGTAAAATTTGAAAAATTACGTGCATAGCAATGAAAGTACAAACTTAGCTGTACAGAAACGGGTGGTCCATTTCACTTTTGGTCTCATCATACGCAGAATTTATTAATCTATGTCGCTTGTATGAACCACTTCATTGATAGATGGGCTCGTTTCAACGATATTACCAAAAAACGGAGGTTAAAACGAAAGTTTTTCATGAACATGTAAAATTCTTCCAATTTTGAAGAGCACTAGTATGGAAACGGGTGCTCCAATAAACATGCGGATGGTCTCATTCAATGCAGAATTTCATGCCCTACAGTTTTTAGTCGTACTATGTTTTCGATATTGTGAGTCATTCACGAGATATAATCACAATTCCGAAAAATACCCCTTTTCGGGTACATTTTCGCCCCCAACCACTTTTCCACAAATCCGCCGAGGGGGAAAACCCTAGGATAGTCATACGGGGACACAAATGAAGCCATTAAAACAATAAAACCTTTTGTATCAATTACTTACGATTTGTCTAATTTTTAGTTTTAACCCTACTGCACTAATAATGGTGTGGTCTGTGTTTACATGGAACGGACTGGGTCCTCTGGTACAACTCAACCTCAGACCATTTGCAGTCCTTAATGGACTTCAATTTCCCAACCAACGACGGAATTCTTATGGATACTGCCGTGAGCGATGCACCGCGCTACAACTGTTCGCGATTGCTTTTGAAAAACATTCTGGTCAGTTCGAGCAAATGATCTGGCAATCGAGATCGCCCTACATGAATCTCATCGAAAATTTATGAGATGTTATCGAGAGGTCAATTCGTGCACAAAATCCTGCACCGTCAACACTTTCGTAATTATGGACGGCTATAGAGGCGGCATGGCTCAACATTTCTGCAGGGGACTTCAAACGACTTGTTGAGTGCATGCTGCTGCATTCTCACGGACAAAAGGAGGTCCGACACGATTTTAGGAGATATCCAATGACTTTGGTCACCTCAGTTCATACCTTTGAATTTTACTTCCATACGTGCGTGGTACAGCATGATGAGCTGAAATCGGTCTGCAAATTTAAATACCCGCTGTAGTACATACAGAGGGACGGACGACTGGAAAGCGAGATACAACACCGAATAAATTGCGGTTGGAGCAACTGGAGGAAAATTGAGGGACACGAAGGTGAGCATTGGTTTGAAAGGGAAACTATACAAGTGGCGGAAATGGGGATGCTGAGGTGGATGTATGGTGTAACAAGGAAGGACAGGATTAGAAATGAATTTGTTAGAGGAGCTGTGAAAGTGGGACCCATGGGGAAAAATATACTTGAGAGCAGACACTTACAGAGAAAAGGGGAAGAGTATATCGGAAACAGAGTTGAAGATATAAAGATTGAAGGAGCGAGAGCCGGCCGGGGCGACCGAGCTGTTCCAGGCGCTACAGTCTGGAACAGCGCCACCGCTACGGTCGAAGGTTCGAATCCCACCTCGGGCATGGATGTGTGTGATGTCGTTAGGTTAGTTAGGTTTAAGTAGTTTTAAGTTCTAGGGGACTGATGACCTCAGAAGTTAAGTGCCATAGTGCTCAGAGCCATTTGAACCATTTTTGAAGGAGCGAGAAGAAGACCGAAGATGAAGTGGAAGGATAAAATATCCGGGGACCTAAGGGAGAAAGGATGGAAAAAGGAAGAGCAAATGGATAGAGTATTATGGAGGAGAAGGATCCAGAAGAGCAACGCCGACCCTACGGGACGTGGGAGAAGGTGACGATGAAGAAGAAGACGTGCGTGGTACAGAGTACAATGTATATGTGTACGGGGGAGACTATGGAAGGACTAAGAAGCTCACACATTCGTTTCACAAGCTGTAACCTCCACCACGTTGTGCTACGTATTAGTGCTGGTATTTAAAAAGAGATTCCAGAAAGTGCAAGGAGGACTCGCTCACTGAGTGTTCCGTACAAACTTAGTTACATCTGTAGATATTCCATCCATCCTGGGAATCGATAGTCTCGACTTTATTTGCTTGTTACGAATATCAGTACTGGCAAGATAAGCGTCTACCCTTTTCTGGGAAAAAGGGGTTTTAACAGACGAACAGAGACAGTCGGATAGCAAATGACAAAAAAATATTTCTTTTGTGTGATACACATTGAAGCGTTAAGGAAACTGGTATAGGGGTGCGTATGTAAACAGGCAGAATACGGCGCTGCGATCGGCAAAGTCTATATAAACGACAATGGCAGGCTATCAAGATTTAGGTGAGTTTTAACGTGGTGTTATAGTCGGCGCACGAGCGATGGGACACAACGTTTCCGAAGTAGCGACGAAGTGAGGATTTTCCCATGCGACTATGTCACGTGCACATCAGGAATCTGGTAAAACAACAAATTTCCGACATCACTGCGGCCGGAGAAGGATCCTGCAAGAACGGGACCAACCACGACTGAAATTGCTGCATATTTCAGTGCTCGGTCAACAAGTGTCAGCGTGCGAACCGTTCAACGAAACATCATCGATATGAGCTTTCGGAGCTAAAGGCCGACTCGTGTACCCTTGATGACTGCACGACACAAAGTTTTACGCCCCGCCTGGGCCCGTCAACACCGACATTGGTATGTTGATGACTGGAAACATGTTGCCTGGTCTGACACATCTCGTTTCAAATTGTATCGAGCGAATGGACGTGTACGGGCATGAAGACAACCTCATGAATCCATGAAGCCTGCATGTCAGCAGGGTCCTGTTCAAGCTGGTTGAGGCTCTTTCATGGTGTGGGGCGTGTGCGGTTGGAGTGATATGGGATCCCTGATACGTCTAGGTACGACGCTGACAGGTGACACGTACGTAAGCGTCCTGTCTGATCACATGCATCTATTCGTGTCCATGTGCGTTCGGACAGACAATGCGATGCCCCACTCGTCCAGAATTGCTACAGAGTGACTCCAGCGACGCTCTTCTGAGTTTAAACACTTCCGCTGGCCACCAAACTCCCCAAACATGAACATTATTGATCTTATCGAGGATGCCTTGCAACGTGCTGTTCAGAAGAGATCTCCACCCCCCTCTTACTCTTGCGGATTTATGGACAGCCCTTGGGCATTCATGGTGTCTATTCCCTCCAACACTACTTCAGACGTTAGTCGAGTCCATGCCACGTCGTGTTGCGGCACTTCTGCGTGCTCGCGGGATCTCTACATGATGTTAGGTAGATGTACCAGTTTCTTCGACTCTTCACAGTGTAATCACAAATTAACAATTTTCGGATTTTTTACGTTTGCTAGTTTTGTGTGACATTTCTTCTTGCCAGGTTTCAAGTTTATAGGTGAACAGGAATGACCCTTTACTTTTTAACGAGTAATTTTGGGAATATCAAAATACGAATATGTGACATAATTGGCCGTATCTTTTAACTACATTAACTTAGAGAACCTTCGACCTTAATATCTGATATAAATTTGAATTATATACGTCTCCCCATTACTGAGGAAAGGAAGTATTAACAGTCGGAGGGACAGACATATGGGAATGTGGATCGGCGCAGCTAGACCAATCGAATTATATCAATGTGTGTTGTCTGTTCTTTCGGACAGGTTCGTTCTATGTTTTTGAAATAAAATGCTTCACGGCAATAGTCCCTTTATTTTACAGCCACACCTCGAACGTCTAGTTTGTTAAAGCGTGGCGAGAGATTGGTTTTACCACTCGCGCCCCTGTCCCTCGGGCACTCTGGGCCCTATTGTAACAGAGCAGAGCAGAGCAGGGCAGTGTAGTGAAGTGCGAACAGTCGGCACAGCACGCAGCTGTCACGCGTTTATCGCAGGGTCGATAGCGCGCGCGGTTTGCGTGCCGCGGTTTTGCGAGTCGTGCTTCGGTTACGCCGCCAGAGCGGCAGGGGACACCTCAGACCATTAAAACGACAACAGCAGCAAGGGTATCAAGTAACGACTGTTTGCTCGTTGTCCGTGTACAGTGTATTAGCAAGAATACGTGGTACAATTTGTAGTTGATTTGACTATATTGGCTGTGTGAAATGCAGTATACAATCGTTACTTGTGTCTTTTTATATGAAACTTGCAGCAGCCTCTTTCGGTCTACGTCATAACCCTTTTGTGGCATTATCTTTTTCTTGTCTTCCTTTGACTTGGCTTAACTACATTACCAGCGAAGGCTTGCTGTCTCCGCAACTTCGTTGAAAAGTATTTCTGAAAGTTCATTACTGTCTCGAGGTCAGCGGGATCTCTTACGTCCCCTGGAATCATTTTTTAGACTTAGTGTTCTTACGAGTTCCTCCGGTGAGTCAGTCCGATCGACTAAATATCTAGGCGTAACGTTGCAATGCGATATGAAATGGAACGAGCATCTAAGGATTGTAGTTTGGTAGGCGAATGGTCGTTCTTCTGTATCCACATCTACGTGATTAATCTGGAATTCACAGTCAAGTGCCTGGCAGAAGGTTTAACGAACCACCTTCAAGACACACACATTAAAAATGTTTTGCATCGCCCCGGTTCCCAGAACTCCTGAAGATAGACATTGACTGTGGATATTGTATCACACACACAGTCCCTTTGACTGTTCAGATATGTCACTGAACGCGCCCAAAGATGTAAACAACCATGCATGAGCAGCGTCTTTTACACGGAGAGGGTCCAATAGCCGATCATTTCCAGTCATTCCACCAGGAAGGAGGTACACGGCTCGTGTTGTCTGTAGTTCAACCACGCCTAGACGGTCAATATTGCGGTACGATCGCGTCCACATTGTTAATTTGTGCCAAGAAGGGCTCTCAACAAGGGGAGTGTCCAGGCGTCTCGGAGTGAACCAAAGAGATGTTCTTCGGACATGGAGGAGATACAGAGAGACAGGAACTGTCGATGACATGCCTCTCTCAGGCAGTATTTGGTTGGTTGGTTGTTTTGGGGAAGGAGACCAGACAGCGAGGTCATCGGTCTAATCGGATTAGAGAAGGATGGGGAAGGAAGTCGGCCGTAAACTTTCAAAGGAACCACCCCGGCATTTGCCTGGAGCGATTTAGGGAAATCACGGAAAACCCAAATCAGGATGGCCGGACGCGGGATTGAACCGTCGTCCTCCCGAATGCGAGTCCAGTGTCTAACCACTGCGCCACCTCGCTCGGTGCCAAGGCAGTAGTAGCCCAAGAGCTACTACTGCAGTGGATGACCGCTCCCTACGGATTATTGCTCGGAGGAACCCTGACAGCAACGCCACAATGTTGAATAATGCCTTCCGTGCAACCACAGGACGTCGTGTTAAGACTCAAACTGTGTGCAGTAGGCTGCGTGATGCGCAACTTCACTCCCGACGTCCATGGCGAGGTCCTTCTTTGCAACCACGATACGATGCAGCGCTGTACAGATGGACCAAAGAACATGCCGAATGCACCGCTGAGGACTGACATCACTTTCTCTTCACCGATAAGTGTCGCATAAGCCTTCAACCATACAATCGTCGGAGATGTGTTTGGAGGCAACTCGGTCAGGCTGAAGACATTGTCCAGCGAGTGCAGCAAGGTGGAGGTGCCCTGATGTTTTGGGGTGGCGTTATCTGGGACCGACGTACACCGCTGCTGGTCATGGAAGGCGCCGTAACGGCTGTACGATACATGAATGCCATCTTCCGATCGATAGTCCAACCATATCGGCAGTATATTGGCGAGGCATTCGTCTTCATGGACGACAATTCGCGCCCCCATCGTGCACATCTTGTGAATGACTTCCTTCAGGACAACGACTTCACTCGGCTACAGTGGCCAGCATGTTCTCCAGCCATAAACCCTATCGAACATACGTGGGATAGATTGAAAAGGCCTGTTTATGGACGACGTGATTCACCAACCACTCTGAGGCATCTACGCCGAACCGCCGTTGAGGAGTGGGACAATCTGGACCAACGGTGTCTTGATGAACTTGTGGATAGTATGCTACGACGAATACAGGCAAGCATCAGTGCAAGAGGACGTGCTACTGGGTATTAGAGGTACCGGTGTGTACAGCAGTCGGGATCTCCACATCTGAAGGTCCTGCTGTATGGTGGGACAACAGGCAATGTGTGGTTTTCATGAGCAATAAAAAGGGCAGAAATGGTTTTTATGTTTTCTTTCCAATTTTCTGTACAGGTTCCGGAACTCTCAGAACCGAGGTGATGCAAAATGTTTTTTTATGTGTGTATTTCTCTACCGTTGCCCTTTCGAACAGCTCGTGGGAAAAAGGAACCCTTAAATCTTTCCGTGCGAGTTTCGACTTCTCTTATTTTATGATGATGATCGTTTCTCCCCATGTAGGAGTGCGCCAAAAAGATATTTTCACATTCTTGGGAGAAAGTTGGTGATTGAAATTTCATGAGAATATCCTGTAGCAGCGAGAAACGCTTTTGTTTTAATGATTGCGATCCCATTTCGTGCATCACATCTGTGGCACTCTCTGCCCTATTTCTCGACGGTAAAACGAGCTACTCTTTTTTGAACTTTCTCGATGTTCTCTGTCAGTCTCATCCGATGCGGATCCCATACTGCAAAGCAGTAATCCAAAAGAGGGCGGACAAGTGTGGTGTAAGAAGTCTCTTTAGAGTGGCCCTGTTACTTTTTCTAAGTGTCCTGCCAATAAAATGCAGTCTTTGGTTTGCTTCCACCACAACATTATCTAAGTAATAGTGCCAATTTAGGTTATTCGTCAATCTAACACCTAAGTATTTAGTTGAATTAACAGCTTTCAGGTTTGTGTGCTTTATCGTGTAACTGAAATTTAGCGGATTCCTTTTAGTGTTTATGTGGATAATTTCATGCTTTTCATGATTTAGAGTCAGTTGCCACTTTTTACAGCATACAGACATTGTGTGTAAGTCTTTTGCATTTCATTTCAGGCATGTGGTGACAATATATGACAATAAAGGACAGAATCATCTACAAACAATCGAAGAGGGGTGCACACTGTCTCCTAAATCGTTTATGTAGATCAGAAACAGCAGAGGGCCTAAAACACTTCCTTGAGGAGGTATTACTTCCGTTTTACTTGATGACTTTCCGTCAGTTACTAAGATCTTCTGTTTATTGGGAGAGATTTTGAAAGTGTGGATCATCTGTAAAGGAGACCGATTCTTGAGTTCTGCTCGAGTGTTTGGGACCCCACCAGAGCGGACTAAAGGAAGACATCGATAGAATTCAGAGGTGGGCTTCTAGATTTTTTACTGATGGGTTCGATCAAAACACAAGCACTATGGAGATGATTCCGCAACAAATGGTTCAAATGGCTCTGAGCACTATGCGACTTAACTTCTGAGGTCATCAGTCGCCTAGAACTTAGAACTAATTAAACCTAACTAACCTAAGGACATCACACACATCCATGCTCGAGGCAAGATTCGAACCTGCGACCGTAGCGGTCGCTCGGTTCCAGACTGTAGCGCCTAGAACCGCACGGCCACTCCGGCCGGCCATTCCGGAACACAAATGGGAATCCCTGGAGGGAAGACGACGTTGTTTTCGAAAAACAGTTTTAAGAAATAGTAATGCAATATTATACAGAAGTCTTGACCGGACAAAAACACTTTCATTTGTACGTGGTATCCGGTTTCGCATCGCTGTGAATCAACTTCGGACCAGCTGCTGTGATGACGTGTGGAGGTGAGGCATAGAGCAGAAATTAAGGACACCACCCAGTAATGTCACGTATCATGACAGAAAAATGGCGAGGGCACGGTGGAATTCAGAATTCCATCAGACTTCAATTGCGGTCCTAGGAAAAACACAAGCGTGTGAGTGTAACTTGGAATTTTTATCGTTTGCTCTGCTAAAGAAAGTACTGTCCATAAATCATAGTTATGCTCAAACCTAGACATACATTCAGATTCCCCGTATTTCTCCCATTGTTGCAACTCGTGTGGATTATTGTTGCCCGTATCCTGCAGTGGTGACGGCTCGCAAAACGTATGCTGAATGAGGCCTCGTCTGGGTACAGGTGATTGATTACCTCAGGAGTTTTCATTTTCTACGGCGCCCTGAGTGTCAGCACTAGAGTTGTAAAAACTACCACAGGCTTCTGTAAACTACCGGCAGCAAGCATAGACCACGGTAGCTTCCCTGGTAGTTTCGGTCGGGTCAGGTCGTACACGCGTTAGCTGTACGTCGGGTGTGTTGCATACCTATCGGGCGTTACCTAATAAGTATCTCCTAACGTATGCTAGCATTGTCTTACTAGCTTCCCCTAAAAACTGCAAGTGCTGAACCGTCCAGAAACTGAGGATATATAAAGGACGGGGTAACCTACGTAATTTTTTATTGGCATAGTTACTCTCATGTCTGTTACTTAAAAATAAATATCATTTGTAGCAGAACTGAAGCATTGTCAATATTTAATACAGGTTTTATTCGAAGATTGATGATTTGTAACGCGAAGCAGAGGTATATTGTAGTAAAAATAAAGAAAACAACAGAGATTTATGATATATCGCTAGAAAACGCAATTCGCACAAAAGAAGGTAAAATAAAAGAAAAGCAAATCAAAAATATATCATTACTTCGTCGAACTTACATAATACTTGTTTCTGTTATTCATAAACAGCTTCTGCATTTATCAATAACAGGAAGCTGTTCTCTTTGATCATTATGAGGAACAATAATTATATAATTTTTATGTTTCGTCATGAGTTTCGCCTCCTTCCTATCATTAGGCGGTGTTTTCATCTGTTCCGGTCTCAATCATCCACGCATCCATCTCTTACGACGTCTGCTTAGTTCTCTCTTTACCGTCAGAAGATAATTCATTACCTTTTTTGGCAATCTTTTTCCTGTCAGTCTATCAACATGACCCATTTGCTTCTATTCTCTTCTATCTTGTCATTAACTGAAAATATTTTTGAATGTGATCTTATTTGTTTCATCCCTTATGTCATCCAGGAAGGAAGGAAGGTTGGGCTTAACGTCCCGTCGACGTCTAGGTTATTAGAGACTGATCACAAGCTCGGATTTTGTCAAGGATGGGGAAGGAAATCCGCCGTACCTTTTCAAAGGGACAATCCCGGCATTTGCACGGAGCGATTTAGGGAAATCACGGAAAACCCAAGGGTTTGAACCGTCGTCTTCTGAGCTTCATCTCTGCTGATTGTGTACGTGGTTTTTCTTTTTTTGTTGCTATGCATGATTCGGAACCATATACAAGAGTAGGTACAACAATAAGTTGTGGAATTTCATTTGTGTTTCTTTTTCTTATTTTTCTTCCCAAAATTCTTCCAATTCTTTCCCAGGTAAGTTAATATTTACTATCCCTCTTTTCAATGTCTTCGTCATAATTAAAACTGTCTTATCCCTTATAATCGGAGTGAGACACTTGGTCTAAAATTTTGTCATGTATTATTTTCGGTCTTATTGGCTTCTTTTCTTTGAAACCCATTATCTTTGTCTAATTTGCAGAAATAATTAAGTTTGTTTGTGTGTGTAAACAGTACTTACATCGAAAGTAACTGCTGTGGTTACATGAAAGCGCAGAAGTTATGCAATCAGATAATTTTTATTACTTATAAAATGCAATTTATGTTCTGTAAGGATATAAATTCATAATGAATTAACACTGAATGATGTGCGGTTCTAATTATGTGCAAAACAATCAAACAAACAAAAAACAAAGGGAAGGCGTCGGTTCCCATTTTCTATATTAAACATTCATTTATGTTGCTTTTCCTATACCAATTCTACCAATACTACAGGTAATCCTGCCGTTTACTGTGGTGTCACCGCCAGACACCACACTTGGTAGGTGGTAGCCTTTAAATAGGCCGCGGTCCGTTAGTATACGTCGGACCCGCGTGTCGCCACTATCAGTGATTGCAGACCGAGCGCCGCCACACGGCAGGTCTAGTCTAGAGAGACTCACAGCCGACTTTGCTAGCGATGGTTCACTGTCTACATACGCTCTCATTTGCAGAGATGACAGTTTAGCATAGCCTTTAGCTACGTCATTTGCTACGACCTAGCAAGCCGCCATATTCAGTTACTATAAGTACTATCTTCAAGAATGTCTTCTGAACAGATAATATTGTGGCTCATGTACCGTCAAGAGCGACGTTCACTGTCTACATACGCTCTCATTTGCAGAGACAACAGTTTAGCGTAGCCTTCAGCTACGTCATTTGCTACGACACTGCTGTTAAAGTTAAGTATCAAACTAATTATGTCAGCTTTCTGAATTCTCATTCCTTGTCATGTTCCAGACCTCACGTCAGTATAGTTCTTCCCTCCTCACGCCAGCACGCGTGAGCTTAAGGGGCTCCGGAACGCCCTATACTTGCAATGTTAAAATAACGCTTATAAATTACATCTTTCCTCACAAATTATTTGAGATAGGAAGTTGAACTTTTTACAGATTATTTATTGGAATATGGGCTACAACTTAACACAGGGATTTTACAAAATTTGAGTTCAGTTATTAAAGATGATTTTTTTTTCAATTGTAATGAAAATTCACAACATTTTTTTGCAATTTTTTATTTATATATTCAAAAATATACAGTTTTTTGGAAAAAGGCTGTGTTAAATTATGCAGAAGGTACTGTGTAACATTTACTGAAAGTTTGAAACAAATATGTTTGGAAGATCCTTAGAAAACATGTAATTAGTATGAGAAAATAAAAGTTTTAGGAATCGAGCGACAAAGATTTGATTAACTTTTTAGTGCATTCCAGGTCCATAGGATGGATTATCTTCATCCTCTGCAAACTCCTAGCCGGCCGGTGTGGCCGTGCGGTTAAAGGCGCTTCAGTCTGGAACCGCGTGACCGCTACGGTCGCAGGTTCGAATCCTGCCTCGGGCATGGATGTGTGTGATGTCCTTAGGTTAGTTAGGTTTAATTAGTTCTAAGTTCTAGGCTACTGATGACCTCAGAAGTTAAGTCGCATAGTGCTCAGAGCCATTTGAACCATTTTTTTGCAAACTCCTCCTCCAGCTTCCTCTTGTTCCTCCTCCTGTTTACTCTTGCTTGTATTTCTAGACTCTTTACAGCCCTGTCTGCAGCCCGAAGGCGTTCCTTGTCTAAAGCAAGCATCGCTCGTTGTTGTGTTCGTAGATTTTGCTACCATTTTCTTCAGTTGCAGTTACTGCAACACTTTTCCAAAAGGTGGTCATGTATGAACACTTATCACATTTCAGTTGTATTTCACTAGCAAGTCCTACGTGCTTTGTTATGGAGAGTTCCAGGCCAACTTCACTACAATGAATACATCTTACACAGTTTGAAAAAATTCCTTTGAGAACCGACATATCAAATATTTCATTCACATCCGATTCGCCCATAAAACATTCATAGTTTTCACTCATTGAACCAAGCTTCCTCTGTGAAGTATTTTCTTTCCCACTTTGACTGCTATGGGCAGGTGTACTTGAGAGGTTAGGTTCACTCACTTGGTTATCGTCTTTATTGTTTACAGTAATAACACATACCTTTGGCTTTCCAACATTTCTACTTTTCTTATAAGCCTTCAGAGGATTTCTAATAACTTTACTTTTACTCATTATTATACTTCAACAAAACAGAGACTCAAGAAACAGAATTAATTACGAATATTTTCGAGATAACGACAGAGTAAATAAACATGAAACAATCGACAATCACACCAGCGATATATATTGAACCATCACAGGTTAGCCACAACACATACTTTATCTCACATCACTAAAATGTACCTGATGAACACGGACGTTAATAATAACACCATTTGACAGCAGTTTAACAGCGCAACAGTGGGTCACGCCCATGTAGAACACATTTCAAAAAAATTTAAAAATAGTTGTAGTCTTCGGAATTGAATAAATTATATATCTATTAAAAGGTAATAGTCTGCAGATTCAGAAAACGCAAAAAAGTAAAAATTGAACTTTTCATGATTTTGAGCCTTTCCGGAGCCCCTTAACCGCGTGCATTTCGGCCTCCACTCGTAACACGGTGTTGGCTCTTCTGCTAACACAAAATTTACTGCGTCATTTATGTAGTGTACCAGAACTACCGAACCGCGTTTTTGGTGGAGCCTAACTCGTAGTCAGCACACATTTCCACAAAGGGCGGCATAATCCTTCTTGGGATGATGCTCTATCTGGACGCGGTATGCCGTCTTCTTCGGTGTGAAGCGAAGAGTGCGCCAGACGGTGGATGGCGGAATGTTTAACTCACGGCTCTGCCGGCGAACGGAAGCGCATGGGCTCCATGTTCCGGAGTGCATCGTCAGATGTTGATAGTCGTCCAGGGCCCCCTCAGAAGCCTAATTGTGGCGGCACTTCTCCGTGTCTTCGACGGTACACCTCGCGCAGTCCCTATGCTTCACCGCCTGTTTCCAGGAATCACTGGCTATTGTTTCTTCGACAAAGAGCGTATCAGAGATCTGCGAAAGAAAAATTGAGGCACTGAGAACCGTAAGAGCCCAAAGAACAAAGTTTAGAAAAAAATAAAGATTTGTAAAAGTCGAATTTGTACGCAACCTGCAGCTCACAGGTTTGACTTGCTTTTTACCAAAGTCTCAACATTCTATACGCCTTATTAGAAAATAGGGTATCACTTCATGTTCTGAAATGGTAACACAGGCCAACGATGGAAAAACTTTTCTGCTGAAAATACCTTATTCTTATGTTTTTTAGGGTGAGAAATACAAATAGGATACTTACAAAACTGTATCACCCACCATTTCTTCACATTTTCAGTTAAATTTACTAAATTAACGATTTTTAAAGAATTTAACAGCTTTTATGTAGTCAAAATAATTTAAAAAAGAGGTGTAACGAATGTAAATGACGTTGGTAGCACTGCTGAAAAACATTTGCTGGCAAATAAAGGTCTACTCTGTTTTTTAGTTAACAGATGGTGATACGGTCAACCTAACCTCACTTTCGCGTTTCCTGTACATGTGCTCAGTACAATGTCTAATCGTGCTTGTAAAAGCTCTGCTGACAGTTTTTGTTATACTTGTGGTGAATTTGTGATTAAAAAACACCAAAGAAACATTATGGACTTCGTGAAAAAGGTTTCTCTATCATACTTGGGATCTAAACTTGGTGATGAAGGCAAATATTGGGCGCCAGATAAGGTATTTTATGCGTGTGCTGAAGATCTGAGAAAATGGTCCAAAAAGGAAAAAAAACCTTTAGATTTGCTGCCCCTATTATATGCTGGGAGCCAAGAAATCATTCCTATGATTGCTACTTTTTCAGTGTTGATATTACTGGTCATAATTCGAAAAACAAGAAGGTAATAAGCTAACCTACCCTTCCGTCCGCAATCCGACCAGTAGGGCATGGTGCAGATTTGCCGGTTCCTGAACCACCAGATGATTTAAATTCTATTCGAACAGAAGTATTTTTTGATGTACAATCTGATTCTGATGAACCAGATGATGATGGATTCCATTGTAATACAGAAAGTCTAGAGCCCAAATTTTTTAATCAGACCGAGCTTAACTATTTGGTTAGGGATCTGGGATTAAAAAAAGAAAAAACTGAATTGCTTGGCTCTAGATATAAAAAGAAAAAAACTTATTGACAGTTGGAACCAGCATATACATTTATAGAGAGAGAGAGCGCAACAATTCTCCAAGTTTTTTCAACAAGAATATGATTTAGGGTACTGCTCAGACATTCCCGATCTGGAAACTGTTTATTGATTCATCCAAAACTAGTGATGGGAAAACGCTACCAAGGCCGCTGGAACACCAACATGATGGGGGCCTACCGTTGGCCACTTCAGCCAGAAGTTCAGCAAGCGACTCATCGTAGAAAAAGCTACACAAGAAGTTTCGAAGAAAGAAAGGGAAAGAAAATACAAACCGCCTACAGCTGCGGTCGGGCGGGTCTAAGCGCTTCAGTCCGGAACCGCGCTGCTGCTACGGTCGCAGGTTCGAATCTTGCCTCTGGCATGGATGTGTGTGATGTCCTTAGGTTAGTTAGGTTTACGTAGTTCTAAGTCTAGGGGACTGATGACCTCAGAAGTTAAGTCCCATAGTGCTCAGAGCCAAAATACAAACCAATTCCAGCTGACAAGTGAAACCTCTATTAACACACATCATTGTTTAAAGAAGCTTACTGTAAATACAAACGATGCTTATGTTGTAACAAAGCGTTTCATTAATTTCCCCGTTTACCGTACAGCATAGGATATATACCCTACATAATAAGAAGCATATTGCACGAAAACTATGGGCGAAACAAATAAACTAAGGCTAGATTTGGATTCAGCTCATAAAAATCTATAAAGATCAGGTATCAAAGTACAAAAAAAGATTTTCAAAAAAATCTTCGTTGGCCTGTGTAATTAATATTTAGGATTTTTTATTATTAATGTAATGATAGGGAAGCAGTGGTTGGGAAGGGAGTGAGGCAGGGTTGTAGCCTCTCCCCGATGCTATTCAATGTGCATATTGAGCAAGCAGTAAAGGAAACAAAAGAAAAGCTCGGAGTAGGTATTAAAATTCATGGAGAAGGAATCAAAACTTTGAGGTTCGCAGATGACGATTGTAATTCTGTCAGACACAGCAAAGGGCTTGGAAGAGCAGTTGAACGGCATGGACAGTGTCTTGAAAGGAGGGTATAACATAAACATCAACAAAAGCAAAACGAGGATAATGGAATGAAGTCGGGTGATGCTGAAGGATTTAGGAGACACAAAGTAGTAGATGAGTTTTGCTATTTGGGGATGAAAATACTGATGATGGTCGAAGTAGAGAGGATATAAAATGTAGACTGGCAATGGCAAGGGAATCGTTTCTGAGGAAGAGAAATGTGTAAACATCGAGTATAGATTTAAGTGTCAGGAAGTCGTTTCTGAAAGTATTTGAATGGAGTGTAGCCATGTATGGAAGTGAAGCATGGACGATAAATAGTTTGGACAAGAAGAGAATAGAAGCTTTCGAAAAGTGGTGCTACAGAAGAATGCTGAAGATTAGATGGGTAGATCACATAACTAATGAGGAGGTATTGAATAGAATTGGGGAGAAGAGGAGTTTGTGCAACAACTTGACTAGAAAAAGGGATCGGTTGGTAGGACCAAGACAACAACAATGTTAATTTGCAAAATGTTCATATCTAGGCTAGTAGCAATAGTTTCTGACTGTTGTTGTGTTTGTAATTTACGTGAAACTAGGATCATAACATAAAGAACAGACACACTGATACGCTAAAACCTTATGACTACCTGCTTAATAGGCTGTATGTCCGTCTTTGGAAGGAAAGACATCACGATTGTGTGTATCAGCGATCCGACAGTTTATTGGTAGGTTTATGAAGGTATGCGGCATTATATGTCTACGCACAAGTCATGTTATTCGCGTAAATAACGGGCAGCTGATTTGCGTACGCGGTGATGGCACCCGATAGCGACCCAGATAGGTTCCTTAGGAAGTTCAGGCGAACTTGGACGCCGAGATATTAACGTGAGTTCCCTGTATGCTCCTCAAACCAATGTAGCACGGTCCTGGCTCCGAGACACGGACAGTTATACTGTTGAAAGGCGACAACGCCGTCGGGGAAGATATCAAGCATGGCGGGACGCAGGTGTTTTGCAGCTGTCAGCGTGTCTTCGATTGCTACCACAGGTCCCATCCAAGCACAGGAGCATGTCTGCCTTAGCAGAATACTTCTCCCACCAGTGGGGCGCTGCGCGTTTCTAGCAGCTGTTTCTAACGTCCCCCTTACTAATTGGCCTATCCTGCTTGCGATATAAAATCGCATGTATGCCTGGTGGATTTTTAATAACTGGATAAGGCTATCTTTCCCAGAGAAATAAGACCGATAATTAGGAGAGCGTACAGCAGGCCCTTCTGACAGAAAAGTCTACTAAAAATAAAAAAGTAATTAAACCAAACAGGGTTATAATTTGGAAAAATTAAGGGTAGGTAAGACGTCAAACGGGTCGACTTGGAGCAGGAGAGGCACCACAGGACATTTCATTTTCTATGTCTATACTTTTACAAATAAATTCATAAAACTTTATCAGCATGACCAGGAAGGATTCGGGATTCACACTCATAGCAGTGGAAGTTCAAAAACATAGGAAAATAATTTTTTTTTATATGTGAAATTTCATCATTTTTTCGCTTAGTATTGGTTGCATTTGTTGCTATAGGTACATTTTTCTTAACAAGGAAGAGAGGTTCTTTGATAAATTTTGCACAGCATACAAACCACACCTACAGGTGTATGAAACTCTAGAATTTTCCAAATCTATTAAAAACTGTGGTAAAAATTGAGATAATTAACTACAAAATTTGATTTTTTTCTAAAGATAAAGTTTACAACGTAACAGCTCATTCATTTTTTCATAAACTAAATAGATTCTAGAGATTCAGACACCTGTAAGTATGGTTTGTATGCTGTGCAAAATTCATCGAACAGTCTCCCTTACTTATGAAGAAAAGTGTACCTATAGCAACAAATGCAGCCAATGGTAAGTGAAAAAATAATTTCACGTGTAAAAATATTTTGGTATGTTTTTGAACTTCCGCTGCTACGAGTGTGAATTCTGAATCCTTCCTGGTCATGCTGACAAAGTTTCATGAATTTACTTGTAAAAGTATAGACAGTGGAAATTAAAATGTCCTGTGGTGCCTCTCCTGCTCCAAGTCGGCCCGTTTGACGTCCTACCCACCTTAAAGTTATTTTGTGCGTTCACTCTCCCTATGTCAGTGGGTGGCAACAGAATGTTTTCGCAATCGGAGGAGAAAACTGGTGATTGAAATTTCATGAGAAGATCCCGTCGCAACGAAAAACGCCTTTGTTTTAATGATTGCCACTCCAATTCACTGTGATACTATCTCCCCTGTTTCGCGATAATACAAAACGAGGTGGCCCCCTTTGTACTTTTTCGATGTCATCCGTCAGTCCCACCTGATGAAGATCCCACACCGCAGAGCAATACTCCAGAATAGGTCGGACGAAGGTGGTGTAAGCAGTCTCTTTAGTAGGCCTGTTGCACCTTCTAATTGTTCTGACAATGAATCGCAGTCTTTGGTTTGCTCTACCCAAAGTATTATCTATGTGGTCGTTCCAATTTAGGTTATTTGTAATTGTAATCCCTAAGTATTTAGCTGAATTTACAGCCTTCAGATTTGTATGACTTATCGCGTAATCGAAATTGAGCTGATTTCTTTTAGTACTCATGTGAATAAAGCCACACTTATTCAGGGTCAATTGCCACTTTTCGCACCATACAGATATCTTATCTAAATCATTTCGCAGTTCGATTTGATCTTCTTATGACCTTACAAGGCGGTAAATGACAGCATGATCCGTAAACAATGTAAGACGGCTACTCAGATTGTCCCCTATGTCATTAATATAGATCAGGAACATTAGAGGGCCTATAACACTTCCTTGTGGAACGCTCTGTTTTACTCGATGACTTTCCGTTTATTACTACCATCTGTGACCTTTCTGACAGGAAATCACGAACCCAGTCGCACAACTGAGGCGATACTCCGTAGGCACGCAGTTTGGTTAGAAGACGCTTGTCAGGAATGGTGTCGAAAACCTTCTGGAAATCTAAGAATATGGAATCAATTTGACATCCCCTGTCGATAGCATTCATTACTTCGTGAGTGTAAAGAGCTAGTTATGTTTCACAAGAACGATATTTTCTGAATCCGTGCTGACTGTGTGTAAATAAATGGTATTTTTTCAAGGTAATTTATGATGTTCGAACACAGTACATGGCACAAAATCCTACCGATAATCGGTTAGTGATATGGGTCTGTAATTGAGCGGATTACTCCTACTTCCCTTTTTGGGTATTGGTGTGACTTGAGCAATTTTCCAGTCTTTAGGTACGTACCTTTCAGTGAGCGAGTGGTTGTACATAATTGCTAAATACGGAGCTATTGTATCAGCATACTCTGAGAGGAACCTGACTGTATACAATCTGGACCGGAGGCCTTGCGTTTATTATGTGATTTATGAAGAAATGGCTTCAGTGTAACTAGTGAGCGTTCCTACAGGAATGAAAAAATTGTGCTTTGCACGCCTATGGAAGCTAATATCAGAGAAATGGGAGAGACAGCATTCCGCAAATGTTTCTAGAGAAAGTGTAGGGACACAGCACTGAAAAGCTGGTTTGTCGTGAGATAAACAGATGTCAGGGGCATGCATACATGCTGCAATCTCAACATCAATGACAGCGTCTTTTTGGCCCTTACAGTTCTCAGTGCCTCAGTTGATTGCATTGTTTTCATGAAAATTAAACTTTACTTTCGGGACACGCTGTACATTCTGGACGCACGTCGTATCTTACAAGGGAACCTCCCAATCGCACCCCCCTCAGATTTAGTTATAAGTTGGTACAGTGGATAGGCCTTGAAAAACTCAACACAGATCAATCGAGAAAAGAGGAAGAAGTTGTGTGGAACTATAAAAAAATTAGTAAAATATACAAACTGAGTAGTCCACGCGAAGATAGGCAACATCAAGGACAATGGGACTAAGGAGCGCCGTGGTCCCGTGGTTAGCGAGAGCAGCTACGGAACGAGAGGTCCCAGGTTCAAGTCTTCCCTCGAGTGAAAAGTTAACTTTTTTTATTTTCAGTATATGTGACAAACTCTTATGTTTTCATCACTTTTTTTGGAGTGATTATCACATCCACAAGAAAACCTAAATCGGGCAAGTGTACAAGTAAGGTGGGTCGACAACATATTCCTGTCATGTGACGCACATGCCGTCACCAGTGTCGTATAGAATATATCAGAAGTGTTTTCCTGTGGAGGAATCAGTTGACCTATGACCTTGCGATCAAATGTTTTCGGTTCCCATTGCAGAGGCACGTCCTTTCGTCTACTAAACTTATTGCAGTGAACAGAGACGTCAATAAACGAACGGACAGATCATAACTTTGCGAAAATAAAGAAAGTAAAATTTTTAGTCGAGGGATGACTTGAACCAAGGACCCCTCACTCCGCAGCTGCTCACGCTAACCACGGGACCACGGTGCTGCCGGCCTCACAATCTCCTTGATGTTGCCTATCTTGCGCATGGACTACTCAGTTTGTATATTTTACTAATTTTTTTCATACAACTTCTTCCTGTTTTCTCCATTGATCTGTGTTCAGTTTTTCAAGGCCTATCCACTGTGCCAACCTATAACTAAATCTGAGGGGGGTGCGATGGGGAGGTTCCCTTGTTAGTTGGCAGGTTAGATACCGCCCGGCCATAGTGCAAACGGTGTTGTCATGCAAGGCCTCGACGCCACCCTGGTAGCGAGCCTTGCGGCACCGTACAGTGTGAGAGGACGCAGCAGTCGGAGCAACTGTGGTCGCATTAGAGCAGACCACGACCTGAGCAATTACGGCGGGGAACAGCTAGGACTAGAGCCAGGTGGCGTGAGGCACGGACAGAGCGGCTCTGTGCACGCGATGGTCAGGCCGCCGACTCCACACGTGGCGGACGGGCTGAAGGTCTGGGCCGCGGAGAATCGCTCGCAGCTGCAACGGGCTTAAACGATCACATTCACGACTGTACCTAAGTTCCGGTCTGCCAGTGCAGGCGTGTCCGCGCGCGCCAGAAAATGCTACCTTGGCTGACACTTCCGGGGAAGAAGCGGAACTGGATTCTTTACACAGGTGTCAACTGAGGAATTCGCTGAATTTTATAAAGCAAAGCCATGTTTACCGAAAGTGGAAAGTGAAGTGTACCGTGATGGAGGAAAGTGAGAAGCTGCTTACAGCCAGCTGACGGAAGAAAGCTACCAACAGGCCTGCTACATCTCCATCGTCGTTTACATACATAACCGGGAAAGCACCAAATGGGATGTACCACTTTTCCTGATCGGCTCGCAAATGGAGCGAGAGAAAACCGACTGTCTAGTGTCTCCACAAGAGGCTTGATTTCTCTCGTGTTCGCGGTCCTTCACGTGAAATGGGCGGCAGTAGAATCGTTCTGCAGTCAGCCGCAAATACCCGTTCTCTAAACTTTACTTACTAGTGTTCTCGAAAAGAACGTCACCTTCGCTCCACGGATTCCCGTTTGAGTTCACGGAACATTTCAGTAGCACCAGCTTGGTGATACAACCTACCGCTAACAAACCTAGCACTACGCCTCTGAAGAGTTTCGATGTCTTCTTTTAATCCCAAACACTCGAGCATTACTCAAGAATGGGTCACATTAGTGTTCTGTAGTACACTCCTTTAGAGATCAGCTGCACTTTTCTCTAACTGTCAAAGTCGACCATTAGCCTTCCCTACGACCGACCGTACTGCTCGTTCCTTTTCATAACGCTTCGCAATAGTACACCTAGATATTTAATCGGCCTGACTTTTGTATCCCGCCTGGACAGGCAGCGCGTGGATCTGTTCCTGTGAACTACTGCTGCAAAATAGGCCAAGTGTGAAGGACGCGAGTAGGAGCAGGAAAAGGCGAAGTACTTCGGTACTGAAAGCAAAGTTAAAACACCTTTACTGGTGTATAAACATATACAAACACATTACTTAACTTTTGGTACAGATGAGCACGTAGGTGCGAAGCCATTCATGTATCGAAGCTGACAGCTACTAGAAGTTAAAAAGCCGTAGTCTATAATGGCTAGACCCCCCCCCCCCCCCACAAGTAGAAGTTAAGTTACCAGGTTGTCTGCTCTTGATCAAATGGGCTGAATGTGGAGTGGCGCTCCACAGCGTCGGCTAGAGGGCGCTGTGGCCGGCGTTGTTCGTCTGCTCTCGTAGTGCCAACCTACCAGAGCGCACCTACGTTGTGGCATCGTAGCTATCGATACCACACTGACTGTGTAAAACAGAACAGTTACTAATGCTGTATTCGAAAAATTACTGGATTGTTTTTCCTACTCAGCAGCACCAAGCTACAACTTTCTACATATGGAGCTAGCTGCCATTCATCACACGAACTAAAATTTTTGTTTAAGTCATTTTGTATCTTCCAACACTCACTCAATGACGACTCCTTCCCGTAAACCCTCGATTCTAGGATTGTATCACAACTGCCAACAATGTACCAAGCATGGATTCTCTGCTCGTACGCACGTCCGAGTTCTGTATTGTGGAAGGACAGCTTTTACTCCTTGCTTACTATTTATGACGGACAAGTTCCACAATAGGCAATCGGAGAACTGGTGGGAAATTTCTGCGTGATATTGCCATGTACCAGTGTCCCACAGGTAAATACGAGGCCTGTTCAGAAAGTAAGCTCCGATTGATTGCAAATTGAAACCACAGTGAACATCAGAAATGTTTTACTTGTAACAATTAGCTACACCTTTCAGCTACTTCTCTACGTAGTCGCCGTTCTGACTTAGACTTTTGTCATAGCGTTGTACCAACTTTTCAATAGCCTCATCATAGAAGGCAGCCACCAGTGCTTTCCGCCAATTCTCCACGCTGGCCTACACCTCGTTGTCTGTGTCAAAATGTTGTCTTCAAAGACAGCGGTTCATGTGACCAGAGATGAAACTCAGGGGGAGACAATTGCGGACTGTATTGTGGGTAATCTCACATTTCCATTTGAGAACGATGCAGGAGCATCTTCATTGCCCCTGCAGAATGCGGCTGAGAATTGTCGTGAAGACGAAACAGCACGACAGTTATGTAATGTTAGCTGCATAGCTTCAGGCGAAATTTCTCACCAGGCCCTCGTACTTGGCGGCAGACACTATTTTCTAGACATCTTTACGCACTCACTGCGAGCTCAGAAATGAGAAGAGCGACGTGATGCTAACTGGGGTTATACTAGAGACACTACCCAACACATCTGTGCAAAGCTTTATCGGATTTTCATAGTCGTTTCCATTTCGCGACCGATCGGAGCTTACTTTCTGAACGCCCCTCGTAGAAGCCTCCTAGTGATTTACAGAATTCTTATAATACAGATTGCACCTGCAGGTTATGCTGCCTTAGAGTTTCACTGTTAACTGTCCGTTCCGTACTGTCCCATCGAGTTAGCCGGCTCCTGCAGACAGCCAACCCAATGAACGGATTTGCAAAGTTCCCGGACTATTCGTATCGATGAATTACACGCACGTATTGACCTTTCCCGTTTTTTCTCACTTTATTATGATCATTTCTCTATGTAGGTGAGCGCCAACAAAATATTTTTACACTCAGAGGAGAAAGTTGGTGACCAAAATTTAATAAGGAGATCGTACAGCAATGAAAACGCCTTGGTTTTAATTACTACCACCCGAATGTGCTTATCATATCTGTGGCACTCTCTCCCCTATTTGGCGATAACACACAACCAGCTGCAGCTCTCTGGAGTTTTTCGATGTCCTCCGTCAATCCTATCAGATGCGGATCCGTCATCTAGTACGAACGGTGACCTCTCTGACAGGAAATCACAAATACAGGTGCACAACAGAGACAATGCCCCACAGGCACGCGATTTGATCAGAAGTCGCTTGTGAGGAACGGTGTCAAAAGCATTCTGGAAAATATAAAAATATGGAAACAGTCCGACAACCCCTGTCGATAGTACTCATTACTTCATGAGAAGAGTTAGTCGTGATTCACGAAATTTTCTGAATCCGTGTTGGTTACTTCTCAGTCGTTTCCTTCGATGTAATTCACAATGTTCGAAGAGAACATATCCTCCAAAATAGTCTTCCGTACTGTCCCATCGAGTTAGCTGGCGCCTGCAGACAGCCAACCAAGTCTGGCGTAGTATTTCAGCGGATTACACCCATTTCCTTTCTTGGGTATTGGCGTGAATTCTGCAACTCTCATTCTTTAGGTACGAATCGTATGTCGAGCGAGCGCTTGAATATGATTGCTAGGTATGGAGCTATTGTATCATCGTACTCTGAAAGGAACCTGACTGGTATGCTATCTGGACCGGAGACCATGCCTTTATTAAATTATTTAAGCTGCTTCACTACGCCTAGGATATCTACTTCTACGTTACTAATGTGAGCAATTGTTCTTCATTCGCATTGTGGAATATTTACTTCGCCTTCTTTGGTGAAGGAATTTTGGAAAACGTTTTAGTAACTCCGCTTTAGTGGCCCTGTCATCAATATCATCATTATTGCTGTCTCACAGTAAAGTTATTGATTGCTACTGGTGTATTTTACATACGACTAATCTCTTTGTGATTTCTGTCAGATTTCGAGACAGAGTTCCGTTGTGGAAACTATTAAAAGCATATCGCATTGAAGTTTGCGCTGAATTTCGAACTTCTCTAATACTTCGCCAATCATGGCGGTTTTGCGTTCTTTTAAATTTGGCATGCTTTTTTTTCGTTTCTTCTGCAACAATGTTGTGGCCTGTTTTGTGTAAAGTGGTGGATCAGTACGATTTCTTAATAGTTTATTTTGTATATGTACAAGGCGTGTGAGAAATGTAGTGAGACAAGCAATACTGCCAGCGATATAGCAACGCTGTGTTGTTCTGCTTCTGTGGACCGGTGAGTTCATCCCTTCCAGCCGTCCAGTCCGAGTTTCAGCTCCGTACAGCCATCATGTGACATCTGAGAGCACCGTAAGTGAAGTTGTGTTTACATTGTGTGCTACGAAAATGGAACAGCGGAATTTAGAGCAACATTATGCCATCAAGTTTTGTGTTAAACTTGGGGAATCTACGAGTGTCACCTTTCAAAAGTTGGAACAGAGCTATGGGAAACATTCCTTATCAAGAGCACAAGTTTTTCGCTGGCACAAATCATTTTTGGTGGGCCGAGAACACATTGAAGATGAACCCCGCCCAGCGAGACCTTCAGCTTCAAAACCCAATGAAAATGTAGAGTCTGCAGCTTGTGTGTGGTCCAGTGGCTAGCGTTGCTCCCTCTGGATCACAGCATGCTGGGTTCGATTTCCAGCTGGGTTGGGGATTTTCTCCTCCCAGGGACTGGGTGTTTGTATTGTCCTCATCATTTCATCATCATCATGATTTGTGACAGTGACTATATTGGACTGTGTAAAAAAAATTGGACTGTGTAAAGAAATTGGACTGTGTAAAGAAATTGGACTGTGTAAAAAAATTGGACTGTGTAAAAAAATTGGACTGTGTAAAAAAATTGGACTGTGTAAAAAAATTGGACTGTGTAAAAAAATTGGACTGTGTAAAAAAATTGGACTGTGTAAAAAAATTGGACTGTGTAAAAAAATTGGACTGTGTAAAAAAATTGGACTGTGTAAAAAAATTGGACTGTGTAAAAAAATTGGACTGTGTAAAAAAATTGGACTGTGTAAAAAAATTGGACTGTGTAAAAAAATTGGACTGTGTAAAAAAGACATTGGACTGTGTAAAAAAGACATTGGACTGTGTAAAAAAGACATTGGACTGTGTAAAAAAGACATTGGACTGTGTAAAGAAGACTGGACTGTGAATGGGTGCTGATGACTGTGCAGTTGAGTGCTCCACAAATCAAACATCATCAAACAGGTCGAATGTATGCATCCTTTTGAGAGATTTTTCCTCCAGGGAAAACTGAGTGTTCTACAAATATTTCGCTGAAAGGGTCAGGAAAAGGGTGACTCGAGTGAGACCGGATATTGCAGACATGTGGGTTCAGCATTGTGACAACGCCCCATGTCACACAGTCACTTCCATCATGGAATTTTTGATCTCACAAGGCATTTCTGTTGTTCTAAAGCCCTCATACTTACCTGATATGAATCTGTGTGACTTTCTTCCTTTCTTGAAAGTGAAAAAGTCTTACAAGGACGTCATTTTGGGACTCTGGAAAACTTTCAAAAGACTGAAATTTTAAAAGACCGTACCTGTTGGAGCCTACTACCAAGACTATGCAAGTGTATAGCAGTGTACAGTAGCCAAAGGGAACTGCTTCAAAGGCGACAATATTGGTGTTTGAAAAATAATATACCTTTGGTAGGTGAAAAATGAGATATATTACTTTCATCGCACATCTTGTTCTTACGAATAACACTGCACATCTCATCCTCCTAGTGTTGGAAAACTAAACGGCGGGAAATGTTTCCTTTGATGTTGTTGCTTCTGACTACGACAATTAAAACACCCATCCCCTGATGTCTTTCACTCCGAAAAAAATAGTGAATGTGATGAGGAGACGAGGCTGTGACGTAAGAGGTGTGTAGTGTAATGCAGTGCTGGTGTTGTGTGTTGCAGGCGACATGATGGAGGCGGACGGCGAGTCCCTGCGGGAGCGCGTCTCGCAGCTGGAGCGGCGCGCGCTGTCGCAGGCGGACGAACTGGTCTGCCTGCGCGCCACGCTGGCGGACGCGCTGCGCAGGTTGGCAGCCCTGGAGGCCCGCACTGGCCAGCCTGCGCCCTCCGCCTCGCCGGCCATCACCACCTCCTCCTCCAGCGGCAGCCAACAGCACCACGGCACCCTCACCAGGAACGGCGTGCGTGGTCAGTCCCCATTATTTACTTACTAGTCAACTTGCCATTGTTTCGCAATTGCTAAATGCGATGGTTATTTGTAAAGTTCTACGCAGTGTAAGATAATTAATTTTACAAACTACTTTTACATGCCTTCAATACACAGAGGTGGCAAAAGTCATGGGATACCTCCTAATATCATCTGGGACCTCCGTTTGCCCGGCGTAGCGCAGCAAAGCGATGTGGCATGAGCTCAGTAAATCATTTAAAGTCGCCTGCAGAGAATATTGAGCCATGCTGCCTCTGTAACTGTCCATAATTGTGAAATTGTTGCCGGTGCAGGATTTTGTACATGAACAAACCTCCCAGTTATGTCCTATAAATACACCAGTAACTGGGGACCTGGCTGAAAATGATTTACAAGTTCGTGGCGCGGTAATGCTGGAATTCAATATGGTGTTGACCCACTCCAAGCCTTAATGACAGCTTCCACTCTCGCAGGCATACGTTCAAGCAGGGAATGGTAGCCAATTCTTTGCGGATTGCTGCACTAACGACAGGTATCGATAACATACCTGGCGCGAAGTCGCCGTTCGAAAACATCCCAAAGGTGTTCTACAGGATTCAGGGCAGGACACTGTGCAGGCCAGTCCATTATAGGAATGTCATTGTCGTGTAACCATTCCGCCACAAGCCGTGCATTATGAAGAGGTGCTCGATCGTGTTGAAAGATGCAATCGCCATCCCTGAATTGCTCTTCAACAGCGGGAAGTAAAATGGTGCTTAAAACATCAGTGTAGGCCTGTGCTGTAATAGTCCCTCGCAAAACAATAAGGGGTGCAAGCTCCCTCCATGGAAAAACACGACCACACCATAACACCACCACCACCTCCGAATTTTACTGTTGGCACTACACGCGCTGGCAGATGACGTTCACGGGACATTCGCCATACCTACACCCTGCCATCGGATCGCCTCGTTGCGTACCGTGATTCTTCACTCCACAACGAGGCGTCGTTTAGCATTTACCGTCGTGATGTCCGCCTGCTTGGCTCGATGGTAACATGCTCGCCTCCCATGCTAACGGGCCCGGGTTCGATTCCCGACCGGGTTGGAGATTTTCTCCGCTCGCGACTGGGTGTTGTGTTGTCATCATCATCATCTCATCCTCATCACCGGCGCGCAGGTCGCCCAGTGCGGCGTCGAATGAAATAAGACTTGCACTTGGCGGCCTAACTTCCCCGAATAGGGGCCTCTGGCGACCGGTGCCATATGCTCATTTCCATTTTTTACCAACGTGATGTGTGAGTTACGAGCAGCCGCTCGACCATGAAATCCAAGTTTTCTCATCTCCCGCCTATCTGTCATAGTACTTGCAGTGGATCCTAGTGCAGTTTGGAATTCCTGTGTGATGGTCTGGATAGATGTCTGCCTGTTATACATTACGACCCTCTTCAACTGTCGGCGGTCTCTGTCACTAAACAGACGAGTTCGGCCTGTGCGCTTTTGTGCTGTACATGTCCCTCGACGTCTCAACTTCACTATCACACAGTGGACCTAGGGATGTTTAGGAGTGTGGAAATATCTGGTGCAGATGTATGACACAAGTGACAACCAGTCACCTGACCACGTTCGAAGTTCGTGAGTTCCGCAGAGCACCCCATTATCATCTCTCGCGATGTCTAATGACTACTGAGGTCGCTGATATGGAGTACCTGACAGCACAATGCACCTAATATGATAAACATATAATTAAATGTTTCCCTGAGACATTTAAGTTTTTTATTATCTACGACGATAATCGAAGCAGGCGAAATCAATTAAAATTTTCGCTGCAGACGGGACTCGAACCCCTGTCTTCTTGCTTGCTACGCAGAAATGATAACCATTACACCACCATAGTACGATGGTCAACATTGCTGCACGAACTACCTTAGCTGAGTGCCCTCCCCAACACAAACTTCAATTCATTTTTCCCTTACATATTGTCACTACTCCCAGGGCTCTCCGATATTGGCAAGCATCTCAGCATTGGACATATTGGCGTATTGGGACGTCCTTGTACCATTGGTGATCTTATAAATCTTATAGTTAAATGTTTCCCTGAGATATTTAAGTCTCTTTTTATCATCTATGATAATGATTGTCTGCTTGCTGCACAACCAATGAAGTGTGGCTGAACACCCACATGTTATGTATGTATTTATGTATGTACGTATGTATTAAACCAGGGACCAAGAAACGACAGGAGGCTACACCCCGCCGTAGCCCTCCTCCGTGGTTCACAACCTCACAATAGGCCACAGTAGCCTACCTAATCCATCGCCGCCCCACACTGAACCCAGGGTTATTGTGCGGTTCGGTTCGGTTCCCAGCAGACGACAACCCCCCCCCCCCCCCCCCCAAGAAACGCCTCATACCAGGCAAGTGTAACCCCAAATGTTGGCGTGGTAGAAGGTGCTATGGTGTACGCATATATGGAAATGGTGTTTGCGGCAGCAGTCACCGACGCAGTGTAACTGAGGCGGAATAAGGTGAACCAGCCCACATTCACAGAGGTAGATGGAAAACAATCTTAAAAACCGTCCACAGACTGGCCAACACTCCTTTTGTGGATACGTGTGTAGCGACCACGGGACCCCGAGCTAATGTGGCCCTCCTTCCTTTCCGGGCTGCATACCTTCCCTTTCCGCATCCTTCCCCATCCCCCATCTTCCCCCCCCCCCCCATCACCTCCGCCTCATTCCTTCCCTTTCTCCCCCTCTGGGAGTATGTTTTGTGCCTACGTCCGGAGACGGACGCTCGAAAATATAACACATTCTCTGCTTTCTCTGCTTGCAAGCCTTCGTCCTTCCTTTCTCCTTCTCTTTTCCTTACTTCTTCTCTTTGCCCTTTTCTCCACTGTGGCGTTTGAGACCTCTCTTCTTTCCTTTCCCTTTGTTTTTTCCCTTTCTCTTTTTTCCTCCCTGTGCGTGTCTGAAGGCCGACTCACGCATTTCCATGCGTAGCCGGTGAAGGACTAATGCGTAATTCCCCGCCTCGGGTAGACAGGTAGGACACGTATGCACCCCCTGGTAACGGCGAGGCCCAGGGAGGGGTGATTACCCGAGCTGATACCTTCCGAAAGTGCCGATTGGTCCCTCCGTCCGTTTCTCGGGAGGTGTGAACAATCACCTAGGACGGGAGTGCCCTCAGAGAGGGCCCCACAAGGAAGGAGCGCGCCATTGGAGACGCCGGTAATCATGGGGGATACTTTCGCAATGGTCTCCTCAACTTCTACTATGTCTTCTCACAAGCGTAAGTTCAATGAGTTTCAGCCACAGACAGTCCTTCCATCTTTGCCACAGTTCCTTGTTGTTTCTCGGTCTGATGAAGGTCACGACTTCTCCACGGTCAACCCTTTCATTATTCAGAAAGGTGTCGACGCAATTGCAGGTCCTGTAAAGTCTTGTTCCAGATTACAATGGCAACTTATTGTTAGAAACAATCAGTGCCCTCCAGGCACAAAAATTGCTGCGAACCTCACTGCTACACACCTTCCCTGTCCGGGTGGAAGCTCACCGCACTTGAAATTCATCACGTGGGGTCGTTTATACACACTCCCTCGACGGATTGTCCGACGAGGAAATTCAACACTACCTTTCTGACCAGGGCGTACCGGCTGTTCATAGAGTCATGAAAAAGGTTGACACGAACATCATTCCAACCCGTACTGTATTCTTGACATTTGACAAAGTTCACCTCCCATCGAAAATCAAAACGGGCTACGAGATAATTTCCGTTCGCCCTTACGTCCCAAACCCTACGCGTTGCTATCGGTGTCAGCGGTTCAATCACACCAGCCAGTCCTGTTCCAATCCGGCCAAATGTGTTAGGTGTGGCAAGGATGCCCATGAAGGTGCTTGTCCACCTCCATCCCCTCGTTGCATCAACTGTATGGCTGACCACGCTGCTTCCTCTCGAGATTGCCCCCTTTTTAAAGACGAAAAGCTCATTCAGGAAATCAGAGTGAAGGAAAAGGTGCCGACCTTTGCTGCTCGAAAATTATTCGCCAGTCGCAAGCCCACTGTGCCTCAGACAGGAAAATAAGCATTGCCCTTGCCTCTCCTCGGCCAACAAAGGAGGCGGCCACACAGACTTGTGATCTCACCTTTAGTGCCACGGTCGTCAGATCGGCCAGAGCGAAGATCACCCATTCAACCTTCCCACTTTCGCCTGCTCACTCTATGGCTCACCCTTCATCGGGTTCTGCTAAATCTCAAGCCCACAAGTCAGACACCAAGACTTCGAAAAAAGAGCATACTCGTGAAGATTTTTTACGTACCCCATCTTCACAACCATCGGTTCCTCCTTCATCTAAACATCGTGTTTCCAAGAAGGCTAATGAGAAACCCAGTTCCTCTCCTTCTCCGCCAAGGCGTGTCTCATCTACAGCACCACCTGGCGGTAACCGCCCTCGGCCGTCTTCTGTGTCACCGAGGCGCACTGCTGGTGGCCGATCAACCGTCCGATCGCTGGTGGCAGGAGCAGCTCCTGAATGCAGTTCCATGCTGTCGGTCGCAAGCTCTGAGCAGTCGTTGAGTTGACAGCACCCTTGGTCACGTTCCTCCATTTTCTGTTCACCCTATGTCCACTGGAATATCCACGGCATTCGAGCCAATCGGGATGAATTGTCGATCCTCTTACGATCCTACTCGCCAATCATCTTCTGTCTTCAGGAAACAAAGCTGCGTCCCCGCGACTGCTTTGTTCTCCCCCATTTTCCGTCCATCCGATTTGATCTCCCCTCTGTTGAAGGCACTCCAGCACATGTAGGCCTTATGATTCTTCTCCATGATACTCTCCATTATCACCCAATCCCCTTAAACACTTCCTTCCAAGCTGTCGCTGTCCGTCTTTCCCTTTCTGGATACACCTTCTCTCTTTGTACTGTATACATTCCGTCGTCCACACCAATGGCACGAGCTGATCTCCTTCATCTTCTTGGTCAGCTTCCACCCCCTATTTGCTGGTTGGGTACTTCAATGCCCACCACCCGCTTTGGGGATCTCCACATCCTTGTCCGCGTGGCTCACTATTGCTAGACGTCTTCCACCAAGCGGATCTTGTTTGCCTCGACACTGGGGATCCTACATTTTTGTCTGCCTCCACGACAAATTTCTCTCATTTGGACCTTTCGGTCGGTACTGTTCCGCTAGCTCGGCGCTTCGAGTGGTTCGCCCTTGGTGATACACACTCGAGTGACCACTTTCCATGTTTCCTTAGACTGCAGCCTCACCTGCCATATATGCGCCCGCGACGCTGGAAGCTTGCCCAAGCCGACTGAACACTTTTTTCGTCTCTAGCGACATTCGATGACCGTCACTTTCCTAGCGTCGACGATGAGGTCACACATATTACAGACGTTATTCTTACAGCTGCGGAACGTTCAATACCACGCACCTCCTAATTGCCCCGGCGCCCCCCAGTTCCTTGGTGGAACGAGGCATGCCATGACGCAATATGTGAGCTGCGACGTGCTCTTCGCGTTTTCCGCCGCCATCCTACTTTGGCCAACTGTATCCGCTATAAGCAGTTCCGTGAGCGATGCCGTCGCGTCATCCGCGATAGAAAGAAGGCAAGCTGGAACTTCTTTACTAGCTCATTTAACACCTTCACACCCTCCTCGGAAGTTTGGAGTCGGATTCGACGGTTATCTGGCGCGCCTAGTTTCTCCCCGGTCTCTGGGCTCACTGTCGCGCATGATACGTTAGTGGACCCCGTCGCAATTTCTAACTCATTGGGTCAACACTTTGCTGAGATTTCGAGCTCTTCAAATTACCCGCCAGCGTTTCTCCCGAAGAAACGTGCAGCGGAAGTGCAACCTCTTGCTTTCTCCTTTCAAAATCGCGAAAGCTATAATACTGTTTTCTCCATGCGGGAACTCCAACATGCACTCTCTTCTTCTCGCTCCTTCGCCCCAGGACCGGATGGTATCCACATCCAAATGTTGCTGCATTTATCAACCCATAGTCTGCGTTACCTCCTTCGCCTTTATAATCGAATTTGGACCGACAGTACTTTTCCCAGACGATGGCGGGAAGCTATTGTCGTTCCTGTTCCGAAACCTGGAAAGGACAAACATCTCCCCTCCATCTATCGCCCCATTTCTCTCACGAGTAGTGTATGTGAGGTTTTGGAGCGTATAGTGAATTACCGTTTAGCTTGGTGGCTGGAATCCCGCAGTCTTTTAACACCTGCCCAATGCGGCTTCCGAAAGCATCGTTCTGCAGTTGACCATCTTGTTGCTCTCTCCACTTATAGCATGAACAACTTTCTCCGAAAAAACCAAACAGTAGCAATATTTTTTGATCTGGAGAGAGCATACGATACCTGTTGGAGGACAGGCATCCTCCGCACACTGTTCTCTTGGGGCTTTCGAGGTCGGCTGCCACTATTTCTTCGCGAATTTATGGCAGAGCGCACATTTAGAGTGCGGGTGAACACTTCTCTCTCCCATACTTTCTCCCAAGAAAACGGGGTACCCCAGGGCTCCGTGCTAAGTGTTGTACTGTTTGCCATTGCCATAAATCCAATTATGGACTGTCTCCTTCCCGAAGTCTCAGGCTCCCTCTTTGTGGACACCCCCTGTGGGTCCGGGGTAAGAATAGCCCTGAGGTATTCCTGCCTGTCGTAAGAGGCGACTAAAAGGAGTTTCAACCGTTTCGGCCTTCCATGTGATTGTCCCCCTTGGGGTTTGACCTCCATTTTTCAAAATTCTACAGAAGTACGAGCCTTTTGGGGAAGGACGCCTTACTTGGTGTACCACTGGTCCTCAATGCACTAAGACCTTGGCACTCAGCATTGTACCGGCGTTGTAACCAAACCCACTATTCCTCAAATTGGGCCTAAACGCCTGATGGGTTGTACAAGTTACGCCCATAGTGCGTCCCCATCTGCACCTACGATCATGATGGACTTTCCATGGCACCGGCACGGTAGCCAGCCTGTTGTGGTGGGGTCGTCATGTACCCTCTAGGTTGTAGCCCCCTGACAACACAGGGATTGTACTGCCGATACCTGAGCTGCACCCTCCCCACGTCGGCCAAGGAGCAGATGCCCGTCTCCTTGGGGCATCAGGACTCCCGGCAATGGTCATCCTGCCAGGTGGCCCTTGCTGAGGCTGGGTGGCGCCCGTTGGGAGAGCCCCTGGTCAGAGTGGGTGGTATCGGGGCGGACGTTTCGCAGATGAAACGTTAACACGTATCAGGTCGCTCTGCGGCCGAGTCTTTCAAAAGGAAAGGTACTGTCTCTGGTTCTGGTTCTCCTGCCCTTTCCCCCTTGGCCACTCCCTGGGAGGAGGGACAGGCCCGCCGACTTGGGGCGGAGTACTTCCCCCGCTATTTGGTCTGTTCTCGAACCGATGGGGGCACGTTCGGCACCTCCAAGCCCATGTTCTTTGTTCAGCACATTGAGGACATCTTCAGGGAAATCGAGGCTCTCAGTAAGATGCGTTCGGGGTCCGTTCTTATAAAGACCACCTCCGCCACACAGTCGGCGGCGCTCCAGGCGTGCGACCGCCTAGGGGACATCCCAGTGTCCCGCATCTGGCATTAAACACAGGGGGTTATTTTTCATCGGGACCTCCTGCTGCAATCTGATGAGGAGCTCAGGGCCAACCTGGAGCGCCGAGGCCTGCATTTCGTCCAGCGAGTCCAGCGCGGCCCCAAAGACCATCGCATCGACACCGGGGCTTTTATCCTCGCCTTCGAGGGGGACGTTCTCCCAGAGAAGGTAAAGGTGATGTGCTACCGGTGCGACGTGCGACCTTACGTCCCGCCTCCTATGTGCTGTTTTCGGTGTTTGCACTTTGGGCACATGTCGTCCCGGTGTGAGGCTGAACCCCTTTGTGGTGATTGTGGACGTCCTCTTCGTGAGGAACATACATGCACCCCATCACCTCGGTGCGTTAATTGTCCTGGCATCCACTCTCCTAGATCCTCAGACTACCCCGCATGTCAGAAGGAGAAGAAGATACAAGAACTCAAAACTTTGGATCGTCTCTCTTATTCTGAGGCCAGGAAGAAGTATGACCGCCTCCATCCCATGCCGTTGACCACTTCGTTTGCCTCAGTTGTGTCCACTCCTTCCGCGGTATCCTCACCCCTATCCTGTCCCCCCTCCGCCTCCTCCCCCCATCCGGGGTCTCTGCCTCCGCCTCCCAAATCCCTCCCTTCCAAATCCTCCTCCCCCGTGGCCCCTGGGCCCTCTGCCCCAGGGGCCACCCTTCCTCCTCCTCCTCCTCCCCCCCCTGCTGCCTGAGAAGCGATCCTCTTCTCAGGCGTCCATCGGGGAAACGTTCCGGACCCCAGCTTCCGAGGTTCGGCGTTCCAAAACGGACCCCGCGCGTGAGGACCTTCTTCGGGTCCAGCCCACCATCCCTGTGCCTCCTCGGACTTCCAAGAAGGCCTCCAAGAAGAAGTCTCTATCCCCCTCTCCACCCCGGCGCGTTCGTCTGACGCTCCATCCGTGAGTCGCTTCTCCCGGCTGTCCTCAGTTTCGCCGGGACGCTCTGCTGCCAGGCGCTCAGCTGGCCTCTTGTCGGCAAATGATGCTGCCCCTCGTTCCATTCCTCGTACTACCTCTTCTTCACGTCGCGTTTCCGTCCCCTGGTGGAACGAGGCTTGTAGAGACGCTATCCGTGCTCGACGACGTGCTTTACGCACCTTTCCCCGCCATCCTACGTTGGCGAATTGTATTGGATACAAACGACTCCGAGCGCAATGCCGAAGAGTCATCAAAGACAGCAAAAAAGCTTGTTGGGCCTCTTTCACCAGCTCCTTTAACAGTTTTACTCCCTCTTCTATCGTATGGGGTGGCCTGCGCCCGCTGTCGGGCATTAAGGCCCACTCCTCGGTACCTCCCCCCAGGGGGTCCACAACTCTTTTGTGGACACGTGCGTAGCGAGCACGGGACCCCGAGCTAATGTGGCCCTCCTTCCTTTCCGGGCTGCATACCTTCCCTTCCCTTTCCGCATCCCTCCCCGTCCCCCATCTTCGCCCCCCCCCCTTACCTCTGGCTCTTTCCTTCCCTTTCTCCCCCTCTGGGAGTATGGTTTGTGCCTACGTCCGGAGACGGACGCTCGAAACTGTTCCAAATTCCTTGCTTTTACACTTGCAAGTCCTCGTCCTTCCTCTGTCCTTCTCTTTTCCTTCCCTCTTCTCCTTGCCCTTTTCTCCGCTGCGGCGTTTGAGACCCCCTTTTCTTTCCTTTCCCTTTCTCTTTTTTCCTCCCTGTGCGTGTCTGAAGGCCGACCCACGCACTTCCATGCGTAGCCGGTGACGGGGTAACGCGTAATTCCCCGCCCCGGGTAGACAGGTAGGACACGTACGTACCCCCTGGTAACGGCCAGGCCCAGGGAGGGGTGATTACCCGAGCTGATACCTTCCGAAAGTGCCGATTGGTCCCTCCGTCCGTTTGTCGGGAGGTGTGACCTGAGGTGTGAACAATCACCTAAGGCGGGTGTGCCCTCAGTGAGGGCCCCCACAAGGGAGGAGCGCGCCATCGGAGACGCCGGTAATCATGGGGGATTCTTCCGCAATGGTTTCCTCACCTTCCACTATGTCTGCTCACAAACGTAAGTTCACTGAGTTTCAGCCACAGACGGTTCTTCCATCGTTGCCACAGTTCCTTGTTGTTTCTCGGTCTGACGAAGGTCACGACTTTTCCACGGTCAACCCTTTCATTATTCAGAAAGGTGTCGACGCAATTGCGGGTCCTGTGAAGTCTTGTTCCAGATTACGGAATGGCACCCTGTTGTTAGAAACACACAGTGCCCTCCAGGCTCAAAAATTGCTGCGTACTTCTCTGCTCCACACCTTCCCTGTCTGGGTGGAACCGCACCGTACCTTAAATTCCTCGCGTGGAGTCGTTTATACACGCTCCCTCGATGGATTGTCTGACGAAGAAATTCAGCACTATCTGTCTGACCAGGGCGTCACGGCTGTTCATCGGGTTATGAAAAGGGTTGACTCGAACATCATTCCAACCCGCACTGTCTTCTTGACATTTGACAAAGTTCAACTCCCATCAAAAATCAAAGCAGGCTATGAGATAATTTCCGTTCGCCCTTATGTCCCAAACCCTACGCGTTGCTATCGATGTCAGCGGTTCAATCACACCAGCCAGTCCTGTTCCAATCCGGCCAAATGTGTTACGTGTGGCAGGGATGCCCATGAGGGTGCTTGTCCACCTCCATCCCCTCGCTGCATCAACTGTATGGGTGACCACGCTGCTTCCTCTCGAGATTGCCCCGTTTTTAAGGACGAAAAGCTGATCCAGGAAATAAGAGTGAAGGAAAAGATGTCGACCTTTGCTGCTCGCAAGTTACTCGCCAGTCGACAGCCCACCGTGCCTCAGAAAGGAAAATACAGCACTGTCCTTGCTTCTCCTCGGCCAACAAAGGAGGCGGCCACGCAGACTTGCGACCTCACATTTAGTACCACGGTCGTCAGATCGGCCAGCGCAAAGATCGCCCGTTCAACCTCACCACTTTCGCCTGCCCACTCTATGGCTCACCCTTCGTCGGGTTCTGCTAAATATCGAGCCCAAAAGTCAGACGCCAAGTCTTCGAAAAAAGAGCATTCTCGAGAAGAGTTTTTACGTACTGCAACTTCACAACCATCGGTTCCTCCTTCATCTAAACATCATACCTCCAAGAAGGCTACGAAGAAACACAGTTCCTCTCCTTCTCCGCCAAGGCGTGTCCCATCTCCAGCACCACCTGGCGGAAATCGCCCTCGGCCATCTTCTGTGTCGCCGAGGCGCACTGCTGGTGGCCGGTCAACTGGCCGATCGTTGGTGGCAGGAGCTGCTCCTGACCAACCTACGGATCAGGATCTTCTGCCTTCGACTGAATGCCATTCCATGCTGTCGGTCGCAAGCTCTGAGCAGTCGTTGAGTTGACAGCACCCTTGGGTCGTTCCTCCATTTTCTGTTCACCCTATGTCCATTATCCACTGGAATATCCGCGGCATTAGCGCCAATCGGGAGGAATTGTCAATCCTCTTAAGATCCTACTCGCCGGTCATCTTCTGTCTTCAGGAAACAAAGCTGCGTCCCCATGACCGCTTTGTTCTCCCTCATTTTCAGTCCGTCCGATATGACCTCCCCTCTGTTGAAGGCACTCCAGCCCATGGAGGACTCATGATTCTGCTCCATGATACTCTCCATTATCACCCAATCCCCTTAAACACTTCCTTCCAAGCTGTCGCCGTCTGTCTTTCCCTTTCTGGCTACACGTTCTCTCTTTGTACGGTATACATTCCATCGTCTACACCAATGGCACGAGCTGATCTCCTTCATCTTCTTGATCAGCTTCCACTCTCCTATTTGCTGGTTGGGGACTTCAATGCCCACCACCCGCTTTGGGGATCTCCACATCCTTGTCCACGTGGCTCACTATTGCTAGACGTCTTCCACCAAGCGGATCTAGTCTGCCTCAACACTGGGGTCCCCACATTTTTGTCTGCCTCCACGGCAAATTTCTCCCATTTGGACCTTGCGGTCGGTACTGTTCCGCTAGCTCGGCGCTTCGAATGGTTCGCCCTTGATGATACACACTCGAGTGACCATTTTCCATGTGTTCTTCGACTGCAGCCTCAACTGCCATACATGCGCTCGCGACGCTGGAAGTTTGCCCAAGCCGATTGGACACTTTTTTCGTCTCTAGCGACATTCGATGACCGTCGCTTTCCCAGCGTCGACGATGAGGTCACACATTTTACCGACGTTATTCTCACAGCTGCGGAACGTTCAATGCCACGCACCTCCGAATTGCCCCGGCGCCCTCCAGTTCCTTGGTGGAACGAGGCATGCCGTGACGCAATACGTGAGCGGCGACGTGCTCTTCGCATTTTCCGTCACCATCCAACTTTGGCCAACTGTATCCGATATAAGCAGCTCCGTGCGCGATGCCGTCGCGTCATCCGCGATAGCAAGAAGGCAAGCTGGAAATTCTTTATTAGCTCATTTAACACCTTCACTCCCTCCTCGGAAGTTTGGAGTCGGCTTCGACGGTTTTCAGGCGCGCCTAGTTTCTCCCCGGTCTCTGGGCTCACTGTCGCGCATGATACCTTAGTGGACCCCGTCGCAATTTCTAACTCATTGGGTCAGCACTTTGCTGAGATTTCGAGCTCTTCAAATTACCCGCCAGCGTTTCTCCCGAAGAAACGTGCAGCGGAAGTGCGACATCTTGCTCCATGTCCAAATGTTGCTGCATTTATCAACCCATAGCCTGCGTTACCTCCTTCGCCTTTATAATCGAATTTGGACCGACAGTACCTTTCCCAGGCGATGGCGGGAAGCTATCGTCGTTCCCGTTCCGAAACCTGGAAAGGACAAACATCTCCCCTCTAGCTATCGCCCCATTTCTCTCACGAGTAGTGTCTGTAAGGTTTTGGAGCGTATAGTGAATTACCGTTTAGCTTGGTGGCTGGAGTCCCGCAGTCTTTTAACACCAGCCCAATGCGGATTCCGAAAGCATCGTTCTGCCGTTGACCATCTTGTTGCTCTCTCCACTTATATCATGAACAATTTTCTCCGGAAACGCCAAACGGTAGCAATATTTTTTGATCTGGAGAGAGCATACGATACCTGTTGGAGGACAGGCATCCTCCGCACACTGTTCTCTTGGGGCTTTAGAGGCCGGCTGCCCCTTTTTCTTCGCGAATTTATGGCAGAGCGCACATTTAGGGTGCGGGTGAACACTACTCTCTCCCGTACTTTCTCCCAAGAAAACGGGGTACCCCAGGGCTCCGTGCTGAGTGTTGTACTGTTTGCCATCGCCATTAATCCAATTATGGATTGTCTCCTTCCTGATGTCTCGGGCTCCCTCTTTGTGGACGATTTTTCGATCTACTACAGCTCTCAACGGACCAGCCTTCTTGAAAGACGTCTTCAAGGATGTCTCGATCGCCTCCACTCGTGGAGCATCGAAACCGGCTTCCGTTTCTCACCCAGTAAGACCGTTTGTGTTAATTTTTGGCGACGTAAGGAGTTTCTTCCGCCCTCCTTACATCTAGGTCCTGTCAACCTTCCGTTTTCCGACGTCGCTAAATTCTTGGGTCTTATGTTTGACAGAAAACTGTGCTGGTCCTCCCACGTTTCCTATCTTTCGGCTCGCTGTCTGCGTTCCCTTAACACCCTCCGTGTCCTGAATGGTACCTCCTGGGGAGCGGACCGAGTGGTCCTTCTCCGCCTCTATCGCGCCTTAGTGCGCTCGAAATTGGATTATGGAAGCATAGTCTACTCCTCTGCTCGGCCGTCTATTCTTCGGCGTCTCGACTCTATCCACCACCGTGGATTACGTTTAGTGTCTGGAGCTTTTTACACCAGCCCTGTGGAAAGCCTTTATGCTGAGACTGCTGAACCTCCGCTGTCCAATCGGCGGGCAGTCCTTCTGAGTCGTTATGCTAGCCATCTGTCTTCCATGCCTGCTAATCCAGCCCATGACCTTTTTTTCGACGCCTCCTTTGATGTCGGGTATGCAGGCCGCTCCTCCTCCCTACTACCCCAGGGAGTCCGCTTCCGTCAACTGCTCCATTCTCTTTCCTTCCGCTTTCCTAAAACCTTCTTGACAACTTGGGGTACAGCACCGCCTTGGCTCCGTCCCCGGATCGACTTGCTCAGAGACCTATGTCAATTTCCCAAGGATGGTACCCCTACACTTGTTTACCGTCGGGCATTTGCTGCTCTATGTGCACAAATGACGGAAGCCACATTTATTTACACTGATGGCTCGAAAACATCGTTAGGTGCAGGGAGTGCCTATATTGTTGGCGACACCCCAAATCACTTTCGGCTTCCCGACCAGTGTTCGGTTTATACTGCGGAGCTTTACGCTGTTCTCCAGGCTGTCCACTACATCCGCCGCCATCAGCGGATACAGTACGTAATCTGCTCAGATTCTCTCAGCTCTCTCCTAAGTCTCCAAGCTCTTTACCCTGTGCACCCTCTGGTCCACCGGATTCAGGACTGTCTGCGCTTGCTCCACCTGGGGGGCGTCTCAGTGGCGTTCCTCTGGCTCCCGGGACACGCTGGTATCTGTGGAAATGAGGCGGCCGATATAGCGGCCAAGGCTGCAGTCTCTCTTCCTCGGCCAGCTATTCAGTCTCTTCCGTTTACCGATCTACGGAGCGGTTTATGTCGCCAAGTTGCTCATTTATGGCATGTGCATTGGTCAACAATTCCCCACAATAAATTGCGGGAAGTGAAAGCCCTTCCTTGCGCTTGGACCTCTTCCTCCCGAACGCGTCGTCGGGAGGAGGTAATTTTAGCTAGACTCCGGATAGGGCACTGTCTTTTTAGTCATCGACATCTTTTAAGCGGTGATCCTCCCCCACTCTGTCCCCACTGCTCTCAGCTGTGGACGGTCAGACACCTTTTAATTGAATGCCCCTATTTTAATCCGTTACGCTCCCATCTACAGCTATCGCCTGATCTATCGTCGATTTTAGCAGATGACACGCGCTCAGCTGACCGCGTTCTACAGTTTATTAGTGACAGTGAAATGACGTCAGTCATTTGAAGCCTTTTTTTGGGGGACAACCAACCCCTTTCTGTAGTGGATTTTTATGCATTCCTTCTGCCTTTAGTTTCTCAAATTTTATGACTTTGTTCCCATTGCTGCTGATTTTCAATTTCGTTTTTTCCCTGTTTTCTACGTCACGGGCTGGGCGCTAATGACCATAGAAGTTTTGCGCCCTAAAACCACAAACAAACAAAAAAAAATCCTCGGTACCTGGCCTGACCTCAGGTAATGAGGTCCTCGTTGATCCTGTGGCTGTCTCCAACGCCTTCGGCCGGTTTTTCGCGGAGGTTTCAAGCTCTGGCCATTACCACCCTGCCTTCCTTCCCAGGAAAGAGGCAGAAGAGGCTCGGCGACCTTCCTTCCACTCGCTGAATCTGGAAACTTATAATGCCCCCTTTACTATGCGGGAACTCGAACGTGCGCTTGCACTCCTCTGCTCCGGGGCCAGATGCCATTCACGTTCAGATGCTGGCACACCTTTCTCCGGCGGGCAAAAGCTTCCTTCTTCGTACCTACAATCGCGTCTGGACCGAAGGTCAGGTCCTCATGCGTTGGCGTGACGCAGTCGTTCCTATACCCAAACCTGCGAAGGATAGACACCTTCCTTCTAGTTACCGCCCCATTTCTCTTACAAGCTGTGTCTGTAAGGTGATGGAGCGCATGGTTCATGCTCGGTTAGTTTGGATTCTTGAATCTCGACGGCTACTTACCAATGTCCAATGCGGCTTTCGTCGCCGCCGCTCCGATGTTGACCACCTTGTGACCTTGTCGACATTCATCATGAACAACTTTTTGCGAAGGTGCCAAACGGTAGCCGTGTTCTTCGATTTGGAGAAGGCTTATGATACCTGTTGGAGAGGAGGCATCCTCCGCACTATGCACAGGTGGGGCCTACGCGGTCGCCTGCCCCTTTTTATTGATTCCTTTTTAACGGATTGAAAGTTTAGGGTACGTGTGGGTTCCATATTGTCCGACGTCTTCCTCCAGGAGAATGGAGTGCCTCAGGGCTCCGTCTTGAGTGTAGCCCTTTTTGCCATCGCGATCAATCCAATTATGGATTGCATTCCACCTAATGTCTCAGGCTCTCTCTTTGTCGATGACTTCGTGATCTACTGCAGTGCCCAGAGAACATGCCTCCTGGAGCGCTGCCTTCAGCGTTGTCTAGACAGCCTATACTCATGGAGCGTGGCAAATGGCTTCCGGTTCTCTGAAGAGAAGACGGTTTGTATCAACTTTTGGCGATATAAAGCGTTCCTTCCGCCATCCTTACATCTCGGTCCCGTTGTTCTCCCATTCGTGGAAACAACTAAGTTTCTAGGGCTCACGTTGGACAGGAAACTGTGTTGGTCTCCGCATGTCTCTTATTTGGCGGCCCGTTGTACATGTTCCCTTAATCTCCTCAGAGTTCTTAGTGGTTCATCTTGGGGAGCGGATCGCACTGTCCTGCTTCGCTTGTATCGGTCCATAGTCCGATCGAAGCTGGATTATGGGAGCTTCGTCTACTCGTCTGCTCGGCCATTCCTCTTACGCCGTCTCAACTCCATCCACCATCGGGGGTTACGTCTTGCGACCGGAGCCTTCTACACTAGTCCTGTCGAGAGTCTTTATGCTGAAGCTGCCGAGTTACCATTGACCTACCGGCGCGACGTACTGCTGTGTCGGTATGCCTGCCGGCTGTTGTCTGTGCCCGACCACTCCTCTTAAGAGTCCTTCTTCGCCGATTCTCTCGACCGTCAGTACGGGTTGTATGTGTCTGCCCTGCTGCCCCCCGGAGTCTGCTTCCATCGCCTGCTTCGACAATTGGATTTTGTCCTCCCTACCACCTTCAGAGAGGGTGAGAGCCCGACACCACCTTGGCTCCAGGCTCCGGTTCATATTTATCTCGACCTCAGCTCACTCCCGAAGGAGGGTACTACGGCTGCAGTGTATTGCTCACGGTTTGTCGAACTTCGTGCTCGACTTGCCGGTCACACCTTTATTTACACCGATGGCTCCAAAACTGACGATGGTGTCGGCTGTGCCTTTGTCGTCGGGGCCGCCACCTTTAAATACCGGCTCCTCGACCAATGTTCGAGCTTTACGGCCGAGCTTTTTGCTCTCCATCAGGCCGTTCAGTATGCCCGCCGCCACCGCCATTCATCGTATGTACTCTGCTCTGACTCACTCAGTGCTCTTCAGAGCCTTGGAGCTCCCTATCCGGTCCATCCCTTGATTCAACGGATACAGTAGTCCCTCCATTCTTTCGCTGATAATGGTTCTCCTGTTAGCTTTCTGTGGGTTCCCGGACACGTAGGAGTGCCTGGGAATGAGGCTGCGGATGCTGCAGCCAAGGCTGCAGTCCTCCTGCCTCGGCCAGCCTCCCATTGTGTCCCGTCATCTGACGTTCGTGGGGATGTTTGTAAGAGGCTCTGTGGTGGGAAACAAGCTCCAGGCAGTAAAACCGCTCCCAACTGCTTGGACTATCTCCTCCCGACCATCTCGGCGAGAGGAGGTCCTTCTGACCAGGTTGCGGATTGGGCATTGCCGGTTTAGCCACCGCTACCTGCTCTCCGGTGACCCAGCCCCGCAGTGCCCTTGTGGTCAGGCATTAACAGTGCGCCATGTTTTATTGTCGTGTCCCCGCTTTAGTCAATCTCGTGTTGTCCTGTCCCTGCCATCTTCTTTACCGGATATTTTAGCTGATGACGCTCGAGCAGCTGCTCGTGTTCTGCGTTTTATAACTGACTGGTTTGTCCGAAGACATCTAACTTTTTTACTTATTTTATCTGCATCTTTGTCAAGCCTTTCTGGTGTCCCCCCCCCCCTCCCCTTGAGTTTTACTAGATTCTATGTGCTCTAATAACTGTGACTGGGCGCTAATGACCTCAGTAGTTGAGCGCCCTTAAACCCCACCAAAAAAAAAAAAAAAAAAAAAAAAAAAATCTTTGTGGACGATTTTGCGATCTACTACAGCTCTCAACGGACCAGCCTTCTTGAACGACGTCTTCAAGGATGTCTCGATCGCCTCGACTCTTGGAGCATTGAAACTGGCTTCCGCTTTTCTCCCGGTAAGACCGTGTGTGTTAATTTTTGGCGTCGTAAGGAGTTTCTTCGACCTTCTTTACATCTAGGACCTGTCAACCTTCCGTTTTCGGACGTCGCAAAATTCTTGGGTCTTATGTTTGACAGAAAACTGCTGCTCCTCCCACGTTTCCTGTCTTTCGGCTCGCTGTCTGCGATCCCTTAACACCCTCCGTGTCCTGAGTGGTACCTCCTGGGGAGCGGACCGAGTGGTCCTTCTCCGCCTCTATCGCGCCTTAGTGCGCACGAAATTGGATTATGGAAGCATAGTCTACTCCTCTGCTCGGCCGTCTATTCTTCGGCGTCTCGACTCTATCCACCACCGTGGATCACGTTTAGTGTCTGGAGCTTTTTACACCAGCCCTGTGGAAAGCCTTTATGCCGAGACTGCTGAACCTCCGCTGTCCAATCGGCGAGCAGTCCTTCTGAGTCGTTATGCTAGCCATCTGTCTTCCATGCCTGCTAATCCAGCCCATGACATTTTTTTCGACGCCTCCTTTGATGTAGGGTATGCAGGCCGCCCCTCCTCCCTACTACCACCGGGAGTCCGCTTCCGTCAACTGCTCCATTCTCTTTCCTTCCGCTTTCCTAAAACCTTCTTGACAACTTGGGGTACAGCACCGCCTTGGCTCCATCCCCGTACCTGCCTGCTCCGTGACCTTTGTCAATTTCCCAAGGATGGTACCCCTTCACTTGTTTATCGTCGGGCATTTGCTGCTCTATGTGCACAAATGAAGGAAGCCACATTTATTTACACTGATGGCTCGAAAACATCGTTAGGTGTAGGGAGTGCCTATATTGTTGGCGACATCCCAACGATTTCGGCTTCCCGACCAGAGTTCGGTTTATACTGCGGAGCTTTACGCTGTTCTCCAGGCTGTCCACTACATCCGTCGCCATCAGCGGATACAGTATGTTATTTGTTCAGACTCTCTCTGCTCTCTCCTCAGTCTCCAAGCTCTCTACCCTGTCCACCCTCTGGTCCACCGGATTCAGGACTGCCTCCACTTGCTCCACTTGGGGGGCGTGTCTGTGGCGTTCCTCTGGATCCCAGGACACGTTGGTATCTGTGGAAATGAGGCGGCCGATATAGCGGCCAACGCTGCAGTCTCTCTTCTTCATCCAGCTATTCCCACGATTCCCTTCGCCGATCTACGGAGTGTTTTATGTCGTTGTGTTACTCTTTTGTGGCACGCACATTGGTCGACACTTCCCAATAATAAATTGCGGGACGTGAAAGCTCTTCCCTGTGCTTGGACCTCTTGGGTATATTTTATGTAGCTAGTTTTAAAAATATATGGAATTTTAACCACCATAAAACTCTGTAACTGAGGAGTTAATAATATCCTCCAAATAGCTTTAATATTAATATAAAGCTTCAATGAACTTCACGAGTATCAGTGCTGTGATGTTTCTAACCACCTAGCGTCGGTAGGATGGGTATATGGGCAAAAATAACTTTTTTGCAGTGCAGCCTACGTGTATTGGGCAAGAAGCAGTTTTCCAGGACATGTAGGCTGCCCAGCACGACAGGTGTGTTGTGGGACGTAGTATCACACTGCCTGATCGACCTGTTGTGTAGGAGCTACACATGCGGGTGGGGAGGGCCGTGGAGTAAGGTGGTCGGATGGGATGGACGGATAGAGGGGCAGGAGGGCATGGATAGGGGAGAGAAGGGAGGAGGGGCGGCGGTATGTAGAGAGGAGCAGGAGAGAACAATTAGGGAGAGGGCATAGGTAGCAAAGTGAATGGGGAGGAGAAGATTGAAAAATATGTGACGAGGCATGTGGTGTGGGTAGTATCTGCATGTCTTGCATGGCTGAACAGAGGAAGTGGAAATGAGATGAACAGTGAGAGAGGGGGGGGGGGATGACATGGACAGAGGAAAGAGTGAGGAGAAGATCGACAGTCTGAGAGTGGGGAGGAGGGCAGGGACAGGGAGGTGGAAGATGAGATGGATGTAGAGTGTGGAGGAGAGCGAAATGGGAAGAGAGAGGCGGCAGATGAGATGGGGCGGGGAGAGAGAGAGAGAGAGAGAGAGAGAGAGAGAGAGAGAGAGAGAGAGAGAGAGAGAGAGAGAGAGATAAATGAGGAGCAGATGTTCAATGTGAGAGGGGCAGGATGAGATGGACGGACATGGGACAGATGGGGAGATGCAGGAATCAGATGCAGATGGAAGGTGTTGGGGGAGTGGGGAAGTGGGCTGGTGGAAAAGGAAGAAGGGGGGAATGGAAGATATGGTTGAAGAAAGGGGGTGGTGGAGATAGGCGAGGAGGAGATGGGCAGATAGAGGTGGGACGATGAAGTGGATAGAGATGGCAGATGGAAGAGGTGGGTACATGGTGGGGGAGGGCACCCGGAGGTTAGTAGGAGGTGTGTGAAACAATGATCAGGAAACGTCGTGTTCCCAGGTACATTAGTCTCCAGGTACAATACTCTCCCCTAATCGTTGTTAACAAGTAAAATAAATTCATAATAAAGGTTGGTTGGTTGATTCGGGGGTAGGGACCAAACATTGAGGTCATAGACCCCATCGGTTTAGGGAGGGGAAGGACGTCGGCCGTGCCCTCTCTAAGGAACCATGCCAGCATTTACCTGAAGCGATTTAGGGAAATCACGGAAAACCTCAGTCCGGATGGCCGTATGCAGGATTGAGCCATCGTCCTCCAGAATGCGAGTTCAGTGTGCTTACCACTGCGCCCCCTCGCTCGGTCATAATAAAACTTTTTAAATAAATAATGTGCATAATTCATCATGAAATATCTTCTTCGGCTGGTTCAGTCAAATAAGCAAGACATAACAAACGAGCTTAGATTCACACGTTTGAAGAAACAAGTTTCCATTGAAAAGCACACAGGCCAAAGGATATGCACAAAGCTTCCAATAAATAATCCTGCAAATGCAGAGTCCTCAAAACAGCATACTTCAGAACAGTAATTAATTAGCTTCATTTTGCATTCAGAGTGATATCTCAAACTATATTCCTGCCATGGGCTGCTATTTACGAAGGTGGGAATACAGTGGAACGTCCTAACACAAAGTATTATGCAAGCAGCAAACAGAGCAGCAGCTGTGGAATGAAGCCCAAGAGCAGTGGTTCAGCAAATGAACCTTGCAGTCTGTGGTGCTTAACCGTGCTTCTTTTCATAAAAACGTTGTACATATATTTTCTTTCGTATCTTAATGACCGGAGTGATATTAAAGGCTAAAATATTGAAAGTTACTTTAATTTTAATTTTCAGATTCTGTTTGCAATAAAATAAATTTTCAGCATTAAATAATGTAGTAACGTACAAAGAAATACAAATATTCTTGTATCAGTGGTCTCTCTTCTTTCGGACATGTCCAAAAGAACAGACACCACTCATATGGATATAGAGGGAGTGGCAAATAGTAATGTCCCGGACGAGTGGGTAAAATTGGACGAGAATGTACGCATATGGCCGGCCGGGGTGACCGAGCGGTTCTAGGCACTACAGTCCGGAGCCGCGCGACCGCTACGGTCGCAGGTTCGAATCCTGTCTCGGCCATGGATGTGTGTGATGTCCTTAGGTTAGTTAGGGTCAGGTAGTTCTAAGTTCTAGGCGACTGATGACCTCAGAAGTTAAGTCCCATAGTGCTCAGAGCCATTTGAACCATTTCTTTTGTACACATATGTCACACCCCAAGACGCGCACACCATGTGTACGCCCGCAATGTGATCAGTCAGTGTGAGTGGAGCAATGCTAAGGGAACGATGGTACTGAGAGGGGAGCAGCGGGTGTTCGTTGTGGAAAGTTATGTGAGAACAGAGTTGTTGAAACGGTTTGGTCCGTTGTTTGCTGAGAAGTTTAATGGTGTCAAAGTGGCAGCAAAGGGTGCCACGTAACGCTCAGTCCGAAAATGGCATCAGGCTGGATCTGTTTTCTGACTTTTCAAAACATTCTGAAATGTGCCCGCACACCAGAAAACGTTTCTGCAGTTCACCAGAAAACGTTTCTGCAGTTCACCAGAAAACGTTTCTGCAGTTCACCAGAAAATGCTTCAGAGTCCTGCCCAATCAACCAGACGCCTGTCTCCACAGACCGGCATATCACTTCGATCATGCGGACGAATACTCCCCTCAACTTGGACGTGTCTCCCTACCGAGTGTCTGTTGTTCATGCATTAAAACCAGCAGATGTTCCTCAGCGCCTCCAGTTTTGTGAGTGGCTGTTCACTGAAATAACAGTGAATGACTTAGGCGTGGATTCGCTCCTTGTGTCTGATGAAACCTTGGTTTCACCTGAGTGGTTATGTTAACTCACAGGTTCTGGCCAGCGAAGAATTCGCCCAACTTCCACGAAATACCATTGCTTTATCAAAAGGCTCGGGTTTGGTGTGCAGTGTCCACTGGCCACACGTCGTATTATTGGTCCTTTCTTCTTTCATCAGACGCTGACTTCGGCTCGTTACTTTGCCAACATTTTGAAACCATTTGCGACGGCATTAATGGAGGAAGAAAAGACTGACAGTTGCTTCCAGCAGGATGGAGCAACTGCCCATAGAGCTGACCGAACCTTGGAGCATTTTTACCCAATCATCACGACAGTTATTAGCAGAGCTCAGTCTGGTTCCGGAACTAGGTCACCTGATCTCTGATTGTGCGATTACTTTTTGTGGGGACCCCTCAAATCTAAGCCGTATCGCAACAACCCCAACTGCAGCAGAACATTTCGGATGAAACTGCAACAATTCCAGTAGTCCAGCTTCGATCCGCGTGCAGCAACTTGCTGACCAGGGCCCAAAAGTGCCAAGAGATGAATGGTGGTCACTTTCAACATCTGCTATAGTAGTACTGTATTTCCATTGCTCTGCTGTGTTTCTTCGTAGCTTAGAACTCCGTTCTCCTGGCCAGTTTCATTTTCCGTATCCTGTAGATGTGCCCAGAAGACTAACACGATCATTCAGTGCAGAGCACTCTTCTCCCTATCTGGAGCGGGACTACGCGTGATGCGACGAGAAAAAGTGGAAAAAAGGGCTACGAGATGCTACTTCGGTAGTGTGCAGCAAGTGGGGATTTGGTTTGAGGTAGGAAGCGTGCTTCGGTAGTACATGCAGTTGTGTCCAACCAGATAGATGGTTAACGCAACTGCTTTGTAAGCAGGAGACCCGGGGTCGACTCCCGGCCTTGGCGCAGATTTTCATTTGTCGCCGATGAATTCTTCATTGCCTGAATGCGGCAGGGGTCGTAATTTCTCCTTACTGAACAAATACTTTTTTCAATCACTTAATCAATGGAGCCTGCTTCTCAACGGAGTATAGAACAATTGAGTATTTCCCGTGTACTCTGAGATGCATTTTCGTCTTAGATCAACAGCCTGCATGTAAACGCAGTAACTGACCGTAGCCAGTCCGACTGCTAGAATTCGTAGTGTACGAGTACAGTAGACGTGCGAAAACATGACCGATCGTCGCAAGTCGGCCTGATTCGGAACACATCGTGCCTCTGTAGAGGATTTCTCACAGCTTCAACGATATAGTGTTGTCGGTAGTGGCTTTGTTTCTAAGCAGCGTTGGCCCTCGAGTTGTTAGTCAGAATCGATCAAGCAAGCAGTTTAGTAGTTTATACTTTGATGTGAAAGTGAACTTTCGACTTGTGAAACTGTTTTTTATGGTGTTTCTTTCTTTACTTCCTCATGAATTTGTCGAAGGAACGCAAGTACGGTGAAGATTACATTAAATACGGTTTCGTTCCTCTACAAAATAATGGTGTCGATCAGCCGCAATGTGTTATCTGTTATGAAGTGTTGAGCAGTGATGCCATTGACATCTTGTCGGCTCGAACGATATTTGTGGAACAGTTATTCGTTATAAAGCAACGATGCCATGAGACCTTATCGGCATTTGTCGACTAAACATAGCCCTTTAAAAGGTAAGCCTATGGTGTTTTTGCTGCTAAATGTGCTAGTTTGAAACGTATAAAGTTATATAGTACTGGATCCATTGCACAGCCTTCTGAGAAAGCGATCCTAGGTTCCGATGACCTATCACTACTCATCGGTAAGGCTAAGAGAAGTCATATTGTCGGAAAAACACTTGTCAAACCCTGTTTGTTGAAAGCAGCTGATATTGTTCTTGGACCGGAAAGTAAACAAAAATTTTCACAAAGACCACATTCTGACAACACTGTGAAACGTCGGTTTGATGATATGGCCGAACACATAATAAGTCAGGTAGTGCAGGCCGTGAAAGATTTAGAATTTTTCGCAATACACTTAGACGAGAGTACAGAGATTGCAAATTGTTGTCAACTGTTGGTTTTCGTTAAAACGAAGCGATTAAAAACTAGGTGCTGTTTTATATAGAGCTAATGACTACTTCAAAAGCTATATACAGCGATATATGAATTTGTCGTGGATTGGCAAGACAACCAACCCACTATGAGAGGAAGCCGAAAGGCACGCGTTAAGCTCACGCAGGCTGGCGTGAGGTCTGGAACAGGTCAAGGAAATGAGACTAACAAAAAACGTACGTAGCTGCTGGAATACTTAACTTTAATCCATAATTGGTGAACATCGCTCTTGACGGTACATGTTTTGCAGCATCAATAGTAACTGGTAATGGCGCCTTGCTAGGTCGTAGCAAATGACGTAGCTGAAGGCTATGCTAACTATCGTCTCGGCAAATGAGAGCGTATTTTGTCAGTGAACCATCGCTAGCAAAGTCGTCTGTACAACTGGGGCGAGTGCTAGGAAGTCTCTCTATAGACCTGCCGTGTGGCGGCGCTCGGTCTGCAATCACTGATAGTGGCGACACGCGGGTCCGACGCATACTAACGGACCGCGGCCGATTTAAAGGCTACCACCTAGCAAGTGTGGTGTCTGGCGGTGACACCACAGAATTCTTTTGCAAATATGAACTATCGTGACAAAAACTGATCAGCGATTCCCCGTCAATGCTTGGACCTCGCTCAGAATGCGTGCGTACGGTCAAAGAAAAGAATGCCAATGTTATTTCAATTCACTGGAGTGGCGGATACAGAAAAACCTCAAGGAGGGGGGGCTAAAGATATGTTGGGCTACCTTTACTTTTACCGTAATAAAAAATGAGTCACATGCAAAGTTTAAGTTTTATTTAAACTGATTATACACATATACAAGACAATGCCATCTTATGATATGAAAGAGCTACAATTGTGGCTCTCTCCCTTAAATGATGAATTCCATAGGACTATCCTTCCAGTCAAATTGGTAAATTACATCGTAAATTTCACTGTGTTATAGCCGTCAGGCCTTGGCAACTAAGACACTTCCAAACGAACTCTTAAAATTATGTATCAAAATTGTGAAATGTTGAAAAGAGTGCGTTAAATACTCGCCTTTTAACGCCCCTTTACGAAGATCTGGGAACATAACAAAAAAAAAAAATTGCTATTTCATACGGAAGTACGCTAGTTCTCAAAAGGAAATAGCTAGATTATTTTAACTTAGAGATGAAGTGATTCAGTTCTTGGAAATTCAAAACCAAACAGTTGTGTGTGGAACTACGAAAGCCAAGTGTTAAAGTTCTATTGGCTTACCTATTAAATATTTTCGATTCATTGAACTCTCTGAGCTTGAAATAACAAGGTGGAAATTCGAACATAATTTTTTTATCGAGATGCCATCACAGCTTATACTGGTAAGTTGCAACTCTGGAAACGTAAAATTGTAGCCTGCAAGTATTCCTGTTTTGCCAAATTATTTGGAATCCTGGAAGAACCACTCCTTATGGAGGTCTTCAAAGCAACCTGATACCGAATAAAGCATCAAATCACTTTCAGCATCTAACTGACGAATTCAAACACTACTTCCCTAGTTCATGTGATGATGATAATATTTGCAGATTGGCAACAGATGCTTTGCACGTTGACACAGATGTGCTGTCGGAAACACTGCAAGAATAAGAATTCGAAATTAAAAACGATTCTGCAGTCACATATGACTTTGAGAAGACGGATAAGTCATTATTTTGGGTAAAATCCCAGCATAGCAAAGCAAACACTGGGACTGAACTTATCATTTTCAAACACTTATTTGTGCGAAAAGGGGTTACAGTAGTCGCAGCAATGAAAACGAATTACAGAAGCAATCTCAATATTGCTAGTGATTTAAGTTGTGCACTTTCTCGTACGCAACCAAGAATTGAAAATCTTTGCAAAAATATGCAAGACACACTACTTAATCTAATGTAAACTAACTTACGCTAAGGACGACACACACACACACGCGCGCGCGCACACACACACACACACACACACACACACACACACACACACACACACACACACACACACACACACCGCCCGAGGGAGGACTCGAACCTCCGACGGGGGGAGCCACGTGGACCATGACAAGACGCCTCAAGGAGGCAAATCGTATATGTCTGCAATTAAATGTTTATAATACAAAGTTAATGATTTTTTTCTCTTATTACCCTTAGACGCGCGTTTAGTTGCGACAGACCGTAGTTCGGTCGTCCAGTATCGCCCCTATTCGAAACAGTTTGTCTGAGCTGTCTTCTGTTTCAGACCGCTCGTAACCTCACCAACCTATCAGCAGTCGCCATTTTTCTGTTAATTGCGATGTATTCCCGTACACTTACTTATTTTCACAATATTTGCTACTAATCAAACGCCGTATTAGAAAGTGACCATCTCGGTAATGAACAGAGCCCGAATGTCCGTGCAAATACCTGTATTGACCAATTTAGGGAATAAATGCATATGTCGAAGAATTTTTTATTTAATTTCTTATGTTTAGTGGAGATATTGCATAGGCATAATGGGTACTCTCTTTTCTCACGTTAATTATGACCAAATTGAAGATTATGTAAAATTTATGAAAATTTGGTTGAACTAATTATTTTAGACCCGAAAAACTTTCGCAATTTTTGGAAGGCTTTGTTTCATAGACGTGTGTGAAATACAACACAATAGTTCTAAAACATTTTCTTCCAGTGTCTAAGCTAAGACAACAGTCGACAAAGCAAACATGTTTTCTTGTCATCCACAGAGGAAAGTGGTCGAGGGAAGCAAATTTTACAGTGTGCACATGTCTAGTTGTTCTTCCCGTGGCATTTCAGAACAAGTCGGAACGGTAATAATTGCACTTATATAAGGTTATCTGACATCACCTGAAATGCTCAAGACGTTTTTGAAATGTAGTTTTTCTCTGCTACGTAATTGCTTAGTGTTACAACACCTTTAAAACCGTTTCAGGTTCCTTCGTAGATGTGAGTAACACATTTGAAGACGACCGTCTTTGTATAACGCGCAATCTCAGATTTGTGTTTCTTCCGTGTCAAATTTATACCACTGCAGCTTTTTGGTACGATGCACGTAAACTCTTCGCTTGGCAGTTCCGAACCAAAGACAGATAAATGTTCCCCTCTCACGACGCCCCTCACCGTAGCGACAGTGGTACTCTCTCGATCTCTGTACGCCCTTGAGATGAAACACGAACTTGAATTGTTCGTACTGTAACACACTGCCGCACACGCTCCAATGGACGCGTGAACATCAGCATAAATTTGTGTAGAACTATGAAGTGAACTCATCGCACTTACCACTGTTGCAAGATGAGACCTTGCCCCAAAATGAAGAGAGGAAACAATTTTTAAGAACGGACATTGTTGTTGTGAACGCAATTTTACTTAGTGGCTTACCTTAAATGCGTGCTGATTAGGTTTCTTACTGGGGACACCATTTATTTTCATAAATTGGGGCAGCGATGTAAACTTTTGAGGGTGTTTACGCGCTGATTTAGGTCTTTTGGAACTCACTCCTGGTATGAGTGTGTTCTCTCGTTGTTGATTTTTGTTGAGCATGGTTTACTCGTCCCTTAAGATTACCATGGGAACTCTTTGTGCCATGTTGCTGGTTCAACTGTTGCTAGGTCTTGTAGTTTTTTCGGAGTAGGTCCGAGCCGGTCTACCTTGTCGAAAAGTCGTCTCGATGATTTGGCACTCCACATTGGGCATTTAGAGTTCTGCGTGAATGATGTGTGTGATTGTCCACCATGGTGTGTTTAGGACGAGTTTTGGACAACGTTTTTGTAGTACTTCAAACGATATTTTATTTGATTTACTCGTGATTCACCGTGGTATGGTATGGAACTGGGGACCTAGAAATGACGGAGATTCCCCATGATGAGCATCCATACAATATGGGTTGGATGATAGTTTTGTATACACTATATGATCAAAGGTATCCGGACACCCCAAAAAACATGTTTTCCATATTAGGTGCATTGTGCTGCCAGGTATTCCGTATCAGCGACCTCAGTAGTCATAAGACATCGTGAGAGAGCAGAATGGGGTGCCCCGCGGAACTCACGGATTTCGTACGTGGTCAGGTGATTGGGTGTCACTTGTGTCATACGACTGCACACGAGATTTCCACACTCCTAAACATCCCTAGGTCCTCTGTTTACGATTTCATAGTGAAGTGGAAACGTGAAGGGGCACGAACAGCACAAAAGCGAACAGACCGACCTCGTCTGTCGACTGACAAAGACCGCCGACACTTGAAGAGGGTCGTAATGTGTAATAAGCAGACATCTATCCAGACCATCACACATGAATTCCAAACTGCATCAGGATCCACTGCAAGTACTATGACAGGCAGGAGGTGAGAAAACTTGGCTTTCGTGGTCGAGCGGCTGCTCATAAGCCACAAATAACGCCGGTAAATGCCAAACGATGCCTCGCTTTGTGTAAGGAGCGTAAACATTGGACGATTGAATAGTGGAAAAACGTTGTGTGGAGAGACGAATCACAGTACACAATGTGGCGATCCGATGGCAGGGTGTCGCTATGGAGAATGCCCGGTGAACGTCATCTGCCAGCGTGTGTAGTGCCAACAGCAAAACTCGGAGGCGGTGGTGTTATGGTGTGGTCGTGCTTTTCGTGGAGGGGGCTTCCATCCCTTGTTATTTTGCGTGGCACTATCACAGCACAGGCCTACATTGATGTTTTAAGGACCTTCTTGCTTCCCTCTGTTGAAGAACAATTCGGGGATGGCGATTGCATCTTTCAACTCGATCGCTCACCTGTTCATAATGCACGGCCTTTAGCGGATTGGTTACACGACAATAACATCCCTGTAATCGACCGGCGTGCACAGAGTCATGATCTGAATCCTACAGAACACCTTTGGGATGTTTTGGAATGCCAACTTCGTGCTAGGCCTCACCGACCGACATCGATACCTCTCCTCAGTGTAGCAGTCCGTGGAGAATGGGCTGCCATTCCCCGAGAAACCTTCCAGCACCTGATTGAACGTATCCCCCTGAGAGTGGAAGTTGTCAACACCATATTGAATTCCACCATTACCGATGGGGGGCGCCACGAACTTGTAAGTCATTTTCAGCCAGGTGTCCGGATACATTTAATCACATAGTGCGTATGGAGTTTGGTACGGTGGTTCGTGAGAGGGGGAATGTTGACTCGGCTCCACATCGGTGCTGCCAAACCACAGGTGCGCGCACTTCTTACTGAAGAGAATTGGTGCCAGTCCGCCAACGTTAAGCTAAAAAGTATGTGCCAAAGTGAAGTTTATATAAAACTGAAACAGAATTTTGATTTTTTTTTTCTTCATATTGCAATTCTGGTCTTGTGGCAGTTCATGTATGCACGCATGTGTAAGATGTGATAGTGCATGGAAGTTGGGGTTCTACTAATGAGTCTTCACCAGTCCATGTTACTTCCCTGTGGTATTTACACCGTAGTGGCTGATCGGTACAAAGCGCACAAGCCGCCTTTATGTTGGAAGTGCCGAGAGAGAAATTAATACATAAGCATTTCCCCTTTCAAGATCACTTTTCCTCACCAAGTCCTTACTATTTTCCCTGTTAACCCCTTCCTACCTGTCCCCCTCTCAAGACAATGAGATGATGTGCTTGCTGTAGGTGATACAGTAGTATTATTGTGAAGGGGGCCACGCAGTTTCCATTTTCGACGACAAAAGTTTGGGAACCCATGCGTTAGATACATGGTTTCTACCAATTATTTTCTTTCTGTTGTAACCTCCCCACAAAAATTTTATAAATGTGACAATATTATTTAAGAATGTTAATGGACATTGCGCTAAGTGTAACCTCTCCACTGAAATTTTAAAGACAGAAATAATAAATGAATGGGAGCCAAACGTAACCTCCCTAGCAATTAAATTTAATGACAATAAAACTGAGAATCGCAATCTGACTCAAATATAAATTCCTCACAAAAAAAATTAAAGTCTATTCAGTGACAAGAAAATCTCAGTGATAATGATAATTCAATTAAACCGAAATGTCGGTCTTTGGCCCTGTGCAAAAATCAGAATTAAATTCTTACCTCATTGTAACTGCTAATCAAATTTCTGCTCTTATTCTTGCGCACGGCTTGGAGGAACTGCATTGCAAATAATAATATTCTTTTTTTTTGTAATTTAACTGAAAACTGAAACTTTTCTTTAAAGGAAGTGGAACGAAATCATTAGTTCAATTAAATAAATTTTTTTTTTGTAAAATTGCTTTTGAAATCAAAATTATTATTGGGGCACTTGTTGGAAATTATTTACAATAAATAAACTTTACATTATCTGATAATTACCTTAATTAACAATATACCTCATTCAGCATCTTGACCAGTGTTGCCGACAGACTACATCACACAACCGCACTGGGCTGCTACTACCGACAGTGCACTGGCCTACTGCAACTCGCGTACTGCTCTACATGACGGCTACTAGCGAACTCCACGACGACTACTACAGTACTGCGGGACGCAACTGAACTGAGCTACTGCTCGCAACGACTACTGACAGAGTACTCTGCACGACGACTACCGACCGACTGCCCTGCACCACGACTACTAGCGTACTGCTCGCAACACTCGCGCGGTCAAGCGCATACTAACCAGGATAATAGGCTCTCTGGTCAAATATTTTAACGTGCCTCACCATCGCTGCTATGTTACATACGTGTTTCACTGTTTATATACAATTTTAAACGTGTGCCCTACAGTGTGCCGTTTGCTTCCCCGCAGTCTGTCTTAATAGAAAACGGGAAAGTAGTATTTATGATTTATCATGTAATCATTAGAATACCACTGCGGAATGTGAATCACCCGAACATTGTAATTGTACCTGTTTGCACATTAAAACTATGCGAAACAATGACGTTGAAACTACTACCCTCCCGGATCCGGCAGCTGGAGGTCTCTCTCTCTCATACTCCGTATACCAACCGGCTTACCAAGTCATTTTAAGCGACTTCAACTCCCAAACAAGGTTTCGTTCACATTAACAATAAACGAGGCTGAAGTTCGGAAGGATGACGGAAAGGGGGGGGGGGGAGAGGTAGTAGGAGCGAGGTGACAGGAGGAAATGGACGGGGGTGGGGGGGAGGAGATGAAGAGACAGGCCAGAAGGAAATTAGGGCGTACATCTAATTTCTATACATACTTACCAACTGCAAAGAGTTCCTAGTTTCAATGAAATGAAATGTCGTGTGGCTAGGGCCTCCCGTCGGGTAGACAGGTCGCCTGGTGCAAGTACGCCACTTCGGCGACTTGCATGTCGATAGGATATTATGATGATGATGATGATGATGATGATGATGATGATGATGATGATGATGATGATGACAACACAACATCCAGTCCCTGAGCGGAGAAAATCTCCGATCCAGCCGGGAATCGAACCCGGGCCCCTTTGTGTGGCATTTCGTCGCGCTGACCACTCAGCTACCGAGGTGGACTCAAGTTGCACTAGTTGCTTATAGAGTCTTTACAACGCAGCTTCTAAATCGGGTGAAACCGCCCCTATCAATGTTGCTTCGTCTCTCGACAGTCTATTCTTGATTATAAGGGGCGTTCAAAAAGAAACGACCCGGAGGCATCAGTAGCTGTATGTCAGAAGTATTGACCCTGGCTGTTGAGACACTTTTCTCACTGTGACACAACGTGGTTGATGGCTGTCTCATAAAATTCCCGGCGCTGCGATGTTACCCAGTTCCGCACGTACAGCTGGACGTCGTCGTCCGAGGTGAATCGTTTGCCCCTATGCTGACGTTCTTCTTGGACCAAGATGGGCCCCTTCTGATTCACTTCCTGCAGCACGGGCAACAGTGAATGCCCAGCGTTACTCGCAAACCTTGACCACCCTTCGCCAAGCGATCAAATCAAAACGACCAGGCAATCTCACCCGTGGGATCATTCTGCTCCGCGGCAATGCAAAGCCTCATACGGCCAACACAGTCGCGGCACTCCTGCAGAGATTCAAATGGGAGGTTCTCGGCCTCCCTCTATACAGTCCAGACCACTCTCCCTTTGATTACGCCATTTTTGGCCCTCTTAAAAAGGCTCTGAGGGGCAAACGATTCACTTCGGACGACGACGTCCAGCCTTACGTGCGGACTGGTTAACATCGCAGCCCGGAAATTTTATGAGACAACCATTCACCGCCTTGTGTCACAGTGCAACGAGTGTCTCAACAGCCATGGTCAATACTTCTAATATAGTTACTGGTTTCCGTAATAAGCCTCCGGCTTTTTTTTACAGCCCTTTTACATATCTACCTTGAGGCAGATAATAAAAACTTTTACGAGTTCGATCGGGAATTAACACCTCATAGTCATTGGTTTTCTAAAAGTTTATCACAACATATACTTTCCATGTTATGGGAAATGACAGACGAATATGAAATCCCATCAAAATACATTCGACTAATTGCACGTTGCTACTGTCAGTTTGTCAAGTACAGTTCGGCAACCAACTAACGCCACCATTCAGTATTCGAATTGGACTGACACAAGGCGATCCATTCGCGACAACACTATTCAGTCGAAAATGAAAAGATTGTCGGAAGGACAGACTCAGCATACAGGAAAGGCAAAACAACCTTCGGTGAAATTAAAAGCAAGTGTGGTAACATTAAGAGTGCAACAGGAATTCCACTGTTAAATGCAGAGGAGAGAGCAGATAGGTGGAAAGAGTACATTGAAGGCCTCTATGAGAGTGAACATTAGTCTGATGTGATAGAAGGAGAAACAGAAGTCGATTTAGAAGACATAGGAGATCTAGTATTAGAATCAAAATTTAAAAGAGCTTTGGAGGACTTAAGATCAAATAAGGCAGAAGGGATAGATAACATTCCACCAGATATTCTAAAATCATTGGGGGAATTGGCAACAAAACGACTATTCACGTTGATGTGTAGAATTTATGCGGCTGGCGACATATCATCGGACTTTCATCCACACAATTCCGAAGACTGCAAGAGCTGACAAGTGCGATAATTCTCGCACAGTCAGCGTAACAGCTCATGTATACAAGTTGCTAACAAGAATAATATGCAGAAGAATGGAAAAGAAAATTGCGGATGTGTTAGATTACGATCAGTTTGGTTTTAGGAAAGGTAACGGCGCCAGAGACACACTTCTGACGTTGCTGTTAATAATGTAGGCAAGACTAAAGAAAAATCAAGACGCGTTCATAGGATTTGTGGATCTGGAAAAAGCGTTCGCCAACATAGAATGGTGCAAGATGTTCGAGATTCTGAGAAAAATAGTGGTAAACTATAGGGGGTAATGGCTAACATACAATATGTACAAGAGCCAAGACGGAATAATAAGAGTGTACGACCAAGAACGAGGTGCTCGAATTAAAAACGGTGTAAGACAAGGATGTAGTCTTTTGAACCCACTGTTCAATCTGTACGTCGAAGAAGCAATGATGGAAATATAAGAAGGGTTCAGCAATGTGATCAAAATTCAAGGTGAAAGGATTTCAATGACACGATTCGCTCATGACCTTGCTATCCTGAGCGAAAGTGAAGAAGTACATCATCTGCTGCATGAAATGACCAATGTAGTGATTACAGAATATGGATGAGGATAAATCGAAGAAAGACGAAAGTAATGAGAAGTCTCAGAAATGAGAACAGCGAGAAGCTTAACATCAAGGTTGATAGTCACGAAGTAGATGAAGTTCAGGAATTGTGCGACCTGGGAAGCAAACTAACCAATGACAGGTGGAGCAAGGAGGATATCAAAAGCAGACTAGCAATGGCGGAAAGTGATTTCCTGACAAAAGTATGTCTACCAGTATCAAACATAGGCCTTAATTCGAGGAAGAAATTTTTGAGAATGTACGTCTGGAGTACGGCATTGTATGGTAGTGAAACATGGACTGTAGGAAAACCGAAACAGGAGAGGATCGAAGCGTTTGAGACGTGGTACTACAGACGAATCTTGAAAATTAGGTGGGTTGATAAGGTAAGGAATGAGGAGGTTCTGCGCAGAATTGGAGAGGGAAGGAATATGTGGAAAACACTGATATGGAGAAGGGATAGGATGATAGGACGTTAGGACATGAGAGACTGACTTCCATAGTACTAGATCGAGCTGTAGAGGGCAAAAACTGTAACGAAGACGGAGATTGGAATACATCCAGCAAATAATTGAAGACGTAGGTTGCAATTGCTACTCTGAGATGAAGAAGTTGGCACAAAAGAGGAATTCGTGGCGGTCTGCAGCAAACCGGTCAGAAGACTGATGATTAAAAAAAACCTATTCAATTTTGGAAAAAGTAAGCTGTGACATTCGTGGAGATGGTGGGAGTAGACACAATCCTGATATTTGCTGACGATGTGTTTCTTGGCAACGCCTTAGAGCAAGCACACGCTGATCCTTCCCGAATTCTCCATACTGCAAAGAAAATTGGTCTGGTGGTTGTTTCTCGGAAAGATTTGAAAGCAAATAAATCACTTGGTCCGGATGGAATCCCAGTTCGATTTTACAAAGAGTATTTTACGCCATTGGTCCCTTACGTAGCCTGCATTTGTTTATCTTACCCGGCACAAAATCCCAAGCGACTGGAAAAGGGCGTAGGTGACTCTAGTGTATAAGGAAGGTAAAAGAATGGGGCTGCAGAATTACAGCCCAGTAATCCTAACTTTGGTTTTGCTGCAGACTCTTTGAACATATTCTCAGTTCGAATACAATGAACTTTCTTGAGACTGGGAATCGGCATGGTAATAGTTTCAGAAAGCATCGCTCATGCGAAACTCAGCTTGCCCTTTTCTCACATGATATGGTGCGAACAATGGATGAACGGCAACAGGCAGATTTCATATTTCTTGATTTCAGAAAGCATTTGACACGGTGCCCCATTGCAGGCTGTTTACGAAGGTACGAGCGTATGGAATAAGTTGGCAGATATGTGAGTGGCTCGAAGACTTCTTAAATAATAGAACCGAGTACGTTGTCCTCGATGGTGAGTGTTCATCAAAGACAAGGGTATCGTCAGAAGTGCCGCCGGAAATTGTGACAGGGCCACTGTTGTTCCGTATATACAAAAATAATTAGGTTGACAGGACAGGGTGGGCAGCAATCTGAGGTTGCTTGCTGATGATGCCGTGGTGTGCGGTAGGGTGTCGAAGATGAGTGACTGTTGAAAGATGCAAGACGACTTGGACAAAATTTCCAGTTGGTGTGATGAATGGCAGCTAGCTCTAAATGTGGAAAAATTTAAGTTAATATGGATGAGTACGAAGAACAAACCTGTAATGTTCAGATACAGTATTACTAGTGTCCTGTTTGTCATGGGTCAAGTCGTTTAAATATCTGGGCGTAACACGGCAAACCGATATGAAATGGAACGAGCGTGTGAGAACTGTGGTAGGGAAGGCGAATGGCCGACTTCGGTTCATTGGGAGAATTTTAGGAAAGAGTGGTTCACCTGTAAAGGAGACCACATATAGAACGCTGGTGCGACCTCTTCTTGAGTACTGCTCGACTGTTTGGGACCCGTAACACATCGGTTAAAGGAAGTCATCGAAGCAGTTCAGAGGGGCGGGCTGCTAGATTCGTTACCGGTAGTTCGAACAACACGCAAGTGTTACGGAGATGTTTCGGGAACTCAAATGGAAATCCCTGGAGGGAAGGCGACGTTCTTTCCGAGAAACACTATTGGGAAAATTTACAGGATCAGCATTTGAAGCTGACAGCCGAACGATTCTACTGCCGCCACTTGCGTGTAATGACCACGAAGATAAGATACGAAAAATTAGGGTTCATACGGAGGCATATGCATCTATATCTACATCATTACTCTGCTATTCACAATAAAGTGCCTGGCAGAGGGTTCAATGAACCACCTTCAAGCTGACACTCTACCGTTCCACTCTCGAACGGCACGCGGGAAAAACGAGCACAAATTTTTCTGTGCGAGCCCTAATTTATCTTATTTTATCGTGATGATCATTTCTCCCTATGTAGGTGGGTGGCAACAGAATGTTTTCGCAATCGGAGGAGAAAACTGGTGATTGAAATTTCATGAGAAGATCCCGTCGCAACGAAAAAAGATTTTGTTTTAATGATTGCCACTCCAATTCACGTATCATGTCTGTGACAGTATCTCCCCTGTTTCGCGATAATCAAAACGAGCTGCCCTTCTTTGTACTTGTTCGATGTCATCCGTCAGTCCCACCTGATGCGGATCCCACACCGCACAGCAGTACTCCAGAATACGGCGGACAAGCGTAGTGCAAGCAGTCTCTTTAGTAGACCTGTTGCACCTTCTAAGTGTTCTGCCAATGAATCGCAGTCTTTGGTTGGCTCTACATACAATATTATCTATGTGACCGTTCCAATTTAGCTTATTTGTAATTGTAATCCCTAAGTATTTACTTGAATTTACAGCCTTCAGATTTGTGTCACTTACCGCATAATCGAAATTTAGCTGATTTCTTTTAGTATTCACGTGAATAAATCACACTTATCTTTCTTAAGGGTCAATTGCCACTTTTCGCACCATACAGATATCTTATCTAAATCATTTTGCAAGTCGTTTTGATCATCTGATGTCTTTACAAGACGGTAAATGACAGCAACATCTTCAAACAATCTAAGACGGCTACTCAGATTGTCTCCTACGTCGTTAATATAGATCAGGAACAATAGAGGGCCTATAACACATCCTTGGGGAACGCCGGATGTTACTTCTGTTTTACTCGATTACTTTCCGTATATTACTACGAACTGTGACCTTTCTAACAGGAAATCACGAATCCAGTCGCACAACTGAGGCGATACTCCATAGGCACGTAGTTTGGTTAGAAGACGCTTGTGAGGAACAGTGTCGAAAGCCTTCTGGAAATCTAAAAATATGGAATCAATTTGACACCCCCTGTCGATAGCACTTATTACTTCATGCGTATAAAGAGCTAGTTGGGTTCACAAGAACGATATTTTCTGAATCCGTGCTGGCTGTGTGTCAATAAAGCGTTTCCTTCGAGGTACTTCGTAGACGGTCGTTTTTCCCTCCCTCTATTTGCGGGTGGAACGGGAAAGGAAACGGTTAGCAATGGTACAAGATACCCTCCGCTTCGCACCGTACGTTTGCTTGCGGAGTAACGATGTAGATATAGAAAGAATCACTCTTGAGTTTCGAAGTGCTACTAACAGTCCATCCAGCACAATGACTGCGTAGCGGGTTAAACAGAGTAGGGTGTAATGATGGAGCAGATCCTCGTATGGCAAACATTTCTATATTCAATCGTAAGTGACGTTTGAGGTGGTGTAAAGAGCAGTGGATGACTGGAAAGGTGTGATATGGTCGTTGGATGAGGGCCTTGGATGTATGGAGTTGAGTGTGGTTGAAAAGTCGATGATTTGGCTTTCCACAATTGACATTTCGAGGTCTGCGCGGATGAGGTCTGTTCTTGTCCACCATGGTGCTATATCCTGTAGCAATCTGATTGAAGGTTTCGGCTTTGGCGAATGCCTGTAGAACATTGCATGCCATCTTGATTAGCGCCAGTAGTGAAGTACAGAGGAGGTAGTTTCAGCAACATGGGGGTGTTTTTCCTGTTTAGTGTGTGGGTCCTCTTACTGCATTCAAGGACGCGGTGAATGCAGAATGGTATGGTGATGGTGATGGTGATGGTGATGGTGATGGTGATGGTGATGGTGATGGTGATGGTGATGGTGATGGTGATGGTGATGGTGATGGTGATGGTGATATTGATTGGTTGATTGATTATATCAGCATGACAGTGCAACCAGCCATAAAGCAGCAAGAAAGGTGGTAGGAGTAATCCACTAAATTACAGGCCCATATCGTTAACGTCTATATGCAGCAGACACACAGTCAACATGGGTTTAGAAAACGTTCCTGTGAAACACAACTAGCTCTTCATTCACATAAAGTGCTGAGTGCTATTGACAAGGGATTTCAGATCGATTCCGTATTCCTGGATTTCCGGAAGGCTTTTGACACTGTACGACACAAGCGGCTCGTAGTAAAATTGCGCTCTTCTCGAATATCGTCTCAGTTATGTGACTGGATTTGCGATTTCCTGTCAGAGAGGTCACAGTTCGTAGTAATTGACGGGAAGTCATGGAGTAAAACAGAAGTGATGTCAGGCGTTCCCCAAGGTAGTGTTATAGGCCCTTTGCTGTTTCTATATAAACGATTTGGGAGACAATCTGAGCAGTCGTCTTCGATTATTTGCAGATGATTAATAAAGTCATCAGAAGATCAAAACAAACTGCAAAACGATTTAGAAGAAATATCGGGCCGGCTGGTGCGGCCGAGCGGTTCTAGACGCTACAGTCCGGAACCCCGCGACCGCTACGGTCGCAGGTTCGAATCCTGCCTCGGGCGTGCATGTATGTGATGTCCTTAGGTTAGTTAGGTTTAAGTAGTTTTAAGTTACCTCAGAGGTTGAGTCCCATAGTGTTCAGAACCATTTGAAGAAATATCGGAATGGTGCGAAAAGTGGCAGTTGACCCTAAATAACGAAAAGTGTGACGTCATCTACGTGAGTGCTAAAAGTAACTCGTTAAACTTCGGTTACACAATAAATCAGTCTAATCTAAAAGCCGTAAATTCAACTAAGATATTACAATTACGAACAACTTAAATTGGAAGGAACACATAGAAAATGTTGTGGGGAAGGCAAACCAAAGACTGCGTTTTATTGGAAGGACACTTAGAAAATGTAACAGACCTACTAAGGAGACTGCCTACGCTACGCTTGTCCGTCCTATTTTAGAATATTGCTGCGCATTGTGGGATCCTTACCAGATAGGACTGACGGAGTACATCGAAAAAGTTCAAAGAAAGGCAGCACGTTTTGTATTATCGCGAAATATGGGAGAGAGTGTCACAGAAATGATACATGATTTGGGATGGACATCATCAAAAGAAAGGCGTTTTTCGTTACGACGGAATCTTCTCACGAAATTTCATCATCAACTTTCTCCTCTGAATGCGAAAATATTTTGTTGAGACCGACTTACATAGGGAGGAACGACCACCAAGACAAAATAAGGGAAATCAGAGCTCGTACGGAAAGATACAGGTGTTCATTCTTTCCGCGCGCTATACGAGATTGGAATAATAGAGAATTGTGAAGGTGGTTCGATGAACCCTCTGCCAGGCACTTAAATGTGATTTGCAGAGTATACATGTAGATGTAGGTTTGTGGACAACAAAATTCCTGAAATGGACTAGCTTGCCCAGAGACCCATCCTGAACCCAATGGAACACCTTTCGGATGAATTAGAACGTTGACTTCATCCAGACCCTGGTTTCAGCCCTCGAGAAAGAAAGGGCTGCCATTTTCCCGCAGACATTCATTGAAAGTGAACCCGTCATAAAGGCAAAGGGTGTACACACTCCATATTAATGTCCACTAATTGGTGTCCGACCGATGGCCTTTGTAGTCTGGTCCCTTCAACCCCACAAACCAACCACTTGATGTCCAAATACTTTTGATCAGTGCACGCTTAAAATCGTCCATACAAAATAATTCTCTATAGATACTTGTCAGACATCTTCACCAACGCAACAAAGAAAAAAAGGTTCAAATGGCTCTGAGCACCATGGGACCTAACTTCTAAGGTCATCAGTCCCCTACAGCTTAGAACTACGTAAACCTAACTAACCTAAGGGCATCACACACATCCATGCCCGAGGCAGGATTCGAACCTGCGACCGTAGCGGTCGCGCGGTTCGAGACTGTAGAGCCTAGAACCACTCGGCCACTCCGGCCGGTCAACAAAGAAAAACCTGCGTGACTCGGACTGACACGACACTCAAAATTACACGAACGCCGCAACTTTTTATTCACAGGTTGCATTCCCAGGTAGAAAGTGCTGTTTGTGCAGCAGTTATCAAGGCTCGTGGTGATTCGGGCGTGTATTTGATGTTTCAGGAGCGTCGAACCACGTGGGTTCAGCGACGACGCCGCGCCTGCGCCAGCCACAGTACCAGAACCAGGGGGACGCGGGTTCGAGCTCGGTCAGCAGCAGCCGCGACGCCGTGCGGCGAGCCTCCAGCTACGCGCCGTCCTCGCTGCCGCAGAGGTCAGTCAGCCACTGTGACGTCGCAGCCGCCCGCTGATGTACTAATGAAGTATACTTAGCTTTGAGGTGTTACGTACACACATCAAAAAAAGTGTTGCATCACCTCGGTTCCGTACATTCTGAACACTGACGTAGAATGTGTTTATATTGCATCAGCAACACAGTCCCTTAGAATTTAGATTGTTCAGCCCACAGCATTTCCGCAGTGGTAACACCGGTGGAAATGGAAGAGGATGTAGATGAGGATGACAGGGGAGATAAGATACTGTGTGAGGAATTTGAAAGACCACTGAAAGACCTGAGTCGAAACAAGGCCCCGGGAGTAGCGACATTCCATTAGAACTACTGACGGCCTTGGGAGAGCCAGTCCTGACAAAACTCTACCATCTGGTGATGTATGAGACAGGCGAAATACCCTCAGACTTCAAGAAGACTAATAATTCCAATCCCAAATAAAGCACGTGTTGACAGATGCGAAAATTACCGAACTATCAGTTTAATAAGTCACAGCTGCAAAATACTAACGCGAATTCTTTTGCAGGCGAATGGAAAAACTGGTAGAAGCCGACCTTGGGGAAGATCAGTTTGGATTCCGTAGAAATATTGGAACATGTGAGGCAATACTGACTTAGAAGAAAGATTAAGGAAAGGCAAACCTACATTTCTAGCATTTGTAGACTTACAAAAGGCTTTTGACAATGTTGACTGGAATACTCGCTTTCAAATTCTAAAGGTGGCAGGGGTAAAATACAGGGAGCGAAAGGCTATTTACAATTTGTACAGAAACCAGATGGCAGTTGTAAGAGTCGAGAGGCATGAAAGGGAAGCAGTGGTTGGGAAGGGAGTGAGACAGGGTTGTAGCCGCTCCCCGATGTTATTAAATCTGTATATTGAGAAAGCAGTAAAGGAAACAAAAGTTCGGAGTAGGTATTAAAATCCAAGGAGAAGAAATAAAAACTCTGAGGTTCGCCGATGACATTGTAATTCTGTCAGAGACAGAAAAGGACTTGGAAGAGCAGTTGAACGGAGTGGACAGTGTCTTGAAAGGAGGATATAAGAGGAACATCAACAAAAGCAAAACGAGGATAATGGAATGTAGTCCAATTAAATCGCGTGATGCTGAGGGATTTAGATTAAGAAATGAGTCACTTAAAGTAGTAAAGGAGTTTTGCTATTTGGGGAGCAAAATAACTGATGATGGTCGAAGTAGAGAGGACATAAAATGTAGACTGGCAATGGCGAGGAAAGCGTTTCTGAAGAAGAGAAATTTGTTAACATCAAGTATAGATTTAAGTGTCAGGAAGTCGTTTCTGAAAGTATTTGTATGGAGTGTAGCCACGTATGGAAGTGAAACATGGACGATAAATAGTTTGTACAAGAAGAGAATAGAAGCTTTCGAAATGTGGTGCTACAGAAGAATGCTGAAGATTAGATGGGTAGATCACATAACTAATGATGAGGTATTGAATAGAATTGGGGAGAAGGAGTTTGTGGCACAACTTGACTAGAAGAAGGGATCGGTTGGTAGGACATGTTCCAAGGCATCAAGGCATCACCAGTTTAGTATTGGAGGTCAGCAGGGAGGGTAAAAATCGTAGAGGGAGACCAAAAGGTGAATACACTAAGCAGATTCAGAAGGATGTAGGTTGCAGTAGGTACTGGGAGATGAAGAAGCTTGTACAGGATAGAGTAGCATGGAGAGGTGCATCAAACCAGCCTCAGGACTGAAGACCACAACAACGGTGCGTGACTATTGCAGAAGAAATGAAATCACTGCGCTGCCTCATCCTCCGTATTCTCCCGGACTTTTGTTTATTTTCAAAGTTGAAAACCATGTTCAAAGGACGAAGGTTTCAACGACAGACGAGATAAAAGAAAATTCACAGGCGTATCAAGATTGCTTCTGGAAGTAGAAATGGCATTGGGAGCGGTGGATAAATTATGGAGAGTATTTCGAAGGAGACCATGCACAATAAGTGAAAGATAAGCACAGAAAAATTTTGTGGACAAAGTTCCGGAACTTTTTTGAATAGATCTCATATTTGGTGTTCAGCAGGTGGGCGAGAAGTAGTTTTGATAAGGTTTGAAATAGCCTTTGATGTTTAAATGCTCTCATCATTGAACACCGGATGATTATAGCGTAGGTAATTTGCGCCCCATTTCAATCAAAAACTGTCTTTTCACGTGTCTCATTTGCTAATGACGTAAAATCTCATGAAAGATACGTCATAGAATGATACAATTTTGTAGTACGATCAGTGTTATATGTAGATACTATCTGCAGAATGTGTTGCGAACAGATTTGACGGTAAAGAAGTAATAAATTAAAACCTCATGTCTGATGCTGAAGTTTGCACGAACATAAATTTGTGGTGAGTGTCATCGTGAAAGGTGTTGTAAAGATTTGAAGTTCTTTCCAAAATTTGTTGGGAGTCACTAACTGCGCTCATTCTCAAACAAAGCATGACTATGGTCTTGGTAATTTCCACGCTAAGAGTTAGGATGCATCACAACATACAGAGTAATATCATGATAAGGTTTCAAAGAGGTACAAGATTGGCTGCGAAATGCAAAGATCCCAAGTTCGATTCTCAGTCCGGCACACAGTTTTAATCTGCCAGGAAGTTTAATATCAGTACACACTCCACTGCAGAGTGAAAATCTCATTTTGGATTGGTAACTTGCTCTCAGTGTTTAGAATTGAAATATTGTGGCCCTTCACAAAACTAAAAAATGTGGTATCCTATGATCATAATATCAATGAGTAATTTTGAAATCAGTGAACGCGTGCAATAATGGGTGTAACGCTTTGTAGGCATACGAAATGGAATGATCACATAGGCTCAGTCTTGGGTAAAGCAGGTGGTAGACTTTGGTTTATTTGTAGAATACTGGGGAAATGCAATCAGTCTGCAAAGGAGATGGCTTATAAATCACTCTTGCGACCCATCATTGCATATTGCTCAAGTATGTGGAACCTATACCAAACAGGACTAATAGTGGTATTGAACATAAATATTGAACATATTCAAAGAAGGGCAGCACAAATGGTCACAGGTTTGTTTAATCTGTGGGAGAGTGTTGCAGAAATCTTACACACACACACACACACACACACACACACACACACACACACACACACACACACACACACACACACACACACACAGAGAGAGAGAGAGAGAGAGAGAGAGAGAGAGAGAGAGAGAGAGAGAGAGAGAGATTCCATCAATCTTCTTGCACTTCATATGTGAGTGGAACAAGAAGAAGCCCTAATAACTGGTCCAATGTGATGTGCTCTCTGCCATGCACCTCACTGTGGTTTAAAGAGTATAAATATAGATGTAGACAAACAGTTTCTAACTGTATTACTGGATTTATTGTGTTAAATCTTTGACATAACTTTATGCTTCGTAATAAGCATTTCAATTTTTTTAATTCGGTCAGTAAATATATGAAATATTGAAAATCAAATTTTTTTTGCTCATGGTAGCCATTAGAAAGCAACCTACAACTGGCACTGTGCTGTGTGCACCATGTTAGCCATTTATTAGTATAAGTAACTAGAGAAACTACATGAAAAAGTGGCAAAAACTGAGCCCCAAATGTTATATGCTAAGATGGACTATGTGGAACAATGATATGTCCTCCACCCCCATATCAAAGTTTTGAAGAGGGGAGGGGGACAGTGAGATACGGATTCTGCTCCCCCAAATTCACTAGAGATGTTCATTTTCCATATGCAGAACCGTTCATTTTCCATATGCAGAACCACCATTAAAAATTATGCTGTATGTCAGCAGAAATACAATTAGTATTCTAGTTGACAGCAATTACTGCTTATGAGTGAATCAAACTGTTGCATCCTTGAAGCTACTACTTGTCAGACAATGTTAAACATTGTGTCACTCCAAGTTCATTCTGTCCTGTTCTGTCCTGTCACAAATTTCTGTGAAGGAATGGAATATCTCATAAATTGGAATGGTTTCTGTCTTATCCATGGCTACTTATGAAGAAAAGGGTGACAGTGTTTTCTGCTACTACTGCATTAGGTCTGTCCAAACAGTCAGCAAAGTAAGACTAAAGAAAGAAACTGCTTTTAAAAAAGGCTTCTGTGACTGCAAAAAAAGTTACAGTAAAGTTCAAAATAAATGCAAAAGTCTTTTTTTATAGAGAGTTTCACAATAATTCAGCAACAAGAAAATTGCACTTCTGTGATAGACCACTTCACGTGATGTCTGCTGGCTTATCAGTAGAAAGCTGAAAGCACTTTCTAGTAATTATCAGTTTGCTCGGGTTGCTGCGTCAAGGAGGAAACACAGTGAAAGTTCATGAAATAATCATGGGAATCTTCGTGTGACTTCTCGATGAGAGGACTCATCAAGTTGATTGGTTTTGCACTCAAATATAACAGCAGATCATCAACGTACATGGTAATATAGTGTGACAGGATTGATAACCCATCATTGACACAAACTGGGAAGAGTATGGGACTTAATATTGAATTCTGGTAGGCACCCAATTCTACCTGTCCCTGTTGCGACTTTGTGATCACGGGCATGGTGCATTGTTGGTAGGATTTCAGCTACAAGTGAAACCGTATGTATTGTTTTGGTTCCCCAATATCTTTCACCCTCTCTGTACCAAACAAAGTGGTGCAGTGGGTAGGCGTACTGGACTCTTTTTTGGGAAGAAGGCATTTCTCTGTCTACAGGCGTGCAGTGCACTACCAGTCGACGGGCTCCCTGCACTCTGACAGCCCCAGCTCGAGCAGTGCTTCGCCAGTGCCCACGTCTCCACCCCCGCAGCAGGTGCCTCCACCACAGCAGCCTCAACCGCCCCCGCGGGGGCGCGCGTCACCCACTGCGTCCAGCCTGGCACTGTCCAAGCGCTGGAGCTCCACGGGGGACTTTGGTCACGCGGGCATTGTGCAGTCGGCCACACCCCAGCACCAGCCACAGTATCACCACGGCATCGCCTCCAGGTACTGCCAGGGCCAACATGTGCACTCGAGTGCTGACGACTCGCAAATGAGAATCAAATTTTTGTATCATCCACTCACCACATTCTTCTCTCTCATCAGTGTCATCTTGCCTCAAATTTCCTCATTCTATGAACTTTACTTGTTTTCAGAGCACTCAGAAAGTTCTTGTTGGTGTCACTTTCAAGCTCCAAGGCCGGTTTGACAAAGCTGTCCACACTAATCCATCGTATGCAAATGTCATCTGTGTTTAACTACCTGAGTCTACAACCATTTTTAAGTCTTGATGTCCTACAATTCCCCCCGCCCCCCCCCCCCCCCCAAATAAAACACACACACACACACAATATGCTGCAGACAAGTACCTTCAGAAAAGATTTTGTAGCACACAAATTTATATTAGATATTAAAAAATTTCTTTTTTTCAAAACCACTTTTCTTGCTATTGCCAGTATGTATTTCGTATCTCCTCTACTTCAGCAATTGTCACTTATTCTGCTGTCCTAATAGCAAAATTTATCTACTATTTTTAGTATCTCACTTCCTATAGTCAGCTATCGCACTTCCTATAGTCAGCTATCGCACTTCCTATAGTCAGCTATCGCACTTCCTATAGTCAGCTATCGCACTTCCTATAGTCACCATTGTGTGACTTCTGCATTTAATTTGACTACATTCCATTACACTGGTTTTACATTTGTTGAAGTTCATATTATACACTCCTATCAAGACACTATCTGTTCCATTCAGCTGTTCTTACAAATGCTTTACCATCCTTGACATTAGCATAATGCCAATGGCAAGTCTGAAAGTTTCTCTTTCTTCCACCTTGATCTTTAATTCCCTTTCCAAATAAAATCTTAATTTCTTTACTGCTGCCCAATTAACAGATTGAATACCATTGGTGACAGGCTACAACAGTGCTTCACTCGTTTCTGAGTTACTGCTTCTCTTTTACATCCTTTGACTCTCATAATTGCAGTATGTTCTTCGTGCAGATTGTAAATAACTTTGTTGCTCCTCATACCTTATCCCTTTTACCTTCAGAATTTGAGTGAGTCACAAAGCAAGTTTTATGTAATCACTGATGCTGTCTTGGGAATTTATTGATGTCTTGCCTGACAACATCTGTTTTAGGTTCTTTCTCTGACGACTGTTCAATTCAAAATTTCACATTTCATCAGCAATGGTTATCTCAAAGAAGTTATCCTCCTTTGCTTGTGGCGGACTGAAGTCACTCGGAGTGTGGAAGCCTAGCAGTTCCTTCTCGCAAATAAGACACGAGTTTCTGTGAGATTTTTGCAGTGTTCTGCATCACTGAATTTATGCTCAGCCACAGCCAATTTCTCAATCTGCCCCTTGCGTGTAAATTCATTTGTGTTCCTAAAGTCTAGTGTTAGATGATCGTCCTGTAATTGCATTATACTATTTGCCATGAATGCATAATATTCTGTAAATTCTGCTGTTAATGGATCCCTTTCCCTCTTTGGCCAATTTGAGATACTGAATTCTGTGGTGAGTCTGTAATTCTAAGGATCAGTGGGTATTCCATGGACTCCAGCAAAAGTGTCCAAAGCCCAGCAATCAACAACTTTCAATAAGAAAATTCAGAAGCTGTGAGCTACATACTTTAGAAACACAGTATAAAGACGTATACAGACCAGCCAAAAAAATCAGTGAGACTACGGATCTGTGATGGACAAACAGGATCATTAACAGCAGAAGGAATTTACTGAATACTGTACACTTTTGCACTTTATAGCTTAATCCAATTGCATATTTAAACAGAGTTAACTTGCAGGTGATTTTTCTTGGCAAGATAACCCAAATGTGTCACCATATGGCAGGAAGGAAATGGATACTGTCAGAACACTAATAAATTACACTTTTCATAACTTTGATGCAGGATAACTGGTCCAAGATCATTGTCACAAATGAGTAACCTGACACACATTTCTGATCACATCCTTTTTATTTTTTGTTCAGGCACAAGACAAGACTACAAATGTATTCACAGTTAGCACCTTCTACTCACTTATAAACTTATACACAATACAGAGCTCAGCCAATTCTGCCATTCCAATATTGTTTAAAATAAAAACTGTTCATCCATTATTTGCCAACAGCATGAGATATTTGCAAAATTTTTAGTAGTACAAACCATATTCCATTGTTGAGATGCTTAAATATGATTAAAGCCATTAATTTACAAACAGTTATCAACTTTTCTGGTATTTTTGAATGATTAAATCTGGGTCTTAATGTTTTCAATGCACAACTGTTCATGAATTTTGAAATATAACTAATGAAATATATTATGGTTTGTCAATCACAGCATCGTATTGAAAGGTGATTCTTAGCACTGTAGTTAAAACTAAAATGATGAGCATTTACTTTGAATATGTCACTTTTCCTTTCTGCGTTTTCAAAACCAACAAGCATGTAATATTCATAAAGTTGAACTTCCACTTCTTTATTTGTCCAATTGCTGCAGCTTTAGTTTTTGATAGAAAAATCCACTTAACAAGAGTAACATAAATTAAGTAGCAACCCAGGATGGTTGTTCATATCGGCCATGAGTGAGCATGCATAGCATGATGCAAAACAGTGTATAAAATTCACTGAATCTCAAGGACTATTTAGTATACCCACTTTTTCCAAAAAGCCGTCAAGATCTAAGAGCATGGCAATTACTTCAAAAAGTAAGTGGGAAACCTGAGGTTAAATGGATGTTGGATTCCTATATTACAGAGAACAATGGTTGAAGGTATGAAATGGGAAGGTAAGACATTAACTTCAGTCCACATAAACAGTAAATGATAATTCTTTGAGAATGCCAGCCACTCCTACTGGTGAAATATCAGATACTAAGACAGCCAGACATTGACTGAGAGACATGAAATGCATGCCTTCAGGCAATGTATTAGAGTTAGTTTTGGCAAACATTCATAGCCTCTACACCCTTTTTCCTTAGTGTGCACCTTCACAACCCTTGCCCACAATGTCTGCATCACTGGGAACTTACAGTTTTTGACGGGACAGACAATTATACTGCAATCTATACACTCTCTCAACTTGTTTTTTAGCAGTCTTTGTGCTCTCATGAAAATGTTCCCCAATGCTGTATATGTACTCAGTGTGTCCTTACTAATATTTTTCTCAAAGTCTCTGTTTCCACACAATGCTTTCTTACAGTATCTGCACCCATTCTGTTCTTTCACAGTACCTGCATGTTCGTATTCTTTTCCTAAAATCTAATTTCCCCTCATTAACCTGTTTACCATAATATTGCGCGCTCTCTTCTCTCATCCAATCAGTATTACTCCCCATATAAGCCTAAAAAGAAATGTCTTGTTAGCCTCTATTTTCAATGGTTAATGTCATAATAATTTACAAGACAAAATAACTATGAACATTACTAGACACTAGAATTCTCTCTTCATTTTGTGGCAGGTCTAAGATATCAGGAGACTGCTTTTCTTTGGATAGATAAAACACAGATGTAAAAATCTTGTAATGATTGTATGGAAACAGACTGATACTGCTAAGCACTCTTTGCTTTAGCTGGAAGCAAGAGGAGAGGAATGAAGGAAATGAGACATCCAAATGATTGAGCAAATAAATCACTCAGAATCACCTGCTGTGGTCTGAATATCTTGAAAGTGTGTCTGCTTACTTAATAGTAATGACGTGGGACCACAGGGTGCCACATTTTTGTTTTCTCAACCCAAATGTAATCTGTAACACAAACTGTTATCAGTTACTGTGCCAGCACGTCTCCAAACGTCCCTTTGAAATAAATGTAAATCTTCTGATCTAGGGTTTTCACAACGTGCACAAATATCTAATACCATTTCACCATCTCAAAAACTGGGAGCCTAAGACATAAAAACACAACATGCATTTCAGATAATTGTTGTAGCATGATTTCAAATGCACTGTCTCATTCTGCTACACTTAGCATAGTTTAGTGGTGGGTAGTTAGAAATCCAGCTGTCAGACATTTGTTTAGTCTGCTGTAGAAAATTTATGTGACAGTCTCTGTGAAATTGTATCTTAAAATGCACAGTGATTTTTTGCTGGGTGCAGCATGAACATAATGTGGATGAAAATTTTCAATTTTTAGATATCAGCTCCATCTGTTGGAGGACAAATTGAAATACATGGTTGAATTTGCAAGACCTACAAATTTCTTTAAATATATTGTAAGTGGTTTTTATATGCTAAGACTTGTTAAATTAATTTCCCTCTTAAAAGTTGAAAATTGAACATTTTGTGTGTTTTTTAAGCTTACTGCATCTAACTCTCATTTAAAGTGTTACCAGAATACACAATACACTCACTTATGGTATGGGTTGCTGGAGACAGTCACATACATGCATTCAAAAGCATATACAGGCCAACTTTGCTAAATGAGTGGATTGTGGGGCAAAGAAAGTTGTTTGGACATTTGGTCAGAAATATGGTACACCATGAGGTGCAGCCACTTGCAGCTGGAGATAAAAGATGTTTGACAGTGTAGGTTTGAGTGATGGAAAGCACACTTGAGGACGCACCAGGCAAGTGGGAATGTGCTGTCTGCGCTAGTGTTTTCCTGGTATGTTGGCAGAGAACCATCAGCACTGTTTCATCCTCAGTGTGTGTTTGGGGATTACTGGTGACCACCCGTAACACCAGTCATCGTTCCAAGTCTCACAAAAAAGGCGTATCAGCGTTCGTGCAGGAAACCCTACTTCTGCAGCTGGAAGGAGGCAACCCTACCTCTGCAGCTGGAAGACACATGTTCTGTGGTATGAATGGTAATGTGGCTATTACATGATGATGCTCCAGGTAACTCTCGTATTTTCCTGTGGAGGCATCTCAATAACATATACTATGACCACACATTGCGGCTGAAATGGTGCTGATAGTTCACTGCCACTGGATCACTAAAACATTAGTACAGACAGAACATTACCACTTACAATACATATATGATTTCGACTATTGAAACCTACACTATCAAAGATCTTTATCTCTACCATCAAGTTGGTGTAACTTCACTTAGAATGTGTGTCAGGCTACAGGTCCATGTGACCTTTTTTGCACCTCATCCTTTAAGGGACCGTTTCCTGCAGTTTGTTTGCATTTTGCGACAGTACCATGTATATTTTTTATTGGGCAGCACAGCCACAACCCCAACAACAACAACAACAACAACTTGAGACTAAGTTTCCCTTGCAGTCAGTCTGATTACCACACACTTTCCTTCCCTTCTACATGCATAATGCATAAATAGCATTTTCTTGAGAAACAGTGGTAACAGAAACTTGCATAGTGCCTTGTCTTGACAGTTGACTGACAGATTATTTGAAAAGAATAAAATTTCTGTACCAGTACTACAAATTTTTAAGGTTGGTCAGCATATTCTCTATCTTTAAATTAAATTATTTAAAATTATTTTAATTATCTTTAAACAATTGATAATTGAAATGTACATGATTAAATTACAATAAATGAATGTGTACATTAAAAGCAAAGCATTGATGTATATTAACACAATGCTTTGTTTTAATGATAAATAGTCTATAGAAGCATACATAAAGATGCATGTACTTAAATCCATTTGTGCCTGTGACATTTGCAAATTAGAAATATGACTTCAAAAATGCTGAGTGGCCAAAAGTCTTTGGAAGGCACTGTGATAAGAGTCAGTCATCAGCTGCCTGAAAGAGTTCCAGGTGCCAAAACCATAAAAATCTGTGATATGGATTTCTTTTATATCAAATGAAATCAGTAACTGTTCTTTCATCTTTCACCTTTTCAATAATAAACTGTTATTATACATAGTCACAGAGTTCTGGACTGAATGGATGTAAAATCTACTCTCATTCAGATTATACACAACTTTTCATTGTAAATGTTAGCCATTATTATTATACTTGTTCATTGGTGGGTCATATTGTGTCATATTCCGAGGCTTCCCTTATGCAATCTGTGCAGTGTCGGTAGCTCCATGCCATACTTGCTGTGATGTAAGGGGGTCTGCTGTACGCCACCCCAAGAGTACCTCAAACAAAAAATACAATACATTACAAGACAAAACACCTATTTGAACTAACACAAAATATGCTATACCTAAAAATAATGTTCTTTTTTCATACTTAAACCTCATCACTATTGTAATGAAATTGATTACAAAGACACTTACTCATTCATGGATGGTGTGATACAGAACAGTCTGCACCATTTAATATTTTTGGAGAAAAAAGTACCATAACACCATATTTGGCAAAAAGTGACACCGAATTTGGCAAAAAATAGCACCAAAAAGGGCAATATATAACACCAAAATTGACAAACAAAAAATAACAATGCAACTGGCAAACTAATGCCTAATTTGATAAAAAATAGTACCAAAATTGGCCAAAAATCACACTGAAATTAGAAACAATACAGTGTGTTGCAAAAAAAAAAAAAAAATCAACACTGAAACTGGTAAGAAAAAGCAACACCAAAACTAGTGAAAAATAACACTGAAATGGCAGAAGATAATCCTGAATTTGTTAAAAAAGAGAATATCACCAATTTGGCAAAAATAGCACCAAAATTGGAAAAAATAAATATGAGAATCGCAGAAGATAACACCAAATTTTATATATAATATATAATATATATAGTATATATATAATATATATATATATATATAGTATATATATATTAATATATATATATATAAAAACAAAGATGATGTGACTTACCAAATGAAGGTGCTGGCAGGTCGACAGACACACAAACAAACACAAACATACACACAAAATTCAAGCTTTCGCAACAAATTGTTGCCTCATCAGGAAAGAGGAGGGAAGGAGAGGGAAAGACGAAAGTACTGTCGCAAGACGAAAGGATAACCCAAATTATCCACATTCATAAAATAAAATTTACCAAGGACACACATACTCTCCATGAAAGCTTACATTCAACTTCTGGCAGGTTAAAACTGTGTGCCAGACCAAGACTCTAACTCAGAACTTAAGATCAGGAGGTAGGAGACGAGGTATTGGTGGACTTTCAACTGTAAGGACAGGTCATGAGTTGTGCTCGAGTAGCTCAGTCAGTAGAGCAATCGCCCCACAAAAGGCATAGATCCTGAGTTTGAGTCTCGGTCTGGCACACAATTTTAATCTGCAAGGAACTTTCAAATCGGTGCACACTCTGCTGTAGAGTGAAAATTTCATTCCAGAAAACATATATTGGATATAGGATATAGATGGATATTCATCGCACACTTATGCTTGTCCTGTGCAGGGGTTTACGAATGTGCTAACATGCTACAATATTAAAGACACATCATAGACACTATTGAGCTGAGAGAGCCGAATTCTTATGTTATCTCGTATGTGTTATGACCACTCGTGTGTGCTGCACAGTTTATCTCTCCATGTTCACATTCCACTCACAATGTTCTGCCATGTTTGCTGCATGCCTGTCTGTAACAGACTGCTCAAGTATCATGTCTGTATACATGCCATGTGCCACTTTTAGCCACAACGTTCACACGTCGTGTGTCTTCAAATGGGATAGCCCTTCCTGTGACATTTGGCCACTCTGCTTATGTCTGTTGTCAATTTCATACGCTTGTCTGTAAACAGTACCTTGTGGCATGTTGCACTAGAATATTTCATTTAGCCACCATAGCTTTAAATCAGCATTCTGTAAATAGAAATCGTCCATGCTGTTTCTTACATGATGCTTTTAAAGATGTTGACTGTTACAGTGAAAAGGCACCGAGTCAGTAGAGTGCTATGTGATAGTGTTGCACCGCTGGCAGAGGAGTTGCATGCCTGCATGCTGCATGTTTTGTTCTGGTCTCTTGTTCTAGACTTGCGACCAAGTCTCTGTTTAATCTGCACCTGCGCTCTCAAATGCAGGGACAGCACCAGCTAAAGCACGGGTATGCACCATCTCAGTCTTTGTCTCTGCTTCTCTTTTTGCACACATTTCACTTTGCAATCGCTGTAGCACACCACGTTTTTGCTGTACCACTAGTTTAAGGATATGTTTCATATTTAAAGAATATTGTATATTGTGTTTGAAGTTAAGAAAGCAATTGTTTTATCTCAACATAATTTGAAAAACAATCACACACATTCACACACAGTACATGTTGTCTGGAGTATCATACCTCATATCGTCAGGTAGCTTTAAACTGTTTTATTCTACCTTTTCTATTTACTTTTATTTGAGCCTCTGTGGACTATGTGTTAACAATAAGTATCATTTTTAGTGTCTACGTCTAGTTCTTCTACCAATATGGTAATAGCAGGTCCACCTTGATGATGAGAATACTGTATGAAGATTGGACCCACTCATCACAGGGAGTTATCCATGATACTTACTTATACAAAATAGGCCTATGTTCTGTCCATTAATTTCTGTTTTTATTTTGAAATGACCAGTTTCAGGCAATGTTGCCCATCTTCAGATCTGTTAAACAGTGAAAATAAATTGCAGTTGTTCTAATCTTGTGTTTACATTATTTCAAAGCTAAAAATAAGTTGTATCTAATTATAACACAAAAAAAGTATAACATGCCATACTTTGTAGCTATAAAAGAACCATTCTTAATGGAACTATCAGTCTTGCCACAACGGTAACACTAGTTCCTGTCAGATCACCGAAGTTAAGCGCCGTCAGCGAAGGCTATCACTCGGATGGGCGACCGTCTGGATCTGCAGAGTGCTGTTGGCAAGCGGGGTGCACTGGCCCTCGTGAGATCAATTGAGAAGCTGCTTGATTGAGAAGTAGTGGCTACAGTCATGAAAACTGACAACATCCTGGAGAACAGTGTGCTGACCACATGCCCCTCTATGTCCGTATCCAGTGATGACTTGGGACTGAGTATGACACACTGGTCCGTCAGTAACATTGAGCCTGCAAGGCCTGTTAAGAAGGGGGAGGAGGGGGGAGGGAGGGGGTGGAGGGGAGAGAGAGAGAGAGAGAGAGAGAGAGAGAGAGAGAGAGAGAGAGAGAGAGAGTAGTATGTACACTTTAACACTACAGGCATTTTACCCCATTCAGATTACTTTTAATATTCCACATCACCCCCTAAACGACTTGTCTGATTTCAGCGAGAATTGGTACACATATCACTTAGTGTCTGGAAATGATCACTGTGGTGTGGGGGTAAGAACCACTGACCTATCGAAGGGATAGGGGGGGGGGGGGAGGAGGAGGCTTTAAAAGCAGTGTAACCCATGACAGGAGAATATCTGTAGTACAGCCACCCAGTATCGGAGAATGAGGGCCCTTAGTGGCATTGGAACAAACTTTGCACGTAATTTCAACCTTTACCAAACTTTTTCTCAGTGACAATCCTTACAAAATGATGAAACGAAAAAGTTGATTACTTACTACATTTTTGCTATTCATGCTTTAAAATTGCTGCATGTAGCATGTTTTAATTTATTACTGCTTTACTACTAATTCTATTCACAGTATATTTCACAGACGGTAGCGACATATACCAAAGGATGTGCCTGCAAAGTTATGTCATTGTACACGACACTGTTCAGGAGATACGACGACATAAACATTAAGTTGTATGAAAATGAAAGTGTGGTGAGAGATTCACTAGACACATAAGTGAAATATAGCAACAAGTATGTGTGAAATATTTTAAATGCAAGAGAAATATATTTGACATGTGTGTAAGTGTTAAAGCCATGGATAAAACGCTCCTTCTAAACACGTGGAACAACTTCAACCAAATTTTGAACACTATGTTAGTTATGGTCTGAAAAGAAATACTGTGGGGTAAGCCTTACCAGCCTCCTATTGAGGTGAGTATGATAACATGGCAAGAGAAGGGAGATGGAGACATTTGGGAGGGACAAGATGGTCAGAGAGAGGGGGAGGGGCAAATGGGCAGGAACAGGGGAAGGAGGAGATGGACAGAGAAAGGAAAGAGGAAGAGATGGACAGAGAGAGGGGGCAAAGAGAGATCCAGAGAGAGGGAGAAGAGGAAATGGACAGAGAAAGCGAAGAGGAAATTAACAGAGAGGGGGGAAGGAGAAGATGGCCTAATAAAAGAGTAGAATAAATACATACCTGGGCCACGCCAGGTACTCAGTTAGTTTTAATAGGAAGTGAACAGAATGCAAGTGTGGTTTTATCATATTGCAGTGAAACTCATAGTTCCACTAAGACTGGTTACTCTGTAACCACGAGATATGGTATATAATACAACTTGTGTATTGTAGTTAGATAGACAAAGTTTTTAGCTTTGTAGCATTGTAAGCTCAGGATTAGAATCCAATTATGATTTATATTTAGTGTTCAACAAATCTTGCAATAGGCAACATTGCCCAAAGCCAGTGACTTTGAAATAAAAACAGCAATCAACAGATAGAAAATTATATTAACAGAATCTTCCATCGGTTCTTGGTAGAACAACTATTATAATAATAAATGAAAAGCACCAGTTTGCTTTTGTTCTACAATATTATTTTTATTGCTAACCGGTTTTCGGCTTACAAGGCCATCTTGCGGTTAGCAATAAAAATAATATTGTAGAACAAAAGCAAACTGGTGCTTTTCATTTATTATTAGATAGAAAATTAGTCTATTTTTAAAACATTTTGTTTTATGGGGTGTATTTGCTGGCCACAACTTGCCTTCAGTTGACAAAATATTTAATGCTGGTGATAGAGACATAGAAGAGAAGGTACACAACACTGTAAGACCTTTCAGAACTAATAGTTCCTTCCCTGGGGAAGAGGGGGGGGGGGGGGGGGGGGTAGTCCATCCCTTACATCCTGGGGTCTGAGCGACCTGCCTTTCCTTTTTAAACTTCCCCAACTTATCATTCTTAGAGGAAGGGACTAATAGTTCCAAAAGCTAGGGCAGTGTTGTGTAGTTTCACTTTTCTACATTTGTGTATCAGCAGCACTAAATATTTTGCCTGGTGTAAGTAAGGCCTGGCTATAAATTCTGTCTTATAATTTTATAGTTTCCTTGACTGAATTTTACTTTTGATATGAAAACTTTCTTTGTTTATAACCAAACTCAATTCAACAATAACTCTGCAGTATCAGTGGGTTTCACATTGTTTCACTTTCTCTGTTCCTCACATGTCACTACAAAAATAACCTGTTTTATTTCCATGTACACATTGTCCTGGTTTGGCCTCGATTTGATTAGTAACTATTAAAAAAAAAAAAACTTCATCTTTATGTGTACACAAGCAGCTATTCAGTCTTTTGTAACTATGTAGTATTATAGAGAACTGAGTTGGCCTTGGTGAAGTGTGAACCTGCAGACCGTAAGGTCCCAGGAACAAATTGTGGTCATCTTTTCAATCTGCCTTTAACCTAACATTAACCTCTTAATGAGGTGAAGATATGCCAGGAACCAACAAGTGGTCCAGATTCCATCTTAAAGTAACAGTCGACTTTCCCTGAAAAGATTACTGAGGTAGCTTAAGGACATGCAAGTCAGTGGAGTGATGCCCAATGAAAAGAACTTGCAAATGAGCAACTGAATGTTACTTTTGAGATTCTCCCAGCCAATCATGCCATATGACTTTGCTTTATAGAGGACTGAACAGGTGCTCATTTAGACATAAATATCTTGCTTTTAAAGTGGGTACCTAGTAAAAAGGGGTCAACATCTGACATTTTTTATGAGGGGCAGCCATAAAGTTTTAATAGCCAGATTGAAAAAATATGATTATGTAGTTAATGTTTTGTTTGCTTGTGGGGAAAAAAAAAGTTCCAGGCACATTTGTAAAGTGGAGTATCATGTGGGAGTTGCACCGCATACAAATTATTTCACCAAGCTAGGTGGCACAGTGGTTGGCACACTGGACTCCCATTCAAGAGGGTGACAGTTCATATCACTCTCTGACCGTCCTCACTTAAGTTTCGCTAAATTTCTCTGGGCAAACACTGGAACGGTTCATTAAAAAGGGCAAGGCTGACTTCCTTCCCCATTCTTGAAATAATCTGAGTTTGTGCTCCATCTCTGATGGCCTTGTTGTCAACAAAACATTGAATCTTAATCATCCTTCCTTCTTTCAGATTACTACTTTAGTTATGTGCATTGGCCTGACACAGCTGCAACATTTCTGCTGACACCGAGAATAAATTTCTGTATTATACAATTACCACACAAGTTTTTTCAGTGTAACTATACCATTTTGTTTCCATTCCCCAAGCACAGTGCTGCGATACTGTGGATTGGAGATCTCAGTGTGCACAAGGACTGCAGGGATGTACCTGCAGACAAAGAAAAAGTTTTTAAAATTTTGTTCCTGTGGAGGTCCACTGCTTCTAAATGCTTAACGAAAGAAAACATGGTCCTTGGTAGGCCATAATGGTCCTTGGTAGGCTGTAATGTAGACGATCTTTATTTCAGTTTTGCGATTAGCTGATTTCGACGACTTGTTATTTTCAAGCACTTGTGTAGTATTATGTATTACAGGTCATAAATGTGAATTATTTTTCTCTACACATAAAAAGTAGACATTATCTTCTATCCGTACATTGTGAGTGGATTCACAGTACTGTGACAACTTTAAACATCATAATTATGTTATGTTTAAAGTTGTCACAGCATTATGCTGTATAAAATGTGACTTGTTTACTTTTTTATTTAGTCTTTTTGATGAATTTGTTAATACTAATTATAATAATTGTGAAACCAGCTGCTGGACAAATATGCAAACAATTGCTTGTTAAGTGTATGAAGCCATGTTGTTCACTTTTGTAACGTAAATATCTGTGGTCTTTTATGTAGTAAGGCAAAATCCTAGGCGAAATATAATTAGTCATATGGAAAAAGCAAAACACCGTATTTAAAAAAAATGGTGGTTGATTAGTTAGCACACAGATAAGATCTGATGTATAGATTGGAAATGCTGATCACCAAATTGGTGTACAAGAAAATCTTGCAGTGCCATAAAAAGTATAATGTCCCGAATGCAAAAAATCTGTGTTGCTCTCTGTTCAAAAGGTTTAGTAGAGTCTGCAGCTGAGAATATCATAATTGTTAAGTGAGTGCTTAGTTGCAGGTGATGTGCGAGCACACCATCTCACATTCACAAGTCCGAATTCTTCTTCATAGGTACTTCACCTACAGTTTTGTAGTAGGAGAAGCAATAAGGAGAAAGGAAGCATGGAAGCAAGAAAAAGCTTATCTGTGAAATGAACGTCTGGTATTCAGAGTATCTCTCTTCATATGGTATAGATGTCTGAGAAACATTTCAGTTTGAGGAAACTGCTAAATGTTGTTTATTCTTGTCTGAAGTATTGTTAGTAATGACTTGTGCCATTCAGAAGGGTACAGAGGCACACAAGACCTATCAGTTAACTCATTGTAAGTTTACAGAGTAAAATAACTTATTGCACTGTACATATCCAAATGGTGGTATCCGTGAAGGGACCTCTGCAGGTCATTTAATTCTCAACTTCACACTATATTCTTTCTGTTTTCTTTTTGAGCATTTGTTCGTTAATGGGCATTAGCTGCATTGCTCCATACAATAACAGGGAGTGAATGCACACATAATATTATAGCAATTTATATCTGAGCAGCAAGATAATGGGAAATGCTTCTTGCTGCATAGCAAAATGCTTCTTTGTGCACAACAAATGGAAAAGTAATTTCTTGATAAGCTTATCACTGTGTTTATTCCATGTACAACTGTTGTCTTACCACAGAAGGAAATTTTGTATATGGTATTCCACATATCAGGTGACCAACATCACATATTCATGGTATGTGCAATTCTTTATTGTTATGCTTGTGCTTCATAATTAGTGTGCACCTATTTATTTCAGTTTTTTGCTTATCCTTTGGGTCATGTACACCTCAGTTATTATGGCCAGCATGTTAAATATAATAATAATTATTATTAGTAGTAGTATTATTAATGCCACATGGCCTCTAGCCTGGTGAAAGTATTTCAGTTGGATGCCACTATGGCAATTTTCAACTGTCTGAGCCAACAGCATGCAGCGCACTCAGACGGTAACCCATCCAAGTACTAACCTGACCCAATGTTGTGTAAATTTGGTGATCAGGTGAGAACCAGTGTCTTCAGCAAACCAAGGCCATTGCTGTTCTTCATACTTAATGAGGGATAGGGCATCTTACAGAGTGATACTGTGGAGAATAACTTAGTAACAGTGTATGGTTCGTTTCAAGATTGTATTTTTCACTCTTCAGTGGAGTGTGCCCTGTCACTGAACCTTCTGTCAGATTGAACCTCTGTCCTAGATCAGCACTCGAGCCCATAAAGTTGCAATTTATGAACATTGAGTTTGTAGAGTTTCGAAAATATGAGAGATGTACGGTCAGAATCTCAGCTGCAGAGGGGGAAAAGTATCATGCCCAGAGAGCTAGGCAGGTAGGAGAAATGCCTGCATTAAGTGACAAGTTTGAAACTTGAAATAACGGAAAATTTTATGATAAGAGTTAATCGTTTTGAGTGTCCAATTATATATATCATGATCTGTTATGTAAATCTTGTATGGAGTAATGGAGATAACATATAGATATGACGGTGTTTCAGAATAACTTACTTACTTCTTGAATCCTTCTGACTACTGGATAAAGGATCAAGTGGATAAAGGATCATTGATTTTAAGGCCATATATTTCACTTGTGAAACAGGGCAGCTGAAAACAAATTTGTAACTCAGAAAGTGTTGGTATTGCATGTTCTGAAGGTATTAATATTTCCTCATTTTGATGGTATAGCAATGTGGAAATAATGTAATTCTTTACATTGTAGTACTGTGTGTGGATTGTGCCTAGCATAATGAATCTTTTGTTGTAGGCAAGTTCATGTAGAATATGTAAATACTTTAGGATCAAATGAAACTACTTACCAAAAAAGCATAAGTATTGCATCATTAGCTTTTGGAATTACCCTTTAATGAGGAAGGGGGGCGGGGAAAGGTCTATGCTCCTACATGGTGCCAGCTTGTTGGTTTCTCTAGCCAGCACCATGATGGAGTGTAGGCATATGTGCAAGGGTGTGTGTGTGTGTGTGTGTGTGTGTGTGTGTGTGTGTGTGTGTGTGTGTGTGTGTGTGTGTCTGTTTGGGTATTTCACAGTAGCTCTTCAAAGGATAATTCTGAAAGCTAGCAAGTTTTCCATCTTTTGTGTATGGCTATTGAGAAGTCAACACTTCTGCTTTTTAGTGAATGGCCTCCTTTAATCCTAAAATATTGATAATGAACTTTTGATTAGTTACGAGGTATGCCCAGAAAGTAAGTACAGTTTTGGAAAAGAATTCATAACAACACTTTTTCAAACTATAATTTATTTTTTCAAGAAAGAGGATATCTTAAGCTATTTTTCTATATGGTTGCTACCATTGATCAGACATTTTTCATAGCAGGAAACCAACTTTTCTATGCCCTCTTCATAGAAAGATGCTTCCAGTCAAAATGACCACTTCTGAACACTGTTTTTTGTGTTGTCATCACTGTCAAAGTGCCTTCCTCCAAAATCTCACTTAAAGTTAAAAATCAAGTGGTAGGCAGAAGGAGTGAGATCAGGACTACACAGCAGGTGATCAAACTGCACGAAATTGCTGAATAAGGTTTTGAATGGCACAAGCAGAATGGGGACATGCATTATCATGAAGCAACACAATGCCTTAACTGACCATCCCATGCCTTTTGTTTTGAATTGCACACCTTGAAGTTGTCACTCTGGGAAGGAACTCAACAATCGTATGTCCCAGAGCACAGTGCACATGATTGTTTGTGCTGACAATGTTGTTTTTTGAATTTTCTTTTGGGGGTGGGGATTGTGAGTGTCTCCACTCCATTGGCTGTTGTTTTGATTCTGGAGTAACATGACAAACCCAAATTCCATCACCGGTCACAATTCTGTTTAAGAATTCAAGTCTCTCATCACATTGTTCGGAAAGAAATGTCAAAGCACTGGCCATGTTGCTTCATTTTGTGTACATCTGTAGGCATTTTCAGAATGCAACAAGAATTGATATTGTACATGTGGTGTCTGTTCTTTCGGACATGTCTGAAAGAACAGACACCATTTTCATACAAGAGCCACTATGAATGAAGACACAAAGATATAACAGATATTGTCTGTGAGTGGGCATTGGCTTAACTCAATGGGGAAACTTGAAAATTTGTGCTGGAATGTGATTCGAACCTGTCTCTCCTGCTTATTAGGCAGATGCTCTGTCCACTGACTCGAACCCAGGTCTCCTACCTAGTAAGTAGGAGATGTGCATTGAAATCTTTGTCCAGCTCAGATTTTCAATTTTCCCCATTGATTTAAATCAATGTCCATTCACAGCCAGTGTCTGTAATACCTTTGTATCTTAAGAATTAATTTGTGAAAATTTAAGTGATTTGTTACAATCTGATGCAAAACAGTTTTATGAAATTTGTGGAAACTGATCACAGAGCATTATTATTGTGAACTGTCCGTTTTCACCAAAAAACGGAGGTGTACATTAATGTAAGAAACGACATCATAGAAACCTAATCTTTCTACTGTATTAACAGTAAACTATCAGTATAATGCTTAGAGCTATTCACACTGGTGCCATCTAAATTTAATTGAGTGTATTAGTGATAAAGTTGCTACTTCGAAAAAGCTGCTGCCTCCTCAATTTTACTTGATAGCTGTTGTTTTTCTGCTATTAGTTGCTTAATATTTACTTGATCACAATGATACTATTCAAAGAAAATATTGTTCACACCTATAAATACTGAGCACTATTTATAGTTCACCATTACTTGTCATACAGCTTGATAATGAACATTGCTATGTTCCATGTAGCTAAGAAATGGCTTCAATAATTGAATCCAGATATACTGATAATTTTTAGAGTGTGGTTAACAATAATAATTCTGTGTGGCACATTAGCATGTTGCAAGTCTTTCAACTGGATGCCACTCGAGCAGCTTGCGTGTCCCTAACCAACCGCATTTATTCAACCATGGAAAGGAGGCCTACAATATAACACTGAATCTAAACCAGGTGACATTTCTGGTTAATTCTCATATCACTGAAGGCTAAGTTCAAAGCGCACTAAAAAAAATCTGTGCTCCAAGCAGGGTTTGATCTACAACTTTTCAGTTTCCAGGTATGCACTTTGCCACAAATGTGCGGCTGTGCATGTGAATATGTGTACTTTTACCAGAAAAAGAGCTAGTATGAAAAGTGTTTCCTCTTATGTGTTTGCATGTTCCACATATCAATCGGCTATAAGTGAGTGTTTGCCTTTCCCATATTTTGCACATTGTTCTGTCCAGGAATTTCCATTTTCGTTATACTGTATAACAAATGAATCAATTTACATTTATAATACTGCCTCATGGTGAAAATATGACAACTTGCTGATAATTTGATATGCATTACTCAGTCTGTGGTCACAGATTTTTGTTGCTGAAGTCTTACTGCTTTCAGTGGCACACTAAAGTGTAGGGATTCGTTTGACATGGTGAATGGACAGCACCTGCTATTTACATTGTGAATTAGCTTTTTTGCAAGAATGTATAATGAAAACAGCATTGTACACTGGGTAAAAGAAATAAGTTTGTTGTTAACAAGTGTCTATTTATTAGTGAAGATGGAGACTCCAATCTCTGTCCTGGTTTAGGTTTTCCATGTTTTCTCTAAACTCATTCGGGCAAATGACAATTGCTTCTCCTATTCTTGTCAAAGTAGACCTGTAAGTGCTTAAATGCGTGTTTACATGATTTTTGCTTTTTGCTCTTAAAGTACTACTACTACTAAAGTTGGGTGATAGCCAGTGCAAGGTATTTATCTTAGTATGATATTTATGAATGTTACTGTTGTTGTCTAAACACAATCCATTGTTTTGACTTTTTATTGGTCCAGTTTTACTATACATCACGAATTGCACGATTAATATTGGACAGGTCAAAATGAGGATAACAATTTTATTATTCAGTGTCAGCCAAAAAGTGAAAGTAAGTAGGTGTAATCTATGTTTATTCGTAACTTTTTAAGAACAGGTCAAAAAAAGATTAATAATACATCGTATCAGCAAAATAGTACTTACATTAAAATTAGGTACCTATTCTTAAAATATATATTTTTTTAAATAACCTTTATTTTACATCCTCAGAAATTCTTTTACTGAAAAAACATTGCTTTATTAGAAATACCTTCAGTTTCATTTTAAATATTTGACTTCCTCTGGTATCATATCGTGTAGTATCAGACCATTGTTAATTATACACCTCAGATAGGATGCTACTCTGGAATATGTTCGGTACATTTTTGATTTCCCTATGGTATAGTAATTGTGTACATGCTTGTACTGTAGTAGTTTGCCTGTTATCAAGTGGTAGTTCCTGGTGAACAAGATAGTTTCACAAATGAATACACATGGGATATTCAGGACACTGAGCTCTGTAAAGTGAAATTTACATGACTCAATCTTTTTAAGCCCACAGTTATTCTTAGAGCTTTTTTCTCTTTTTTTCTAAAAACATCTGTGCATTATGTGGAACTTTGCACAATATGCCTGCAGTACTCTTATTTTGATTGTAAACAACAAACTTAATAGTGGATTAAATGAATTATTAGGCCGCTGTCATTGTGCATAATTGTTTACAGGACAGTTTTTGTAGAGTGCTTTGTGTTCTCAGTACTTCATATAAATGTGTTGTGTTGATTATACTTGGTGTGATAGTTGTCAGTGGATATCTTTTGAAGCATTACATTTAAAGTCAGAACAACAAGTGTCTTGAGAACTGAGTTTCCCTTTGAATGCTTTGCAGTCCACCCATGGGAAAGCATGGCTGACCTGGGAATGGGAAGTCCCTTGACCTTGAGCAGTGCTGCTTGGTTGCTGGTGCATTTACTATGACTGTACCAGTGGTAGGAGTAGGGGGAAGTGAAGCAGGAGTAGTGGTGGGGGCAGGTGGCAGTATGGAGAGTGTTGGAAGGGGAAGGGAGGGGATGGGGCAGTGGAGGGGAGTTTTGAGAGGAGGGGGAAGGTGACGTCATGCGTGGCTGTGTCAGTGGTCTGTGTGGGCACAACAGGTTGCACCAGTCTACTGTACACTGCAGTGACAGCAGCAGCAATGGACACAGAGTGAGTCACGTCTTAGTTTGAGCTGATGTGTTCTTCCCCCCCCCAGCATTTAATATGCTTTAGGCTTACTTTCTGCCCCCGATGTTACTTTTTTCACTATTATTGAGAAATCTTCAGTTCAGCAGTATTGTGTAATTACCTGTGTGTTTCTAAACAAAAACTTCTCAGTTTACACTTCTTAGAACTTTGGAAGTTACTTCAGTAATGCGGAGTGCTCTTTTTTTTTTTTTTTTTTTTTTTTTTTTTTTTTTTTTTTTTTTTTTTTTTTTTTTTTTTTTAAATGTGCCCATGTGGCAGCTTGGAAGTGCAAAGTTACTAGTGTCAAATATGTGACAGTTGATTTTGTAATGTAAAGAAAGATGATTATTTTTGTTAATATATTACAGCTGGTTTTGTTGAGGAAACAGGAATAGTATCAGCTTTGAGCTATTTCTCTCTGCCCTTATTACATTATTGTTTTCCGACAGTCATTTCTATAATCATTATTTTCCTATTTTTCAATATGACAGATTTTCCATTTAACCCATCTTCTAATATTGATTCAGTACTACACACCGTTTTATGTAATTTGTATAGCATTCTTTCTCTTTGAGAAGCAATATTAAATAAACAAATAAACATAGTTGTTTTTGAGTGAAGGTAAGTAAATTTAACATGATAAATTTTGAAGTGTAGGAAAGCTGGAAATCCAATCAGGCTTTGGCAGAGGAAGTGTAAAAATGTCCTCCCCCCTTGTGTGTCTCTCTCTCTCTCTCTCTCTCTCTCTCTCTCTCTCTCTCTCTCTCTCTCCCCTTATTTTTCTGAGAGAGAGAGAGAGAGAGAGAGAGAGAGAGAGAGAGAGAGAGAGAGAGAGAGAGAGAGCAGTAATCGGCATATTTAGGTCGGAGAGCCCATAGGAAGTGCTGTATCAGTGCGGGCAGGAAGTGCCAGGTGGCAGTGATAATTAGCTCTGTGTTTACTGGACTGTGCAGGTGCACTTGTTGTGGCCGGCACTGCCTTTTTCAAACTGAGGGCTTGGTTCACAAGTCTGCTAATCAGTTATAGTTCAATAAGAAAAAATAGTCATTTTAATTGAGTCTCCTACGTATAGTAGGCTACATAAGAAATTATATTGTTCAATAGAAATCCAACTTACTCCATAATTTTAAGTGTGTCATCTACAAAGAATGATGTTATTGTAACATTTGATTTTTGAAAATAATTTTTGGCCAATAATGCAAGCTGTTAAAAGACCAGAATATAGTAGGACATGTGCCTTTGGCAAGGAACATGAGTGATGTGTCTTTAATGACTTTTGTGACAGTGTACAACATAGGCACTTCATAGTTTCATGTCTGTGATATTGTAACCCATTCCATATCTTTGAGTTTTCCCACCATGTAGAGAATGGAGTGTGAAAGAATGAATACATTATTTAGCCACGCCAGTCACTTGTCAGCAGGTCATTCTCCTTATCAATGAATTTGGCTTCGATTATGCTGGGCCTGGTCTCCGGATCACTCACTCACTCACTCCTGACCTTCAGGAAAGCAGACACTCCCCTTTCTCACTGACTTGTCAGACACACTGTCGCCCCTCATACATTGCCACTATCCAACAATGAATATCAACCAGTTTAACCTCTTCAGCAGTCAGAAATATGATAACATCTCACTGCCCCTCAATTGTTGAATTTTGCAGTGTGAATGCCACAATGTCTTCGCATGCAATCCCATGTCAGATGGACGGGACATAAAACTTTGTTTTCCTCTTTCATTATGTGCCCACACAAGCACATGACAATGCCAGACACTTCATTTGGGTTCCTAGATGTCCTGCTACATTACCAGCATTTCCAAATTTCAAACGATTTGGTTGTTAGAATGTTTTGTACCTTTCCATTTCAACACTCCTTATAAATATGCTGTCAGCTCTTCAAGAACAGTAATTGTACATTCCCTGATACAGAAAAGTGAAGTTCCAGAAGGCAGTGATGAAACAAAATTAAATTTCATGGGTTGTGAGATTGATGTTATTTCAGTGATACCACTGTCAAGTCAAATTTATGAAGAATATGACAGTATGAACCCATTTACCAATATAACACTGCACACACTCTGGCCTGGATGCGTGCACAGGTTTGCTCAGGACAGGTGGCCTACTACTGTTGTAACTGGTGAATCTACATCAACATCTACATTTACACTCTGCAAGCCACCCAACGGTGTGTGGCGGAGGGCACTTTACGTGCCACTGTCATTCTGTCATTACGTCCCTTTCCCCTTCCCGTTGTGTATGGTTCATAGGAAGAATGACTGCTGGAAAGCCTCCATGCAAAAACGCACCCTCTCAAAACCTGGACAGCAAGCTACACCGCGATGCAGAGCGCCTCTCTTGCAGAGTCTGCCACTTGAGTTTGCTAAACATCTCCATAATGCTATCTATCTCCTCTGTCAACCCGATCTGGTACGGAACCCACACTTATGAGCAATACTCAAGTATAGGTCGAACGAGTGTTTTGTAAGCCACCTCCTTTGTTGAGGGACTACATTTTCTAAGGACTCTTCCAATGAATCTCAACCTGGTACCCGCCTTACCAACAATTAATTTTATATGATCATTCCACTTCAAATCGTCCTGCACGCATACTCCCAGATATTTTACAGAAGTAACAGCTACCAGTGTTTTTTCCAGTATCATATAATCATACAATAAAGGATCCTTCTTTCTATGTATTCGCAATACACACGATCACTGTTTCCGGAATCCATGTTGATTCCTACAGAGTAGATTCTGGGTTTCCAGAAACAACATGATACACGAGCAAGAAACGTGTTCTAAAATTCTACAACAGATCAACGTCAGAGATATAGGTCTATAGTTTTGCACAGCTGCTCGACGACCCTTCTCGAAGACTGAGACTACCTGTGCTCTTTTCCAATCAGTCGGAACCTTCCGTTCCTCTAGATACTTGCGGTACATGGCTGTTACAAGGGGGGAGAGTTCTTTCGCGTACTCTGTGTAGAATTGAATTGGTATCCCGTCAGGTCCAGTGGACTTTCCTCTGTTGAGTGATTCCAGTTACTTTTCTATTCCTTGGACACTTATTTCGATGTCAGCTGTTTTTTCGTTTGTGTGAGGATTTAGAGAAGGAACTGCAGTGCGGTATTCCTTTGTGAAACAGCTTTGGAAAAAGGTGTTTAGTATTTCAACTTTACGAGTGTCATCCTCTGTTTCAATGCCCTTGATACTGGCACTGGTATAAAGTTGACGTCCATTCTGTTCTGGCACATTATATCACGGACAGATATGGAGATTTTGCGGGGTACGGAAGAGCTTGAACATCACTCAGTTCATACACAAAAGTTGCGTGGACAGGCATTGTGCTAACGAAAAAAGACACCATGGTACTATCACTAGAGAGGTAACATGAGGACACAACATGTCCGTGACATACCGTTCTGCCTTTAGAATTCCCTCAATTGCTAGCAGCCATGACCTTAAGTCACACCCATTGGCTCCTCACATCATGACAGTACTGTGTCTCTCCAGAACATTGGAAGAATGGGACCTCTTCCCAGGTCATAGCCATACTCACAGACTGTAGATCTCCTAGGATAGTGCAGAATTCCAACTCATTACTGAACACAATGTGATGCCATTCATTAATGGTCCATGCTTCCTAGTCATCCCACCTCTGCAAATGCAGCCATGCTGTGCAGTTAACAGTATCATACACACGAGACAGCTGTTCCCTAGAGTAGGTGCTGCTTGTCTCCGACTATTGGTGTGGCGTGACACTAAGTTGCGTGGTGTCCATTACTCGTTCTGGGGTGGCAACTGTGGATGTGAAAGGATTATAATGCGTTTTGTACATTTAACGGGGATCCAGCCCTGTGGTGGTCAGAAGTGATTGACTGCAACCTTGATGACAAGTATGCCAGCCGAGGATTCACATGCAGGCTGACACTGGGCCAGTGTCACATCCAAATGTCCCTCAGCTCTGGATATCACACAGTTTTATGGGTTGCCATAATTGAGTGCTCCAATGAGGTCCTTCCAAAGTCTGTCATATGCTGCAAACTCTCTTTTACAAGTACACAGCATCTCTGCATCCTTCAGTGATCACTGAGCATGTGACACTGTTCATGCCACTCATTACACTACCAGGCCTGGTAACAACACTAAACATGAACAACACTAAATCACTCTGGTGGCAGTTCTACCTCTCACAGAGAAGTGCAACTCATGAATAATTTCTGTACTTGCTGATGGTGTGTACATATATGAAGTTATATTGATATCTGACAACATCTTTTGGGTTGTACATCTTTTTTGTGAGACAGTGTATATTTCACGAGGGGTCTGTTTGAAGATTGTTTCCTAAAGTGCCAACAGAAATTTACAAACTCAGTTTACAAATGTTGAGGCACTTTATAGAAGGGCTAATGAAATAGCTTTTAATTTAGTTTTGAATATAATTATTCATTCCTGGTTTCCTGCTATAATCTTTGATCAGTTTGTTTAAACAAAACAAGAAATGGACCTGAATAACGAATTTCTCTTTTTTATCTACACAGGAATCCAGAATTCAGGTAAAAATACTTTTAAATCTGGTGTTATGGTAATATCTACAACAGTTTACAGAAATTTGACTGTTATTGTCAAGAATAATATAAAAAAATATATACTCTTAATACCCTGCCATCTAAAAGTAACATTTAAGAATTTATAAGCAGCTTGTACAATAGTTTCAGTTAGAAACTTTACATATCATCTTATCTACATTATACCAAAAGGTTATTAACAAGATAGCAAGGAAGGAACTATGCAAAATAAGATGACATTTTTGTTGGGTTGTTAAGGCAACTATACAAACTGAAGATCAAAGCTGTATGGACAGTGTATTTCAAGCAGCTTATCACTGAGCTTATTCTGTTTTAAATCTAGACATGAAGGTACATCTAGAAAGTTACTTATAATGTATTATATTTCTAGATCTTGTAAATGGGCTACAGTTAAGAGTTCAGCAAAAAGCTTTTGTACAAGCAGAAACAGTGATAGACCTTTGAAACATGCAAAATTCGCTCTCTTGGATATCAGATAACTGCAGTGCATACTGTCATGGGATCAGCATTAACAGTTTGATCCTGTGAGCTGAACTGCAGCTGATAAGATATGTTTGTTTACAAACTGACTCACAGCCTGGGTCCTGAGTCAGTTGCTGCAGAGACCCCCAAGCAAGCAGTGGGAATGTTTTCCAGAAAGCCCTACAGGTTTTTCTTTTGTACCTAATGATACTCTTAAGTATTTAGAATTGCTTATTAATTTGTTATGTTTTGGAAACATTTCTGCTGCTAATGAAACATCGAATCTGATGGTGAGCCCCACTCACACATCTGTCTAAAGGTTACCATATGTATCTCTATTACTTTACAAAATACCTTATAATGAAGGAAGGAGTGTCATTTCAGTACACTCATATATATTTTACACAGTTTATTGTTGGAAAAAAGTTACCTTCCTGCAGTCCTTAAACGCACACTTCATACAAATAAGGAGCACAGTTATATATTATGTTTATGGCATGTATAGCTCTTGACTTGGCTCTAAGGTAGCTTAAATCAGAGTACAGTGTTATCATTTATAGTATACATATTTCATGTTTTTTAAACTTTACCATGGCTGGTTCAATAATTTAATCATACTATCTGTAAAATTAATTTTAAGTGATTTATCTTCTTTAGAGCCTGGGATGTACTTTATACTTACAAGTCAGAGCTTTCATTGAAGCAATATGTAGCACACTTTCAATAAGTAAATCTGACATATCAGATGGCCAAAGAATTTGAATGACTTATTCAGTGTAATACAATTTGATATTTTTTTCATTACACTGATGTGTAATGTGTTGTTATAGTTTTCTTCAACTTGAAATAGCAAAATTTCACATATTATTTTAGCTTCTACAACGAGTAATAGCAAACAATTATGATCCAGTATTTTTACACTTATTTTATCAGATTTCATATAATATTAATGTACTTAATTTCTCAAGTTCTACAGTTTTGGAGATCTAGTGACATGTGTGAAGTTGCATTTATGCAAAAGTCACATGCATAGCTTGAGCGCCAACTTATAGGAGCATAAATACTTCAGAGGATAAATTTGGCAAATTGCTGATTCTGATAGAATGTTCTCCTTGTACGCCACCTTGGGAGCATTTATGAAAATCTACAATGGACGAGAGAAATTTGTCTTCTGTATCAGTTTATGGATGAGAAATTTCTTCAGACCCTCAGTGTATTTCTTTCTGTATAAGAATAGAACCATTAGCAATCATTATAATGTTGAATTGCTGCAGCAGATGTCTAAAAGTTTTGCATTCATCTTTAGATGAGGATTTTCTACTGTGTGAATTTGAACACTATGCTTCAGTTATTGTGAAAAAAGATTTGATCCGGGCTTCAAGCAGTAAAAAAAAAGCTCTATTTGTAGAAGAAGCAGTTATGGTTGTGTGATGTCTCTGTGATATGTACTACTTAGGCAGTATTTATGGGAAATGTAAGTAAATACACTGAATTTAATATGGAAAGATGTTGCTGCTTTCAGAATAAGCATACTTTCAATCTGTTTTGATTCCAATAACTGGAAGCTTCCAGATAAAGAATATCACATTCAAAAAAGTAATATTCAAACAGGTATGAGCTAACAAAAAATCATTATTAATAGGCATAGGTAACAGAAACATGCCTTTCCAATAAATTATTACAGTAGTGAATTATATTGGTTTTATTATGACGCAATGTGTAGCTTGTAGTCATATAGCATAGAAGTGTCACTGTAGACAGAGTTGAAACTCAGCTATCCCAAGCACAATCAAAGTGATGAGTGAACAGGTCTAGATTATAGCAAATGTTTCTAGCCTTAGTGGTACAGAAGCTCACACTTGACTGATTCAGACAAATATAAGTAACCTCTCCTGATCTGAAATAGATATTAATGGTGCTGCATTAAAAGAAGCTACAATTTAAATTCCAGTAAACATAATAGAGCAGCTTAGGTAGACATGTTTCATGCTTAGAAATATCAATAATGGTCTTGACTTGAAGATAAAACACACAAGCTTATACTTCAACTTATTATTGTCTTATTAAGTTATACCCTGGGACAATGTAGTAGTAGTAGTAGTAGTAGTAGTAGTAATAGAGCAAAATTTAGCAAAGTTGGTAACTTCCCTTGCATAGACATCCTAACTTTCTGTGTGCAGGGTGCAATGAAAAGGTATGACCAAATCTCAAGGAATCCTTCCTCAATTGAGGCTGGTTGGGAGAATATGAGGCCCTAACAAACAAATCATCAAGAATGCCAGCCTAAAGGCTAGCAGAAAATGGTGCACAAATTCTCGACAGCCCATAAAAACTGATTGTAAGTTTTCACATCATATCTTGTTGAAATGAAGCTCATCCATGAACAACACGTTTTAACTAAAGTGAGAGTTGACACATTGTTGACACATTGGTTGCTGATAGTGCCTGCACACACAGTGCATGGTATGAATACAGTTCTCATGCAGCACCCTGTCAACATTACTTGTTGTAGCCGATCGTCTTACACTGACACTAGGGTTGCCATCAGCAGCATGAAGAACTTCCTCTTCCAGCTGAGGTGCTGTCATCCTATTAGGCCTCCCCAAGCCTTGAGTAGTAGGCTTAAATGTCCATTGCTCCCCAAGATGACAATCAGTTGCTTCTAATGTTCTCCTGTCAGGCACCGGCATTTTAAAAATCTCTCCCAGTACAAACATAGTGTCATGGCTATTGCCATCTGCTAATCCATACAGCAAACAGCATCCACCAACTCTGGCTTTGTGCACACTTCTACTGCACATCACCAGAAGTTAAGTCAGAGATGAACAATGAACAGTTGATGCTACATGCTTGATGCTAGTTGAGCAATGAAATTAATCACATGTGAAACAAGCAGTGAAGTGAGTTACATGTCAACATCACCTTTATTCTATTGAGACAACAAACACTGGTTGTGCCCTAAGAATTAAAACTTACAGTTTACCAGACATAAACAAGAGGGTATTTTGAACATTTTATGTGAGGAAATGTTTCACATAATGCTAGTAGTCCCCCCCCCCCCCCCCCCCCAATGATTTTTGTGATTATGAATAGGAGTAGAAAGTGACCTCTAACATGGAAATAGTGTTTCCTGACAACACTTTATTCCTCTAAGTGTGAGGAATGTTTCCTGAAGTTAGCCTATACATTTTTGTCACACATCGTAACATTAATGATCTTTGTGAGTAATAATAAAATTCAGTTTGTTGGATGGCTTCTACAATACAAGACTGAAGAATAATTTTTTTGTCTATGCTTCAGAGTAGGGTTTTGAATTTGAGAATGATCTTCAACAAATCAATCACATTGTTATTGTTGTGGTCTTCAGTCCTGAGACTGGTTTGATGCAGCTCTCCATGCTACTCTATCCTGTGCAAGCTTCATCATCTCCCAGTACCTACTGCAACCTACATCCTTCTGAATCTGCTCAGTGTATTCATCTCTTGGTCTCCCTCTATAATTTTTACCCTCCACGCTGCCCTCCAATACTAAACTGGTGATCCCTTGATGCCTCAGAACATGTCCTACCAACCGATCCCTTCTTCTAGTCAAGTTGTGCCACAAACTTATCTTCTCCCCAATCCTATTCAATACTTCCTCATTAGTTATGTGATCTACCCATCTAATCTTCAGCATTCTTCTGTAGCACCACATTTCAATAGATTCTATTCTCTTCTTGTCCAAACTATTTATCGTCCAAGTTTCACTTCCATACATGGCTACACTGCATACAAATACTTTAAGAAACGACTTCCTGACACTTAAACCTATACTCGATGTTAACAAATTTCTCTTCTTCAGAAATCCTTTCCTTGCCATTGCCAGTCTACATTTTATATTCTCTCTACTTTGACCATTATCAGTTATTTTGCTTCCCAAATAGCAAAAATCCTTTGCTACTTTAAGTGTCTCATTTCCTAATCTAATTCCCTCTGCATCACCCGACTTAATTCAATTACATTCCATTAACCTTGTTTTGCTTTTGTTGATGTTCATCTTATATCTTCCTTTCAAGACACTATCCATTCCGTTCAACTGCTCTTCCAAGTCCTTTGTTGTCTCTGAAGAATTACAATGTCGTCGGTGAACCTCAAAGTTTTTATTGCTTCTCCATCACGTAGATTCAGTATTTCTTGACTTCCAAAAAGCTTTTGACTCAGTACTGCACTGATATGTATTAGGGAAAGTACATTTATCAGGAGTATCAAACAAAAATATGTGACTGACAAAGAAAATAATCAATTTTTGGCAGTATAATGAAATTGTATGGATAAAAAATATACTCACAAAGTGATGGCAGGAGAACACATACATAAAAAAAAAGAGTTTAGCTTTTGGAACCAGTGGCTCCTTCTTTCAGAAGAGGTGTTGAAGGGGAAGGAAGAGGGGTGAAGGGAAAGGAACTGAAGAGGTTTAGGAAAGGGGATAGAGTTCAGAAAAGTCATCCAGAACCCCGGGTCAGGGGAGACTTGCCAGACAGGATGAGAAGGAGAGACTGATTGTTTCCTGAAAGTTAGGCCATGTATTTTTGTATATGATTGAATTGTGGATTTGTTGGTGAGGGGTATGCAGCATGGTATCTCAGATGGAGTATTCAGGCCCTAGGGAAGGGTATTGGTCTCTTGCTGATGGTATTGTGTATTAATGACTTGGTGAATAATGTTATGACTAACCTCAGAATTTTACAGCTGATGCAATTATTAGCAATGAAATGACATCTAAAAAAAAATCCATGCACTAGTATTCAGTCACTTCTGGTAAGATTGGTGTAAAGTTTGGCAACTTATTTTAAATGTGTAGAAATGTAAATTTGTGCTTGTCACAAAATGGGAAAAAAATGTTGTTCTGTGACTACAATATCAGTGATCACAGCTGGATTCATGCAGTTCATACAAATCCCTGGGTGTAAAATTGTTTTATATGAAATACAATGACCACAAAAGCTCAGTCCAAGGCAAAGCAGGTGGCAGACTCCCGTTCATTGCTACATTACTGGGAAAGTACAGTCATTATGTAAAGAAGTCTGATTACAAAGCACTTGTGTGTCCTATCTTAGAATATTACTCACGTGTGTCAGACCCATACCAAATTGTATCAGCAGAAGATTCTAAACACATGCAAAGGAGGGCAGCATGAATTGTGACACGTTTGTTTGACTGTGGTGTGAGTGTAATGCAAATTGTGAATGATTTGAATGGCAGATGCCTGACTGTAGGTACCAACTATCCCGCAAAAATATGTTTAAACAGGTTTGAGGACCAGTGTTGAGTGAGAAACCTAGGAATATACTTCAGGCACACAAAAATGGTTCTCAAAGGTTTCACAAAGATGAGACCAGATAAGATTACATTAACCACAGTGTACATGGAATCATTAAACATAGGGATGACTGAGAATTCGACACACGACCTGTGCTCTGTCTCGCTTGCTGTAGCTATCTCACCTGGCTGCACACTTTTCCAGAGCCAGGCCATGTTAAGGGTAAAGAGGAGAAGAGAGGAAACTGTGAATGCATCATATTTAAGTGGCATTGCATACTACTTGGTTCCATATTTCTCAATTATTTTTTGCACACTTGAAGACCTAATTTTCATCTGGTTCAAATTCTAAGCATACAGATAGACACAGACAATTTCACAGCTTTTCGCACTCAAGTTACCTCATAATTGTGACTTGTGTGATTGGATTTTTTTATTATTATTATTATGAAAATAAATATGTTGTTCAAAATATTTTATCATGTTTGCAACCTTGTTATGGAAATGTGAAACTCTTTTGCAGGGAAACAATGTAGACCTCCTGGACAGTTTTAACATAAAAGAAATTGTCAGGGAATTATGTTGCAGGTCAATCACTTCCATCTGTTACGTGCATGCGGTTGCCTTCAACTTAAAAGGCAAATTGTCTCATAACAGATGTAAGATTCATAGTTCCTCATGTTTAAAAAAATTATCATTGTAATTCTTTCAAGGCCACTATGAATTCTTCAAACCTCATGGTCTCTTTAATGCCAGTTAGTTTAGGGAAATGGACGGCACTTTTGGGTGACTTTGTCCCTTCCACAATGTGGTTTTCTATTTAAATGCTTCTCCATCATAGCATAGATAAGTTGTTCCTCACCTTGCAATTTCTTACTTTGGTCAGTCTGCAGTAAGGTCCACTTAGTCAGAGGTCTGCAATCCATTTTGGATGTTCTAATTTTCGTTCCTGCACTCCTTTTCCCTTCATAAATTCAGCAATAGTGGGTTTTAAATTGACATAACTTACCAGACATGCCCCTTCATTTAACAAATGTACTTTGCAGTAATGTATAAAGTCTCCATACTCTTCGTTCAGTTCTGTCAGAAACTGTTGCAGCTGACAGTGGAATAATGTACGTGACTTCAGAAAGTTTACAATTCATACCATTAATTTTATCACTTGTTTTGTGCCTGCAAATTTAACACAAAGTGCTTCTTGATGTACAGAACAATGAATCCCATGTGTTGATCACAGTAATTTTTTGCACTTTTGTCATCAACCAAATGTTTTCACTTCTTTATGCATTATGTTGCAATGTCATTTAATATCAAATTTTCAGTACCTCTCAATTATGCGTCTGCATAATAGACATTGAGAATTCTCATCCTCCTCATCTTTCATTCCCATTGATTTTTAAAGTCTTGTGACAGTGGATCACTCTACTGTCTCTTTTTGAGCAAATAGCCACTGTACCTATGAATTTCCTCTATACCTTGAACAGATAGTGAAGGGTAAACAGTGCTGACAGCACAGTTCTGCCAAGCTAAAGAGGGTTGTGATGATGGAAAAATGCCACACCATAATACTAAATGAAACATCACACTGTACTGAGTACATCATAATAGTACAGAGCAAAGCCAAGACTGGTGGAGTGCAGGTCACATGCGTCCTCCATGCAGTGTTCATGTGCAGTTTGGCATGATATGGCTGACTCTGATTTAAGCTGTCATTTTTTCTGTGCTTCATGTGTGAATGGAATGGGAAGAATCCCTAATATACAGTAGTATGGGGAGTACCCTCTGTCACACATTTCATGGTGGTTTATCAGAGTATGAATGTTGACTTAGACATCTGCTGTTACAAGAAACTGTTTAGAACTGCAAATCAAAAGAAAAAGAAAAATGGTTTCTATATTGGCATTTAATACTAGGTGTTTCATAATTCCTATTACAGACTTCTAAGGGTTGCATGGAGGATTTAGTAAATAATGGTTTGATAAGGAAGCCATGTCTGGAAATGTACAATTTGGAAATAGAATAAGTTTGAAGGTCAGGCCGCACTTAAATCTCCTGCTTCACAGTACAAGCACAAAATTAGAATAGAGAATCACTGTCAGTCCCTGTTGTAATTATGACATCACATTTGGCTGACTTCTATGGCTGCAACAGACTGGTACATTTGCAACTAGGAGGGTTGACTGTAGAGCTTCAAGCACACTGCAGTCTTGACATTGAAGCAGATGTCCTTCATTGTGTAGAAGAGAACCCGACTCAAATATTCAAAATATGTGATGAAATTAAATAAATTCTGACATCAACCACAACTGGGAGTCAAAATAAATTCAGTGGCAACTACTTACATAGAACCTTCTGTCCACCATACTCATTTGCTCACTGCATTATGCTGGATTCCCACAAGATTTCATGAGAGAAATTGCACCTGCAGACACCACACATGTAAAGTACTTGAAACATTGCCATGCCATGGGCTCCTGTAGAGCACACAGGTCAGAATTCATTGTCTCCACTGTGCGTTTATTGTAAAGTGGGAGATTTGAGTGTGATCCAGTCTTCACTCTTAGTTTACATCCCGATTTTACATTTCCAGACGTGGGTTCCTCATAAAAACTTGGCAGTGTGCCTGAAGCTCTACAGTCAACCCTCCTAGTCGCAAATGTATAAGTCTGTTGCAGCCGTAGCTTTAGTCGGCCGAATGTGATGTCATAATTACAACAGGGACTGACAATGATGCTCTATTCTAATTTTGTGTTTGTACTGTGAAGTAGGAGATTTAATAGGAGCATGACGTTCAAACTTATTTTATTTTGAAACACTCTGTATAGGCCGAGGACTGAAAAGTGCTATTAGCAACATGAAAATTAAGTGTCCTATGTAAATGTTTGTTCTTTACAAGTGAGTGAGATAGCATGGTGATTAAGAAGAGAGATTCATGTTCAGACCAGCCATTTGGATTCGTGTTTTCTGTAGTCTTTCTTCTAATGTGTATGTATGTTCAGGAAATTTCTCATACAGTCACAAAAACATTTAACAAGTGATAGAAGTTTAGGGGAATACCAGGTGAGCTGAGGTGTGAATGGAAATTTAGGCTGAGGAGTGAGGTTTGCTAGGTTAGTCAGTGCAGTTGAGCAAAGCCACTGTGATGTAGTAGTTAACACATCTGTGCAGTTAGCTGGAGACATGGCTTCAAATCTTGGCCTTGGTACAAATTTTCATTCATTGTTTGTCTGTATATATACGTCATAAATCTTTGAGATTTGCTAAGGTCTCTGGAACCATAGAGTTTAATTTGGTCAAACACAAAGATTTAATGAATAATACTATCATATCTAGGGTTCAGAGTGGAGTTAAGAACTCTGGTACAGAAGTATTTAATAACTTTTCACAGAAGATAAAAAAATTGGAAATTCCTAGCTGTTCAAAAGAAAATATATAAACTTTTGTCATTAACCATTCTTTCTACAAATTATATGAATATCTAGATCTAGTTATTAAAAAGTTCTGTTGGTTGCATGGCACATTGCAGTGTTCATTGTAAAGTTAAAGGACAAGTAACAATGTACCACAAAGAGGAATCAATATTTATAGATGAATGTAATTATTTTCATTCAAGAAATAACATTTTAATGAAGTAAACATTAAGCTACCAACAGGTGCTAAACAGCAACTATTTAGTATAACTGAGGAGACAGTATGTTTTAAGGTAGCAGCCTTATTTTCTCATTTTTTCAATTAAGTTTATCTGGCATAAGCATGAATAGCATTAAAGACTATAATGAAGTTTTATTGTTAATGCGGTACAAAGACTGAGACCTTAACATACTGATTTTTTTTACAAATTGTGCCCCAAAAATTGTATTTTTATTAATTAAAATGCCATATAATGAATGATATTATATACAGACATATAAGGATAGTTTTTAAAGTTCAAAATAAAGAGTTACAAATTTTTTAAGGTCAACATCAATAAAATCATGAGTATACTCATGTACTGGCCTTTGACTTAAATATCCTGAAACTTAGTAGTTTTTTTTAGTTTCTGTCTACCTAATGAAGTTGAACCATGTATTTCAGAATGGTTTACTGTGAACAGAAATCTTGGTGGAGCTGGTTATGGCACAGTGGGCATTTTTCTCATACTGCTCATGAGCACTCGTCAGTCATCTGACAAGTTGTCGTTATTTTCAAACTCCAATGAAGTGTAGTATCTCATTTTTCTTTGCTTTCCAAGGCATTAAATTCAATATCAAACTTAGGATCACTATAGCCATCTATTTTTGGAAACACTACCTAAACAATAGTATGGAACAGGGGCTAAGAACTCGCATTTTTTGTCAGCTGTCCAAAGCTACACACAGTAAAGACAGTATCTATTGGCAGTCACCTCAAACAAAAGATGACAGCTAGGCTACAAATGTAGGACTGGATGCTCTTCAATGAACAAACATTTAACCAATAGTGCTGAAATGGATATAAATGAAGTTTTATTTTTATGAAATGTCTTTCTTAAGTTTTCAGAGTATATGTGGGATTTTAAGTTTCTGTCAAAATAGTAAGAATGAGATAACTTTGGACTGTATGTTAAGGGGTAGAATAAAATGTAAGTGAGAGAATAACTTGATAAATAGGCAGAGGTTCAAGTCCCGGTCCAGCAACTGGTTTTAGGCTGCCAGGAAATTTCAAATCAGTGCACAATCTGCTGCATAGTGGAGTATTGGTTCTAAACACAGCCCTATAGTGGTGGCTAAGACATTTCTACTTAGTATAATTTCTTCCATGAGTCATAGGACCATAGGTGTTCAGGAGAACTTTCATAAATTTGCTATTTGAGGCTCTGTTGTCTAATCTCCTCAATATTTCCATGAGGCAGCTGTTCATAATAATATTAAGATGCGAGTGAGTCAATCACATCTGGAGATGATGAACAGCTGCTTCTTGAAACTAACATGTGGTTTAGACAATATGATTTAGTGAGTGCTATGTCTAAGAATCTTTGAGCAACGTACGTGAAGTTTATAAGTTAGGATGATAAAATTTAGACCTAAGACTGTGCAGTGGGTAAAAGTCTTGTACACAATTTTGAATTATAAGGTCAGTTAATTAAATGGCAGTTGACAGTATCACTTGACAAGTTGTTGTGCTCATTGCTGTGTGTTGTGACCCCATGAACCAAGTGTCTCCATCCTGGATGGTTACCAGTTTCTCTAACCTGGAAAGGTAGACCAGAGATCTTGATGTGATCTATCCACCTGCTCACGGCTCTTCTCCTCAGTCTCTTGCCCTTCATCTTCTCTTCCATGATCATTCTCTTGAGGTTTTCTCCATCTCTTCTCACAATATGGCCAAAGAACTGGAGAATTTTTGTTTAACATGAAAAGAAACGGCCATGGAGACATTGATTTGGTCAATAACGGGTATATTTGTTGTTCTTTCAGTCAATTTTATCCACAGCATACTGCTCCAGCAGCAAAGCTCAAATGCGTCAACACACTGCTTGTCTCTTGCAACCATAAAGGAGATGGAAAATACGAGTGTTTCAACAAGCTGGACCATTCTGATGTTCATTATTGCTTTGTTTTGTCAGATCTTGGTGAGAGGCCTCTAGCCACTCACCTTGGCATAATCCATCTTCATGGCATCTTCACACCTTCTCCCATGTTGCAGATTGGTGGCTGACCACGTTAGAGTAAGGAAGCCTGCAGGACCTGATGAGATAGCTGCAGAACTAATCAAGTTGTTCCATAGTGTTTGGGAGGAGAGTAGTATCCCAGAGGAATGGAAGAAGAATGTAATCATAACACTGCATAAGTCATGACTGCCTATCATCAGTAGTCTATAAATTCTGTACTTGAGTATTGTAAATGCAACTGAGAAGGGGATATGAGGAACTGGAGGAGGAGCAGGCACAGGGTGCTAGTAAGCCAATGTGGAAAACACGGAACCACATCTACATTATAAGAACAGTCATTGAGAAGAGCATAGCCAAGAACTGGGACATTTGTCTCACATTTCTCAATGTTAAAACTGCATTTTGACTCTGTGCCAAGGAAATAAATGTGGGAAGCACTGGTAGCAAAGAGAGTACGAATGAAATATACGAATTCCTTGAAGAGTGTGTATGAACAACCAGTGGGACTGGTTCATATTGATGTTGAAATGTCATAAGAATTCCGAATGGAGAATGGAATTGAGCAAGTTTCTAATGAAGTAACAAAAATGTGTGAGTGGTGAACCCAAAGAACAAAGCTTGAAATATGAAGACAGCAACCAGTCTATCTGAAAACATTGATGTATGCAGGTGCTATTGTATTGGTGGCTGACACACCAGAAAGACTTAAGCAGGCCATATTGGAATGGTATGAAGAACTGAAGAGGAATGGGACAATAGTGTATGGAGATAAAAGCAAAGTACTTTGGGTTTCAAAACAGAACAGACAGGAAGAACAACTCTATGTACTTTGTAACGGAAAGCCTCTTGAAGAAGTAGACAATTTTGAATGTCTTGACACCATGCTAAGAAGTGGTGGTGGAATAGAACAAGGCATTCTGAATAGAAGTAAGAAAGCAGCTTTAGCCTACCATCAGATGAATAGCATGATAGAGAAGAAAGAGATAAGAAAGGAAACTAAAATGCAAATTTACAGTGCAATTATGTCACCAATTACAGCATATGGTATGAAGAGTTTGGCACTACAAGAGTAGCACGTAAGTAGAATTACTGTCACTGAAATAATGCTTATGAGGAGAGCTGTAGGAAGGACCAGAAAAAAATATTTAGAAATGAAGGAATTTGAGAAGAGAATAGGCAGAAGAAAGCAGTTTGTGTGGTGGTTGAGGGGCCTCAGTTGAGGTGGTATGGGTATTTAAGAGAACGGGAAAGGAAAGAAAAGCTAAACTAGTATTTGAAATGTGTGTGCAGGGAGGAGCTGGACGAGGAAGATCTCGCATTACGCCAAAGGACAAGGTCAAAAAACTTGGGCAGAGGCATGGAGAAATAATCAGGGAAATGGGGAGATAGAGTGGAATGGAAGAAGTGTGTAGTGGGGCTACACTGGTGCTTGAAAGTGTAAGAGATGGAGGAGGAGGAGGAGGAAGAAGAAGAAGAAGAAGAAGAAGAAGAAGAAAAATTACTGGCTACAGGTTACAGGAAGCTATTGAGAACCAGGAGGGCCCTGGTTTTACGTTTGTGGCACATTAACAGCCACTGTGCAGGAAGCGGCAGTCACACTCGAGTGAGAGACAATTAGTGGTGGTCTGCTGAACCCGCCTCACCTTGCTGAGGTAATGCCGCCGCACTGGCTCCATTGTGCTGCCAGCTCATGCCTCTCCCAGTTGCAACACAGCTGTGAGGCCATAGAAGAGAGGAAAAAACTGTTAAGGTCACAGGAAGTGCTCAAGTCCTCCATTCCATTATGTTTTTAGCTGTCAGGAAATTGAGGCAATTTATTTTCATGTCAATTCTTTACAAATTGGTTTTTTGTCCTTAGTGTGATTCATAGTACTTATCTTTCCAATATAAAAACTTTTCCTTTTCTTGTATACATTGTGTATATAAACACTGGTGATGTTTTGTATACAATGCATGTACAGAAAATAAGTGTCATTTTGGAAAAAGACTTATAAAAACATGTTTTCAAACCAAAATTCATATTACAAGAAGAGCATTTTTAAACTATTTTTCTATATAGTTACCACCTTTGTTCAGACATTAATCATGGTGGGAAACCAACTTTTCTATGCCCTCTTCATAGAAAGATGCCACCAGTGAAGGCAGCCACTGCTGAACATATTTTTTGCTTCACTTTCTGCTCGAGTTCCATCCCATTGGTGAAACTGTCAATGTGGTATGATGCTATGAAACACTGAGAAAACATTGGTGCAAAATCCAAAACAGAAGGCATGGGGAGCTCAATCAAAACATAGTGTTTCTTCATGACAATGCACGTACCGTCCCCATTCTGCTGGTTTCACTCAAAACCTTATTCGGCAATTCTGTTGGGAGCAATTGTCACCCACCAAACAGCCCTGATCTCTGACCTTCTGACTACCACTTGTTCTTGAGCTTTAAGCATGGTTTTGGAGTAATGTGCTACTGTGATGATGATGATGATCCAAAAAATGGTGTTCAGCGGTGGCTGTCTTATTAAAAATAAAGAAGCAGCATATTCCGTGAAGGAAAAAACAGCAGACAGTTTTATAGTCACTTATGTAGAATGGACAAGAACAAACTCACAAGGAATATTCTAAATTTAGCCCATTCAATGAAAAAAACCGTAACATAACAGTAAAGCAAGTAAAACATTATATTGAGGCAACTGTATCATCACATAATCAACCATGATAAGATCCTGGGACAGCTACTAATGTGTCAGAACTGTACACATTTCTTCGCAGATCTGAAGAAGACAGGTGCTGTAAACTGTCCATACACTGCCACTTGCCCCTGGTATGGCTGATAGTGCGAGACTTCACGTAGCAACACAGTTAGATTGGGAAACAGTGGCACGATGTGAAAAATGGTTCCTTGTAATGAAAACAGTACTCTTACTTGTCGTTCCTGTGTGTATGCGTGGGACATGGTGGGTTTGGGGGGGGGGGGGGGTGGCGGGGTTGGATTTTTCATCTTGAATCTGAGAATTAAATTAATTGTATAATTTCAAGAAAAATGATAGCCTTGATACTTGCCAATGGAGTGAGAGAGAGACAGAGAGAGAGAGAGAGAGAGAGAGAGAGAGAGAGAGAGAGAGAGAGAGAGAGAGAATGGCTCTGAGCACTATGGGACTTAACTGCTGTGGTCATCAGTCCCCTAGAACTTAGGTTTAAGTAGTTCTAACTAACCTAAGGACATCACACACATCCATGCCTGAGGCAGGATTAGAACCGCACGGCCACTCCAGCGGGCAAAGAGCGAGAGAGAGAGAAAGAGAGAGAGAGAGAGAGAGAGAGAGAGAGAGAGAGAGAGAGAGAGAGAGATATGGGGGGGGGGGGGGGGGTTTACAAGAGCTATTGAAAATGAAATTCGCACAAAAGCAGAATATACTCCCATTGATGAAATAAGAAAGGAGAACATCAGGAAGAAAGTAAGGGTATTTGATACAAATGAAAAGATAGAACAAAACTATAAATAGTGTTAGCACCTCTAAGGAATGTAAAATGGAAGTTGCACAATAAATGCTTTTCTTAATGAACTGATTAGTCGGAGAGATGTAGAACACTTGCAGAATCAATGGGAAGATGATGTCTAACTTACATTTGAGTGAAATGGACTATATCATTGATGTTTATTATTGTTGTTATTATTATTATTATTATTATTACAACAGAATTAGGATACACTGGTGAAAAAGTATGGTTAATGTATTTGAACCATTTATCTGATATGTTAATATATTGAAGTGTTCTTTCATAATATCAATTATTATGCCTGTGACCCAGGAATGAAGCAACAAACTGAACTGTACAGTGTGTTGTTATTCCTGTTATGTTCTCCATACCGGTCTGGTTTCTTCTTGCATGCAGTTGTGATTGACTTGCGCTTATTTCTGGACAGTTTCAATCTTCTCGCAGAAGTTTTGCATTGGTGTGGTATTTATTGCAGGACGAGAGATGCGAGCTACAATGAGGAGGAGGGCACGGTGCGGTTCTTCTTGCGGGGGCGGCCCATCATCCTGCACGCACCTTTTCCTCTCATTGAGAGCTTTGACCTCAGCAAGGTCAACCCGGCGCCTCACACCAGGCTGAAGCTCGAGTGGGTGTATCCTTTACCAGTCATTGTTTCTTCAAGGAAAGAAGTGTGAAATAATTCAGGAAATAACAGGTTCTATGTATTTCGTGATGTCTAATTTAAATTCCCTATCCACTTTCATTAACATTAGATGACAATAGTAAAGAATAGTGAGCTTCTGTTCATATCCTTGTTTGTAAACCATGATTTTTCTAATACTGCAACAAGGTGGTATGGGTTATGAGCATGTAACAGAACAATTTGCACTTCATTGATGGCGCTCAACTTTCTGCTGGGTTTTCTGATGGATACAAAAGGCAGAGCAGTAATTTCCTGGACGCTACTTGAGACAGAACTTTGTGTAGATGTCTTCATCAAACATCAGTGTAGCTTTGGTTTATTTTACAGTCTTTAGAAGAAATGTGTTTGACCCTGATACAACTTTATCAACAGCAACCAACATTTTTGTAAGTGACGCCTTCTGCAGCTGTTGTCACTGTCAATAAAATTCTTCAGGGTCAGGGTCTGTGACCACATTGTTAATACATAAAACTCTCCAAAGTTTTGGCCACTGTTACAACCAACCTTCATCAGTGTGTTGAGTTAACAGCTAACTTTTTCTCACTAAGCAGCCAGCTCAATGTCCTGAGGAAGGCCATATACAACAGTGGCTGAAATGTTGGAGAATTTTGCATATTAACAATGTGGACTCATATGCTGAAGAATTTTGCTGACAGAAACCAATATTGCTGGATACTGAGCATCCAGATTATGGGAAAGAAACCTTAAGAGGTGACAGTTTGAAATTGGGAGAGTAATGGGTACAACAGCAAACCTTTTCAAAAACAATGCTAGTGCTGCTGTCAAGATTTCATAGAGAAAGGGATTAGAAACAGGATTAAGCATGGTAATTATGGTATAGTACTGTGACCATCAGAGAATTTTTAATTATTGAAAACTGGTGTGATTAATCGATGTGTGTCACTTGTGTGTCTTCAAACTATGGTAGAGTGGTTCAACTTTTGAACTGTACCAAAGTTGTTCTTGAAGCTATTGGTGAGAAGGACACTGACAATTTTGTGTAGTACTAAACTACTAAACCACATCTGAACAGGCCTCAGGAGGCCCATCAGTACTGATGGATCACCTTGTCACCCTCAGTTGAGAGGCGTCACTAGATACGGATATGGAGGAGTATGTGGTGAGGACACCGCTCTACCAAACATTGTCAGGTTTTGTGGCCAGTGCCACTACTCCTCAGTCAAGTAGCTCCTCAGTTGGGGTCACGAGGACAGCATGTACCTCATTCGCCAATAGTGCTTGGCAGACCTGGATGGTCATCCATCGCAGTTACCTTCGGTGCCCTGCCGAAACTGGTGTTCCCACTGTGGCAAGGCTGTTGGACAATCTTCTGCAGTACATTGCACTAAAATTAAGCCACACTTGCCAGTATTTCCAGTAAGTTCACTGGAAGTTTGGACACATGCTGTGTAGTTGTGCTTGTTTGCTGTAATGACCACACTCTTCCATGGAAGCAGACATCAATTAGTGAAGGGTGCCCCATGTCTGAAACACAGAACATGAAGTAGTCATTTTGATGGTGCCAGAGGTTTTCTTTTAATTGGCAGTGGTCTATGGGGTGGATTTGGTGAGAACAATCATAGCACTGAAATCTTCGCATAACTCTCTCTCTTCCCTGCCTGCCTATTCATGACAAATCCTACTACTGTTTCTACATTTCTGCTGCTGTTGGTATTACTCTGTATTCTTCAGAACAAAAATCCTTCTTCTTCCCATTTCACTTCACTGACTTAATAGTATTTAGATTGAGTCTTTGCATTTCTTTTTCCAGATTTTCCACCCTCCCTACCATGTTCAGTCTCCCGACATTCCTTGCTCCAACTAATAGAATGTTCCCCCCCCCCCCCCCCCCCCCCCCTACACACACACACACACACACACACACACACACACACACACACACACACACACACACACTCTTTTTTAAGTGCTCCTGGTGGACAGAATATTCCATCATCTTTAGAGTGTGCATCCAGGAGTATCATTTCTTTTTCTGATATTTTGACTGGTAACCTTAGTAAGGAACAGAAAATGCTGTAATTACAGTAGGATTTGTCATGAAGGTAGAGCAGAGTGTGAGGTACTGTGACCAGTTAAGTGACAATAATATCCTCACAAGTACTGACAGTGAGCACCCCCTCCCACCCACACACAAAAAGAGGAATTATCCAATTGGGGTGGAAATCGATAGATGTGATGTACATGTACACAGAAACAAATTATTACAGTTTCAGAAAAATTGAACAATTTATTGAAGAGAAAGAGCTTTACAAATTCATCAAGTCAATATCATATTGATCCACCTCTGGCCTCAATGCAAGCAGTTATTCGGCTTGATGTTAACTGATAGTTGTTGGATGTCGTCCTGAGGGATATTGAACATAATTCTTTCCAATTGGCACATTAGATCATCAAAATTCCAAGCTGATTGGACAATCCTACCCATAAAATTCCAAACTTTCTGAATTGGAGGAGATCCAGTAACGCTGGTGACAAGGATAGGGTTTGGCAAGCATGAAGACAAGCAGTAGAAACCCTCGCCTTGTGCGGGTGGTCATTATCTAGCTGAAATGTAAGGCCAGGGTGGCCTTATATCGTTGACATAACACTGTGGTTCAATGGTGCTGTGGATGACAATCAAAAGGAATGACACCTCAGACCATCACTCATGGTTGGGGCAATAGGGCAGGTGACAGTCTGTTTGGTATACTACTGCTGCATAAGGCATCGCCAAACATGTCTCCAAACACGTCTTCGCTGGTCGCCAAGACCTATTTATCTCATTGACTGTAGTTGAATTGTCTTCAGTGATGAGTCCAACTGCAAATTTAGCCCTCGTGAATAGTGAAGCAATGTCTGGAGACACCCTGGACAGTGCTGGGAAACCCACCTGACTAGCACCCCATATGGCCTGACAACCTAGAGTGATTGTCGAGGTGCAATTTCTTTTTTTAGCAGCATCCCTTCGGTTGTTATCCACAGAACCCTTACAGCACAGTGTACGTGGACAATATCCTACACCTCATTTTGTTCCCTCTCATGGCAAGCCATCCTGCATTTATATTTCAGCAAGATAATGACTGCCTGCCAGGATTTTGATGATATAACACATCAATTGCACAGAATTTGGCATGATACCACTCAGGATGACATCCAACAACTCCGTCAATCAAAGCAAAGCCAAATAACAGTTTGCATAATGGCCAGAGGTGGGCCATCATGTTATTGATTTGCTGAAGTTTTGAAGCTCTTTCTCTTGAACAAATCTTGCAGTTTTTCTGAAACTATAATCATTTGTTTGGCTATACATGTACGCCCCTTCTACCAATTTCCCATCCCATTCAGGTAATTGTGTTATATACACACACATAGGGTGTTACAAAAAGGTACGGCCAAACTTTCAGGAAACATTCCTCACACACAAATAAAGAAAAGATGTTATGTGGACATGTGTGCGGAAATGCTTAATTTCCGTGTTAGAGCTCATTGTAGTTTCGTCAGTATGTACTGCACTGTACTTCCTCGATTCACCACCAGTTGGCCCAATTGAAGGAAGGTAATGTTGACTTCGGTGCTTGTGTTGACATGCGACTCATTGCTCTATAGTACTAGCATCAAGCACATCAGTACATACCATCAACAGGTTAGTGTTCATCACGAACGTGGTTTTACAGTCAGTGCAATGTTTACAAATGTGGAGTTGGCAGATGCCCATTTGATGTATGGATTAGCATGGGGCAATAGCCGTGGCTCGGTACATTTGTATCGATACAGATTTCCAGGACGAAGGTGTCCTGACAGGAAGACGTTCAAAGCAATTGATCGGCATCTTAGGGAGCACGGAACATTCCAGCCTACGACTCGCGACTGGGGAAGACCTAGAACGACTAGGACACCTGCAATGGACGAGGCAATTCATCCAACAATGTGTCAATCCTCATTTCAGTGCAAATGTTCTCTTTACAGATGAGGCTTCATTCCAACGTGATCAAATTGTAAATTTTCACAATCAACATGTGTGGGCTGACGAGAATCCACACGCAACTGTGCAATCACGTCATCAACACAGATTTTCTGTGAACGTTTGGGCAGGCATTGTTGGTGATGTCTTGATTGGGCCCCATGTTCTTCCACTTACACTCAATGGAGCACATTATCATGATTTCTTACGGGATACTCTACCTGCACTGCTAGAACATGTGCCTTTACAAGTACGACACAACATGCGGTTCATGTGTGATGGAGCTGCTGCACATTTCAGTCGAAGTGTTTGTACGCTTCTCAACAACAGATTCAGTGACTGATGGATTGATAGAGGCGTACCAATTCCATGGCCTCCACGCTCTCCTGATCTCAACCCTCTTGACTTTCATTTATGGGGGCATTTGAAAGCTCTTGTCTACGCAACCCCGGTACCAAAAGTAGAGACTCTTTGTGCTCGTATTGTGGACAGCTGTGATACAATACGCCATTCTCTAGGGCTGCATCAGGGATTCCATGCGACAGAGGGTGGATGCATGTATCCTCGCTAACGGAGGACATTTTGAACATTTCCTGTAACAAAGTGTTTGAAGTCACGCTGGTACGTTCTGTTGCTGTGTGTTTCCATTCCATGATTAATGTGATTTGAAGAGAAGTAATAAAATGAGCTCTAACATGGAAAGTAAGCGTTTCCGGACATATATCCACATAATATATTTTCTTTCTTTGTGTGTGAGGAATGTTTCCTGAAAGTTTGGCCGTACCTTTTTGTTTTTTTTTCTAAGCATGTAATACTACCCCTGATGCATGCCGGAAAGAAGATGGGATATGTTTACCTTTGTTGGTTACTCAGTATTTTTCTCATTGTTACCTCCTCCTTGTTACCACTGCTAAAACAAAATGTGGGGAAGTCCTTGACGAACAACAGGTACGGCTACCGAGGGCGGGACTGTCGCCACAACCTGCAGCTGTTGCCAACTGGTGAGATGGTGTACTTCGTGGCAGCAGCAGTGGTGCTGCACAACGTGGAGGAGCAGAGCCAGCGGCACTACCTGGGACACACTGACGACGTCAAGAGGTGAGTGCTGCCGCCTGGCTGCAAGAACTTTGTAGAGACCTGCTGTTGTCCTTTAACATACCGTAAGCAGGTTGGTGCTCCCAGAAGGAAATTTGTTTCTTGGTTGTTGTTGTCATTGTTGTTGTTTTTCCAGAATGAAGCTTCTGGTTATTATTGTCATCTTCACTGTGAAGATTGTTTAGATGCAGCTCTCTATGCTAGTCTATACTGTACAGGTCTCTTCATTTCTGGACAACTCCTGCAATCTGCTTACTGCTAAATATGTGAGCTGTTAGCCAAAAGGCCTTCTTCTAAAGTGGAAAACACACACACACACACACACACACACACACACACACACACACAAGCGTGCGCGCGCTAGCACATCTCACATGCATTCTGGCCTCAGTGAGCAGAGACAATGGTTGCACGCACATGTGCGTGTGTGTCAGACAAAAAGGCTCACTTGTTTAATAGTTTTTTGGTATGCTTCTCTGTGTCTCAGAATATCCACTCTGGGTTGAGTAGCAGTCTATCCTTTGCATAATATTGTCATTATTCATTATTCCATACTGGATTTTCCATTGTTGAGAGTCTAAGTTAATGTGGGTGAGCAGGAAAAAGAAATCCATAATTTTTTGGATACAGCATTAGCAGTGTCCTGCTCGATACATTCACGTCATTTAAATATCTGGATGTTACGTTGAAAAGTGATATGAAATGGAACAATTATGTGAGAATTGTTGTAAAGACATTGAAGCAAATCAGAGGTGGGGTGCTAGGGTTGTTACTGGTAGGTTCAAACAAGACACAAGTTTTAGGGAATCCCTGGAGGGAAGGCGATGTTCTTTTTGATGAATACTATTGAGAAAATTTAGAGAATGATATTTGAAGCTGACTGCAGAAAGATTCTTTCCTCCCAACATACATTTTGCGTAAGAACCACGAACATACGAGAAATTAGAGCTCATACGGAGGCATATAGACAGTCATTTTTCCCTCTGATACAGCACATCACAGGGAACAAATTTCGTTAGAGGCAAAAGTTTGCTGGCGCTTTCCAGTGACAGTAGATGTCCCTTTCTACTTGCTTATGCCCCACATGAGTGGTAGGCATGTGGCATGGGTATGCCTTGTGTGTTGCCTACAATTCATTCGTCTACTCCATACAAAAAGGGGTGGCTCACCAGAATTGAAGTTCCTGATTTGCTTGTTCCACATACACACGCACTCATTCTTAAGGTTTTTTTCTTAAAATCACCCTATAAGTTTTGTAGGGAAGGTCTTATGCAGCACACCTGGTTAGTATACCCTGCTAGTGCAGTGAAATCTCATTGTCCCATAGGTAGCAAATACTAAGGGGCACCTAGTGTCCCCAGGAAGTTTCAGCAAACATTTTGTTCCCAATCTCTCTCTCTCTCTCTCTCTCTCTCTCTCTCTCTCTCTCTCTCTCTCTCTCTCTGACTCCATCTGTTCCTCCTCTCCCCCACTGCCAGACTGTTTTCTGCTAACAGGACAAAAGATTGTCCAAAAGTTTGCATGTCCACTTAATATATGCCCACAACACTTAAATTTTTCTTTTCAGCCTGTGTGTCCATCCAAACAAGTTGCTGGTAGCAACAGGTCAGACAGCTGGGCATGACCGCCGAGAAGGCAGGGTGAGTAAATGTTTTAAGAAGATGGTACTCATTTGTAGTTTTCCATGCTCTATATAAGTATGTAGACTGGTGCTGAAAATAGTGTTTAATGGATATCAGCATTGCTGCCATTAAACTATAGTTAACATGGTATGTATGTATGAATGGATGTGTCCAATTTACTTACACACACACACACACACACACACACACACACACACACACACAAATCAATGATAGTAGTGTATCCGCACTAAAGCAAATGTCGTGGAGCTGTCATGCTATCACAGAAATGTGTGTGGCATCTGCTCTGTTATACGTGTCCAGCAGAACAGTTTGTGTGTGTGTGTGTGTGTGTGTGTGTGTGTGTGTGTGTGTGTGTGTGTGTGTGTGTGTGTGTGTTAGTTGCACTGATGGGCATCGAAAGTGCAACACCATGAAGTCAACACATGACAAACATCAAAGCCACACGGACAATGCTACAACGTTGACTGGTTGACTGTTGGTAAGGCAGCCATTGTTGCAGCTTCCCCTGATGTGTGAACAGAGAGATGCAGTGATAGTGGTGTGCTCCAGATTCATTACTGAATACTGAGTAATACCACATACACGAACCGATGATGTGACCACTACTGTTGTTGGGTGTAAAACTGTCAGTGCCCTTTCTCTGTTGCCATGTCAGAGAAAACTGCGACAGCGGTTACCATTTTGACAGTCCGTGGTGCTCCAGCTATCGCTGCACAGTCTATGTGATGACTTGTCTTGCTACAGACAAGCACATTTCGTAACTCTTGGTGAATTACACAGCTGCACAGATGAGTGAACAGTATGTCTGTCCTTTGATGCACTATTCACATGAGACTTCTTAAGACCCTGCAAAAAACAGAATATGGTCTTCAAGAGCCCACTGATTTCATTTTCAAATTATGGTTCTGTGATCATGATCAATGCAGGCAGGAATGTAGTGGAAATAAATCATAGGCCACAATCTCGGCTCTTGCTAGGCCACAATCTCGGCTCTTTCAAAGCCTGACATGCTGGTATAAGGGGCAATCAAATGAAAACAAACAGCAATCAGAAGAGGACTGTGGAATGGTTCCATTCGAAAGTAATCACCATAGGTATTACTACATTTATTCCACTTAGAGATGAGATGATCAATGGCTGTTTCATAGAATGTGGGTGGTCGGTTGTTGACAGAGCCACAACTGCACCCACTCCAGCACTTCCTTGTCCGTCTGAAACTAATGTCAACACACGTTTTTCTTTAGATCGCCAAAGATGTGACAATTACACCATAAAACTTCCAGGCTGTGCAGAGGGTGTTGCAGCATTCCCCAACCAAGCTGCTGTAGCATAGCCTTCGCCTGATTGGCAGAGCAGTGGGAGGGGGGGGGGGCTATATCTTGCAGCATGATGGTTCCCTCTGACGGCATTCGTGGGCATTTTGACTTTACAGTGCATTGCTGTCTCTGTAAGGAGTCTTCATAGCACTGCGCATTGATAGTGGTTCCATGCACAAGGAACTCAAGCATAACAGGGTCTCTGCAGTCGAAGGAGGTCATCGTAATCTTACTGGTTCTTGTGTGAATAGCTTTGGTTCTTTTGGCAGGGGAGATGTGGAGTATTTGCACTAGTGGCTTGATCATTTTCTGTCGGAATGGTGTCAGGCGGAATTGTCCTGTTGCGTGAAAATGCCCGCCTCCACACTGCTGATTGGACGAAGGCTGTGCTTCAGTGATTTGGTTGGGAAACACAGCAACTCCCTCCATACAGTCCAGATCTTTCACTGTGGTATGTGATATTTCACATATTTGGTGACGTGAAGAAAGATGTGTATGGATGTCAGTTTTAGTTAGACAAGCAAGTGTAAGAGTGAGTGCGGCTGTCGATCCATTAGCAGCCAACTGTGCTCTACAAAACAGGAATTGATTCTCACCTTCCAGTAGGTAAATGTTTTAACATATGTGGTGATTACTTTCGAATGGAACTATTCCACGGACCTGTTGTAATGGGTGTTTAGATTTCATTTGACTGCTCCTCATACACATTTCTCCTTCTTGGTAGAATCTTCCCATGAACACCATTTTAAATAGTGATTCGGGTGTTAGAAGCCATCTACATATTTTCTTAAATAAAGAATGCAGATAGCATTGCTTTACTTCATGTGGTTGTGTTGAAATGCTAATAACTACCATATCGCTCACATTTAACTTTTGTTACAGGAGTTCCAGTTTAAGTGACTAGCAATATATGTGTTCTGTAGTAAATAACTTTCCTTGGACTTTCTTTTGTGTCAATTCCTTATCAAGTATATTGTGACAGTCATTGGCTCACAGTGACATCCAAAGCTGTTCTTGACATAAGATACCCAGTACTATCTAGGAACACACTAGTAATTTTTCAGTATTTGTGAATCAATAAATCATAAAAATGTGTGTAGTCAGATCTAAATATCCTCCAATTTTGGCGGTCTACATTAAGAGCGGATATGTTCAGATTAACAGCCCACATTAGGTAAGCTTGTATGATATGTTCTATTATCAGTACTTTCTAAATTAGAATAAGAACCAACCTTTCTCATTCATCAAAAACACAATAACAATACATGGTAGTGAGTTATATTTTCTGTGCAATTACATATTAGTTGATGTGACTCATTGGCAGCCATAAGAACAAGAAGTTAAGTTTAATGCAATTAAACAATTCATGAATTCAACATGTAATGGAAAATGCTGGCATACACAAAGATTACACAGCTGATTGTTACTTAAACGTGTTGTATTTATACTTTTTTCAGATGGAACAAGTTAAACAATGAAATTTTGTGGCAAATTAAAAGTGTGTGCCAGACAGAAACTCAAACCTGGACCCTTTACCTTTCACAGGTAAATACTCTACCCAAATGAGTTATCTAGGCATTACTCATAACCTGTCATCAGAGCTTTACTTTTGTTTTTGTCTCCTCTCCTGCCTTCCAAAATTCACAGAAGTTCTTTTGTATATCATGTAGGACCAGCACTCCTGGAAGGTGGGAGCTGAGATACTGGTAGAAGTGAAACTGTGAGGGCAGGTTATGAATCTTGCCCAGGTACCTCAGTCAGTAAGAGCATTTGCCTGTGAAGGCAAAGGTTATGGGTTCAATTCCCAGTCAGGTGGCACCACCACCACCACCACCTCCTCCTCCTCCTTCTTTCTTAATGTATGCCCTGTTCATTTCTTTTCTTTCTTTTTATCACATTCATTAATCATTTTTGCTCTTCTTCTCTTCTCAGTACCTATTTATTTTTCATTCTTCTCATCCATCTTATCCTTTCCATCCTCTGCCATGTCCACACCTCAAAAGCCTACAGCCTTTCTCTGCCTTCCTTCCTCATTGCCCATATTTCAGCACCATACAGCAGGACACTCCATAAATATTGCTGCAAAAAATTCTCCTTGCTATCTTGTTTTTAATTTCTGTGCTTCTCTTCATTGGTTTGTATCTAGTTTTGCACATGTTCTAATATTTCTCCATTGAGAATTATCTACAATCTTTTACTTCCTCTTTTGCGTCCTCCATGCAGATTTTTATTCCTTTAATCATGCAGTTAGCTTAAATGGTATCCACTATATCCTGAACTTTCTTTCACCTGTTGCTAGAAGGACCATGTCATCTGCAAACGTCAAACACTGTATTCTTCTTCCTCCTGTTTTTAAACCTTTGTCATCTACTGGGCAGTGATTAGTCATATTTTCTACAAGGGTAGGAGACACAGGAGTCTTTTCTTAGTCCTTTTCCTAGTTCTATCCAGTTGGTACTTTCTCCTCTCCATTTCACTGATAGTTTTTTATTTAAATATAATTTGTAAGAGATCTGATTTCCTAATCCGCTTTCTTCTCCCAGTCTGGCAAACAGATTTAATCTGCCAGGAAGTTAAAACTCGGTACACAGGCAGCTGCAGTGTGCAAATTCTTTCTGGGCATCTATGTTTTGCAGCATTTCTGAAAAGACATCCCTTCATATATCTTTAACCCCATTATAGTGGTCTATTTTAGTTGTATATGTTAACATAAAAATTCATTGTTTGTATTGGAGGATGTGGATTATGCTGTCAAAATGTTTGGAAATGAAAATAAATGAATAAATGAATGTATGTATGTATGTATGTATGTATGTACATGCAAGCAGCATGGAGTATGAAAGCTGTGAAGTAAGAGTTATGACAATGAAAGGAGTTTTCTCTCTGTTGTTATGCTATAGTCATGGAGACTGAATCCACCACCTGACAGAAATGCTCCGGAGGCGGAGATGTGGGTACGTCAGTATGTTACTGCCTGAGGAATGCCCTGTCCTATGTGTCTTCCTCCTACTGCCTTGGCTGTTTTGTGTCTCTTCCCTGAAATTTTGTGTTACTAGTTCTGGCTGTTCACCTTACATCTTAAGGAATGACTGGGCTTTATGGAAATCTTTCTTGCTTTTAATGTATTGCTCCTACTCCACTGTGTCTCTGTTAATCAAGCACTTTTGTTTTCGGAGGGAGTGAGGGCTAGGAAGGGAGGGGGGGGGGGGGGGAGAATTTCTACTGACATCAATGATGTACATCACTTTCTTATAATTTGTAGTTAATTATCTCTTGTTTTTTAGATGCATCTGACAGAAGAGAATTTATATCACTTTCAGGTTTCTTTCCTGCACTTCGCATTTTTCTAAACGTAAGGATAGAGTTTGATCAAACACAGCAGGCTTTCACCGATGGTATTTGTATCTTTGTTTTACGGGCATTAGGCATAGTATAAAGCATGTTTCTGTACATAACATCTCATTTACAAATACAGGAGACATCATCTGAAACTATAAAGACATAGCTCATTAATTTTAAGAGGTAAACTTACTTAACAAGACAAAAAAGTTTGGTAGTCAATACTTGCTAAAGAATTATACATTCAAAAGTTATCTTGGTGTTAATATCTTCTGATGATGTCTACTGTAGTTAGAGGTCAAACATTAAGGACAGAAACATGCCGTAGACCATGGCCTAATGCCCATAAAACTGTCACCAATGGAAAAATATTTTTTTTTCCCTGCGGCTCCTGTAGTTTTGATCCTGCTTGATTCTTCATCTAATGAATTTTCTGAAAACTAAAAATTCAGGAGTTCTCTATGTATATTTTTTATTTTATTTGTGTCACACCAGTGTTGCTTCAGGTGTTTGTTTCGGGTGCTGGCCTTTTGTCCAAAATATTTTTAAACGCAAGAAACAAAATTGTACAGGTACACAGTGCACTAGTGATGTTCCGCATATGTTAGGTGTTTTATTTATTTTAAGAGACTGTGTAATTAATTATATGGATGTATCACCATAGGAGAGAAAGGTCTTGATATCAAATCTGAGTTTAAGCTGGCATTGTTCTTTGTCTGTCAAATAACACAGCAGGACTCATGCACTTTCATCACTGGCGTAAGTTAACTGAACAATTCTACAATATTTTCATATTATTGAATAATAACATATTTATCTGGAGGTGTGTGGAACTACATGTGTACTCAAATTAATAAAAAAATTAACTATAATTTAAATTAAAATTAAACCACTCAATGTGTGTTCACAAAAATTTTAACATTTATTATGTAAGCTAAGGAGGTCTGGTCTGTGTGATGGGGCAACTGACTGTGTGTTAAAGAAATCAACTAAATTAATTTAAAAAAAATTAATTCTGACTATGCAATTAACAGGTACTTCTAAGAGCTTTATGTTAAATAAATATCTAATGTTATTTTTACCATTTTGGTAACACACATAAATAACATGTCTAGATATAAATTATGAGAGTAGTAATTCAGTTTGTAGATTTTTATGAAAGATACACATCGTGAGTGTATGTAAAGCAGTGTGTGAACATAAGAAAAACATGTGATAGCTGCAGTTAAAACATATTTAATATTAATGTGAATTTTTTTTGTTTCTGTGTTACAAAATACCTTAAAACGGTTGGCTATAAACTATTGAAATAATTATTTTCTTTTTCTTAGTTTGGAGCTCTGTTTCATATTATGTACAGAGTTAGGTAACAGAAAAAACAGCCACACCTGACAGCCACTTATCTCTCTTAACCTTAATTACATCTCCACATCCCCTTATCATCCAAAATCTGGTAGAATAAAATAATGTATTTGTTTAACTGATGGAAGCTTTTCCCCACACAGCCTCACATCCGGATCTGGAATTCGGTGAGCCTGGCCACTGTCGCAGTGATTGGCATAGGCGAGTTTGAGCGCTCCATCTGCTGCCTGACATTCTCCAAAGCGGTGAGTAATTTACCAATACAGTAACCATAAAAAGAGTTTGTATTTGTTGTTAAATACAAGAATTTTCAAATGTGGCTGGGATTCATGTGGATCGGTGCAAGATTTTTGTGCTGAGCAGTTCAAAATGTCTTGTTTTATTCTACAGGACAGTCATTACATATTGAAGTGTCCTGTTTTTCCAATGTAGATGCTTCTAAGAATCAAATATTCTCCTGAATAGAATATATGAACCAATGGCCGCCCAGTTATTCTGAACACAACAGCCGAGAGAGGTGCAATACAAGAAGTGAATTTGTATTCCAAACACCCAACTGTTTTGCAAGAGGTGCACACTTTCTTGTTCTCAAAACACAATTATTTTACAAACACACCTTATACAAAACTACTTCTGTTTCTTAAAGTTGTTCACATATTTCCTGAAGATTTTCCTCTGAATCTTTATGTTCCTGATTTTTCATTACTAAATACAGCATATGTAATAATGAAATTTATCCACTGAGGTGCTTGCTGTAGGATCTGAAAACTGCTGTGTACACTTCATTGTTATGTGACCATGTGCTCATATACTGTGAGCACCATATTTCATGTAGCCACATATCTAAATATATAGTTGTGCTATATCTATTATCTCTGCAGTCTCAGGTTCTTGTTGGGAATGTTTATTATTAGTATCCAGGTACTAACATAATTTTCTTGCTAACCCAAAATCAACAGTATCAGATTGTTATTCCATTTTGTTGCTGTAGCAACAACCAGAGATAAATGTTTTGCTAGTTTGTTGCTACAGTGTAAACTGGAGACGTATTTTCCTTTTACAAGACATTTGAGATATTACTCAACTTCTACACACCTTCAATTATTTTGTGTTTTATTATATCTGCAGAAATTATGTATCATTCCTTTCTTTCTTTCACCTAAACTTTTTTACCCTTTGTAATTAACTTTCCAACACAAGTGGATAAAGCCAGTAGGACTGTAATAGACAAATTTCTTTTTGATAAAGCTCAAATCAAGAAAATAACTGTACACACAGTAACAAATGCTCACTTTGGTCCTGATGCAGAGTTAATTAGAATAACCAAGATAATACCTTACAGTATTGATACTCCTCAGTATGAATCAATTAGAATAATTACTGATTCCATGACAATGTTTTTATAAATGGTTTACAAGAGGAGTGGGAGGAAATTTGTAATGAACCAAATGCTGATGTTAAATTTAATCTTTCCCATGAGAAATTCATATCATTATTTGAAAATAGCTTTCCACATAAGCTAATCAGAAAGGCCATTAAAGAGCCATGTAAAAGACCATGGAGCACTAGAGAGATTAAAGTATCTTGTGAAAGAAAGAGAGAAATGTATCCATTGGCAAGAACAAGTAGATATCCTGCAGTTGTTGCACACTACAAAAACTACCTAAAATTAATAACGAAAGTTATTAAAAAATCAGGACACATGATCATTGTCAGAAATCAGTAATTCCAACAACAGACTTAAAGCTATGTGAAATGTAGCGAATCTAGAGACAGGACAACTGGGCAAAAAATAGGATAACATTATTACTAAATTAATATTCAAGTGTTAAACGTGGAGAAATCCTTATGTATGAAATGTTTTCTTTTATTATGCCATTCTTTAAAATGCACACTTTAGTTATGTATCAAATGTATTCATTTATTATGTATGTTCTTTTAAAATGTATGCTTTAGCTTTGTGTGGCACCTCACAATAGTTATATTTCTTAATATTTAAATTGTACATTACTCATGATGACATCAATTGCATGTAAATGCTTAAAGATGGATAAATAAATAAATGGAAGGGCTACAAACAAGTCATCACAGGTAGCAAATGTTTTTAATAATCATTTCTTAAATGTAGAAGAAAATATAGGGACAAACAGTTAAAGAGAAAAAGTGCAGCAGTATGTTCAAAAAACAACTTTCATAAAATTCAGTTACATGAAAGTATCACAAAATACTCCCTCTGAAATTTAAAATATATAACTAAACAAATACTGTTTTTAGCCTTGTATCACAATTTTTTTAATGTTATTGCACAACCAGGGTTTCAGGTTATAAGCGCATTTTCAAGTACATTACTGATTCCCAAAGATGATAGTGCACAGATAAACATGATAAGGCAAAGATAACCATCTCAACTTCTTTAAGGTAGCTTAAAGTACAATTATGTCAATGAGCATTTTTACCAAATTACATACATTAGTACACATTCACCAATTACACTACAATGACTGGACTAAAGATATGCATCAGCTATTTTTAACTATGATGGACTGGGGCCCAAAGTTTTGCGTCTATCCTGGGGTTGTGATCTCACCTAAAAGAGAGGTTTGCTGGATGAATAGTAGGTGTGGAGATAAACATATCAGTTTTTTAATTTCTAAAATTTCTAATTGGTTGAGTTTGGCCCCCTTTTCCTCTGCATGTAGGACTTGTATATCTATTGTGTATTTGTGGTTATTCGGTCTACCCATCTAATTTTTAGCAGTTTCTTCTAGGAACACATCTCAGTGTTTCTACTCTCTTCTTCCCTGAACTGCTTACAGGCCAAATTTCGTTTCTGTACATGGCTATACCCAAACAAACACCTTCAGGAAAGACTTCCTAGCACTTAAATTTTTATTTAGTTTTGACAATTTTTTTTAGGAGTGCTTTTCTTGCTGTTGGCAGTCTAGATTTTACACTCCCTCTACATTGGTCATATCAATCTGTATTGCAAGTCAAATAGCGAAACTCTCTTGCAGTGTCCAGTGTCTCATTTCACAATGTAATTCTGTCAGTACTACCAGATTTAATTCAACTAAAATTGGTTACTGTTGTCTGACATTCAATTATGTTCCCCTTGTAAGCTATTTTCAAGACATTATCTGCTGCCCAAGTCCTTTGCCATCTTTGCAGGATTGCCATGTCACTGGCAAATGTCAAAGTTTTAATTTCAATATGTAATTTGCTTTCCAGATTTCTCCTTGGTTTCTTTTACTGCTTGCTCAATGTACAGATCAAATAACATTGTGAAAGACTACAACCCTGTCACATTCTCTTCTTAACAACTTGTTCCCTTTCACATTCTTACTCTTTCTTACAACTGCAGTCTGGTTTCCGTAGATATTGGAGATAACTTTTTGCACCCTGTATTTCATACCTGCTATCTTCAGAATTTCAAATAGTGTGTTCCAGTCAACATTGTCAAAATCTTCCTCTAAATCTACAAATGTTATAAACATTGGCTTGCCTTTCTTCAACATATATTCTAAGATACGTCATACAGTCAGATCTGTCTTGCATGTTATGAGTACGTCTCTGGAACCCAAACTGATTTTCTTCAAGGGCAGCTTCTACCAGTTTTTTCATTTCTCTGTAACTAATTTGCATTGTTATTTTACACCTGTGTGTTATTTTGCTGATGATTAGGTAATATTCATGCCTGTTGGCACTTGCCTTCTTTTGAACAGAAATTACTATATTCTTCTTGGATTTGGAGGGTATTTCACCTGTTCCATACATCTTAGTTAACAGAAGCAAATAACTTGAAGTTTGGGATTAAATAATTAAAGAGGCAATGGTAAATGACACTAAACTGTCTAATACTTCAGCATAAATACATGACCACAAGGAACCAAAAAAAGAATAGCTGACACAGATATATACCAAAGGTTGGAATTATTTACTGCATTTATTTTAATCCACTGAACTCTTGGTGGTTTGTCTAGGCAGTGGTACTATATGTTGGGTGTGCAGTTACTCAGTTAAAGGGTATTTTTTGTGCCCTCATTTATGCACTGTTCAGAGATGCACTGAGTGTTGTGTTTTTACAGGATGGAGGGACCCTGCTGTGTGCAGTGGATGAAGCCCCTGACCACAACATCTCCATCTGGGACTGGCAGAAGAGCCACAGGATCACAGAGACCAAGGTGAGGATTTTCAAGCCAGTTTTCAGAACAGTGTTCATTATGAATAGTAATTGTGGAAATAAGTGTTGTAAATGATGCCAAGTGTTGATCATGGTGGAAGTAACATAGCAAGACAAGATCCTTCATAAAATACTCACTGTATTTATGGGGAAAAAGGCACTGACGAATCACAGCTGACATAGGTGCCCTGTTTGTTTTAATATCCATAGTGGAGGTGATGGAGAACAGGGAGAGAGACGAATTGGGGGTCATAAATGCTGAGTTCAGCAACCTGGACATGTGAATGGAAATTACTGGCAGAGGGATTTCTGGCTGAAGCTCTCACAAATATCTCAATCCTCATTAATACCTCTCTAGTACTTTCAGCCACAGGCGTTAACAGTACTGCAGCTCACGGTTGTACAATTTCTCTCCTAAACTCCTCAGTTTCTGAGAATTGCCCAGCTACCACCTTTCTTGTGCCTTTCATAGTTCAGTCTTGTCTGTTTGAATATATTCTGATGTACTGTATTCAGGAACAGTATTGATTGTCAGTCTTTCAAATTCAAACACTGAGTCTTGAAGGATATGCTCAGTCAGAATCACGGTAACATCGGCCATTTCCGGCTAGTGAGATCTTACCAGCTGGCGACATGTTAAGTCACCCGACAGCCAGTGCACCTACCACATCGCACATAAACTGAGCTTGCCTGCTGGATGTGTGGAGAAGGGCATTGGCCCTTCAATGACAGGAGTGCAGTTAGGGGTGAAATCATTTTTTGAAGTGCTGAAAATATGCTTTTCGTGCAGATCGTGTTTGCATTTAAAGATCATGTGCTACAGGTATTGACTATGGTTTTTATGATAGCACATTTCAAAGATTTTCTTTTTCATACCTGGCACGATACAGTTGCAATCTTGATATGAAAAGTTCTGTTGATGGTATACATGCAATAGCTATTATGTATCCTTCATCGTCTGTAGAAGCAACTGTTTCCCACTGAAAACAGGCTCATTTAAGAATGAAATTTTAATCAATGTATCGCACAGGTATTGATATACTGAGGTATGTTTGGTGGCAACACTTTCTATTCCTGTTGCGTGTATAATTGTTCTTTGCATCACACCCTGTAGATTGTAAAGATTGGCAGCAGTGGTAGAAGGTATGAAGTGAAACTGTAGTGCCTGAGCTTTCTTTTAAATTTAAATTTTACAATACAGAAATTCATCTAATAAGCTTGTAATGTCAATCGGGAAAGTAAACTCATTTTTTCACATTTCTTTCTCCAAAGAGAAGGAAACCACACACTCCACATTGGATTTAAACGCCTTTCGCCATACTTCACACTTTTCAGTTTAATTCACCATGTTCGACAATTTTTGCTTTTTTCTGAACACAAAGGAGAAATCTCTCAAAAAGTATAGCATGTTGGAAAATCGCTCAATTACCTTGCATCCAGATATCAGTTTCAGTTTTACGAGTATTTACTTGCTGTTAAAAATCTGTGATTTTTTAAAGAACTGATAAAATTCATTACAATAAATTAGTGTATAAATATTGTATTGTACATTTAATTTCCTTCGCTGATCCAAATTTTATACAATCTATGGAGAGGGTTACAATTTTTAATCATATATGCCAGTTACATAAGTTTCTGCATGTATTTTGGGAGTTTTAACATTTTCCTCAATTTTGCGTTTTTTTAAGTCTGTACCACACACAAACATAAAAAGGTGTTTAACTGAACATGCTGGCGAGCATTCTTTCGACTTGCTGCCATACCCAACAGTTCCCCATTCCATCATTCCAGAAGTTGGAGACTTAAACACACCACCCACAGTCACTTCCACTGACCTTTCACAATATTGTGTATGCACGCACTGAAGTTGATCTGACTGTCACAAACTGAAGCAAGACTCATTGCTGAACATCACAGATTGTCCCAGTTGACTCTGGGCATATACCATGCAACTCTTTGTGTTACAGTGTCAGTCATAAACAATGCAATACAACTCAAGATCTTGACACAGTTTCCAGTAACCTGTTCCTGACAGTTCATGTAACCTCTGCCTCTGTATTCTCGTAAGGGGATACAGGATAACTTAGAACTGCTATTTGGTTTTGTGTAAGGTTGCTTGCTCTAAATGTAGAAAAATGTAAGTGAATGCAAATGAGTAAGGAAAACAATCCTGTAATGTTAAGGTACTGTTTTTTGGTGTGCTGCTTTTCATAGTCCCGTCGATTAAATATCTAGGCATAATGTTGGAAGGCAATATGAAATGGAATGAGCATGCAAGGATCAAAGTAGGGAAGCCGAATGATCAGCTTCAGTTTATTAGGAAGCTCATCTGTAAAGGAGACCATGTATAGATAGTTGGTGTGACACATTATTGAGTATTGCTAGGGTGTTCATGATGCCCACCAGACTGCATTAAAGGACTACATCGAAGCAGTTCAGAGGTTTGCTTTTAGATTTGTTTCTGGTAGGTTTGATCAACACACTAGCATTATGGGGATGCTTTATTTACTCCAGTGGGAATCCCTAGAGGGAAGACATTCTTTTTGTGAAAAGCTATTGAGAAAAATTTGAGAACCAGCATTTGCAGCTGACTGCAGAATGATTCTACTGCCATCAACATAAGCTTTGCATAAGAACTGCAGCAGCAAGATGATAGAAGTTAGAGCTTGTACGGAGCCACGTATACAGCCATTTTCCCTCACTCCACTCATAAGTGGAACAGGAAAGGAAATGTCGAGTAATGATTCAAGGCACGCTCTGCCATGCACTGTGAGGCGACTTGCAGAAAAAGTATGTAGACGTAGATGCACAGATTTTGGTTGTTGTCATCAGTCAATTCATCAGAACGTCAGTCAGTCTTACGTTTGTTGTGGAGGACTTGTGCTTGTTTTTCTTGCCACAGTGTGCCAAGACTGTGTGATCTTTTGCTGTGATGCTACCATATACCTCATACCAACGATATGACCTTTCACGAAGTCCTAAAGATGGTGATAAGTGTATGTGATGTGCTCTATGAAAAGGTCTGTTGATGGTAGACACACAATAGCTATGTACCCTTCTTCTTCTGTAGGAGTGACTGTTTCCCTCCTGAAAATATGCTCACTGAAGAATGAAATTTTAATCAATTTATCTGACAGCATGGATAGACTGGGGTATGTTTGGAGGCATCCAGTCAAGGAGTCACACTTTCTATCTTTATGAGTGTATGATTGTATCAAGAGGAAAATCCACTTTGGAAAACTGTAAAACTACACTCAGACACAAAGGCTGATCAGTGTTGCTAAGTACAGCCAATAGACACAGTTACAAGTAGAAGAGGCTATTCCTACTTCTCAGGCTGCTAGCTCCTACCCAAGGAAGCGAAGAGGAGAAGTTTGCGAAGGACTGGTCAGTTGCTGAGATCTCTGATTGAGAGAGACCCACTTACTGTGAGGCTGAAGGCAGACATCAGCACGAGTTGGTGGTCAAAGATAAGTCCACATCTGAAATGAGATTATCTCTTCCTAACGTCCTACTCACATCACCCACAGTCACTTTCTGTTGCTGTCCTAACCTCCTTAGCACCCTGTTCATAGCATATGACATTCCCAGACTATTATGTATACCCTAGGGTTCTCTCCTGTGCAGTCTTCGACCTTTTACTCTATCCAACACCTCCTTGTTTGTCTGTCTCTCTCAATCTCGCAACAAACTGGTTACTCTCAGCCATCAAAATACATCACCACAAGCAATGAAATGGTTATTGTTAGAACATAAAGATGTGCTATTATTAACTTTGAAACAGATAATTCAAAACTGTCTTAGCATAACTTTTCCTTTATTTTTTTCAGAAGCAGGAGATAGTTAACATGTTTCCAGCCACCAACTCAGACACGAATATAAATTACCATCTGAACTGCATCATCTATGTACTATGTAAAATCATGAAGTACTGTCAACCAAATACTGCCCTGAACAGAGTCACACAGTTGCAGTCATTTAATCTTTACGCCATTGACAATGAATTTAAATTTTCTTCTTCGTTACAACTTATGACATAGTTGGATTTTTAAAATTCATCTTATTTCATAACAGATTTCTTATTACAGATAGCTTGACATTTTTAATTAGTCATAATTTTGATTAATTTCTCCTTTTTACTGATGAAATTACATAGTTTTTGTGTTCTTGTTTTATTTCTTCTAATTTAATGATTCCTTGAAATTTTACACAAAAAGATTCAGACGTTTACTAATGTATTAACTCTTTCAGTATATCAGACTTTTAGAAAACTGACTTCTTTTTATGAAAATATTGAGATTTTAGTAATATGAAAAATACCCTGTTCCATACATAACTTTTAATTGATTGACATTATTTTTGTTTTTATAGTTACTCAGTAGAAGTTATAAATAAGAGATCTCTGAAAAATAATGAAAACAGAGAAATAATTGTGTGAATTGAAGTCAATATAAAGACTGAAGAGAGAGAGAATATGAACATGAAATATATGTATGTGTCGGATTGTATGCTAGTTGTGCATATTATATTCTTCTATATTTCACCTTGGCATTTACTTAGAAGAGTTCTGAAAGCTCCATACGGTATTTTCTACATCTTAGTTATTCTGGCAGAATGTAAATACATTTGGAGCAATGGAGACCAGTCACCGAATAGCTGAAGTGAGTCACTGTCAGGATCACAAAAGAGAATGAAAACTCTGCTAGCTTCACACACACACACACACACACACACACACACACACACACACACACACACACACACAGCTATTCAGTGCATGGACTCCTTTACCCATAAACTATCTACTTTTAAGTCAGTGCTGCTTGGAATTTTGCCTCCTAAAGGAAAGTACTGTCCTGCCTGCCATTTTAGCTCCTTACAACTTGGCAGTTTTACTTTTCAAACATGCTGACAGATTAAAACAGTGTTCCTGATCGGAACTTGAACCTAAAACTTTGCCTTTCATCATCCTGACCTTATTCCCTGAGCTGCAGGTGTAAGTAATGCTGTGAGGGCATGTCATGCCTGGATTGTTGTCTGGAAGCACATGACTGTGAAAGACAAGGTCTGGGCTCGAGTCCTTATCCAGCTCACAGTTTTAATGTGCCATGAAGTTACAAACTGGTGCACAGTCCACTGCTGAGGGGAAGACTCATTCTAGAAATTATATTTAGACTATAGATAAGGCATTTCTCTGCATTGACTCATTCAGTTTCATTTTTTTATTTCTATAGTAGCCATTTACCCACAGCTTTGTCCATGTGTATGTAGGGAACATATTTTGCACACATCTCCCCATCATCCCTGCCCATCTCCTCCTCCTTCACACACTGTCCACCTGCTCTTCCACCCCTCACTATCCATCTCCCCACCCTCACCCCCTCCTTTCCTCTCTCTCTCTGCTCAGCCCTGCACATCCACATGTATACCCCCAGCATGTATATCGATATACTGGTTGTGTAGGCAGCCTACTGACCAATTTCTGGGGAATGTGTGTGTATCTGTGCTTGTGGTAGAATGTTTCATACCTCACTAAGTATGTGTAAAATTGTTGTGTACTAACCGAATGTGGTCGTCACGGACAGTGTTCTGCAGACACAGTTGTCGCAGCAGAGTTCCACCCCCTGGACAAGAACAGCATTGTCACATGTGGCAAGTCGCATATCAACTTCTGGACACTCGACGCTGGTGGAACCCTCTACAAACGGATGGGTATCTTCGAGAACAGGGATAAACCAAAGTACGTCACTTGCCTCGCTTTCACCGGCCAGGGTGATGTCGTTTCTGGAGACTCTAATGGGAACGTCATTGTTTGGGGAAGAGGTTAGTATACACTTGCATCCATTGCTTGGTCACAGTTCTCCTTCCCTCTAGTCACTGTTTATTCACATTCATAGCACTTACTTGTGCACACTTTGAAATTCTGAAGGCAGCAGGAATAAATTACAGGGAGTGAAAAGTTACTTACAACTTACACAGAAACCAGACTACAATAATAAGACTCTTAAGGACATGAAAGGAAACAGTAGTTCAAAAGGATGTAAGATGAGGTTCTAGGTCATCTCTATGATAGTCTGTGCACTAGCAAAGTGTCAAGGCAACTAAGAAGTCTGGAAAGGACATTTAAGTTCAGAGAGAAGAAGTTAAAACCTCAAGTTTTACCAGTGACATCATAATTTTGTAATAAGTGGCAAAGGGCCTGCAAGATTAGTTGAAAGGAATAGGTAGCAGTTTGAAAAGAGATTATAAGATAAACATTGACAGAAGAAGACAAAGATAATAGTATATAGTCAAATTGAATCAGTTGATGCTGATGGAATTAGATTAAGAAATTAGGTAATGAAAGTAGCATACTTTTGGTAGCAAAATAACTTAAAAAGGGCAGACTGCAGCTGCAAGAAAAGCTTTTCTGTAAAAGAGAAATTTGTTGTTCTTGAACTTAAAATGTTCAGAACTTTTTATGAAGATATTTGTCTGTAATGTAATCTTATGTGGAAGTGAAATGTTGATTGTTACTTCATAGAGAAGAGAACAGAAGCCTTTAGACAAGGATGTTGGCTTCTTTTGCATATTTTCACTGACTGTTCTGTTAGGGAAGTATCTTCTGATGCAAAGGCACCCAAAGCAAATAAATTATTTGCTCATCACAAGTGAATGGTAAGAATATTGTGTGAAATGAGTAACCACACATCTTTAAGAGTGCTCTTTAAGAATCACTGAACAAGCTGACAGTGTGGTATGATGCTGGACTCCTCACTGGAAAAAAAATGGTTCCGAACTCTGATGTAGGGTTTCCATAATTTCCTGCATTTGCTTAAGGTGAATGGGGGCAGGGGGTTCTTTTGGTACAGTCAAGACATAACAAGCCAAAACATCTTATTTTTTATAAGTAAAAAAGTAAGTACCACATACAAACTGTTCAAAAAGAGAGATTAACTCTATACAGCATCTTGACAGACTGGAATATAAAGTGATAAATTGTGAATTGCTACCAGTTTAAAAGAAAATGGAGAGCTGTTCCTTTTGCAAATTATCTGAATAATTAGATAAAAGTTTGAAAGTTTGTGTTGGCCACATTGTGTAGTAAGTGTTCATGGTAAAGTGAAACTAACTGTGAATGGTTGTCTAATGTAAGGATGACTCAGTGTTTATGGAAGTAAATAAGTATTTCCTTGTTGAAATATTTTTGTAATGAAATAAATATTTTACTACTAATAGCACATAAAAGGTAAATACATGGTAAAAAAAGAAGATGCAGAAGTAGTTGCTTCCCTTCTACTTAATTACCATATATATGCAAAAAATCCACACACACTTTTTCCCAAATTTAATGATGAAAAACTTAATTGCAATAATGTTGGTACTGCCCTGACTCCAAAAATAGATCCCATTATACTATAGCATTGCTGCAGTCTGTGATGTATCAGTAGTGTATTAGAAGTGAAGTATTAACTGCATGTTAAATTGTTAATTATGGCTACAAGCTCACGTTATCACTCATACATGACTAAAGAAAAACTTAAAATTATTGAAGAAGCAGAAACTGGATAGTGGGAAGAAAGTGTGATGTGAGAGAGGGTTGTATTCGTAACGGGCAAAAAAACAAAGTGTGGATTAAAGAAATGAACGGTAATCGTCGGGCATTTAGGAGCCAAAAAGCAAATCATATGGACCTCAAAAAAGGGCTCCGTGATTATAAAGATGAGAAGCAACATTATGGATGTGCAGTGACCAGTAAAATGTGCCAACTCAAAGCACTAGCTTAAGCCAAAGAATTAGAATTGCATAGGCTTCCGCAGCCAGTCAGTCAGCATAAAAGTTTTCTGGGTGTGGTACTGCATCATAATGTATAAAACTACTGTTGCTGGAGAAAAACCAACAGTTCGGCCACGGTTGAAGTAACCTTCTTCTGGGTCTACTGGTGCGTTCTAGCTGCAACCATGGCCAAAATGTTGTTTTTCTCCAGCAGCAGTAGTTTTATACAATATGACACAGTACCACACCCAGAAAACTTTAAAACTTTTATGCACTAAGAATTAGACCATGAGTTTCAAGCTAGCCAGGGCTGGCTATCAAAATTTTTCGAATGAAAATCAGGTTTTGATTAAAAATGTAATCCCCCTGCGGGTTCGGGGGTTAGAATAGGCCCTCGATATTCCTGCCTGTCGTAAGAGGCGACTAAAAGGAGTCTCAAATGTTTCGGCCTTATGTGATAGTCCCCTCTCGGGTTTGACCTCCATCTTTCTAAATTATTCCAAAGAGCGAGCCAATTGGGGAAGGGTGCCTTACATGGTGCACTGTATCCGTCGTGTATTGAGACCTTTAGCTGGCTTTTTCGTCGTTGCAATGGTGTCCTGCTCGTTTTCCATCTCTTGGGCTAGGATACGTCCCTGGGTGCGATTACCACGCTGCACTCTGCAGTGTTGCTTTTAACTGCGACGACGACCTTGGACATTTTTGCACCTAAGATCCAGCATGGTAGCCAGTCCGTTGTGGTGGGGCTGCCATGTACCCTGTTGGTTGTAGCCCCTGACAACACAGGGATCGCTCTACTGATGCCTGCGCCGTTAACTCCCCATGTATACCAAGGAGTAGATGCCCATCTCCCTGGGGCATCAGGACTCCCAGCAATGGCCATCCTGCCAGGTGGCTATTGTTGCGGCTGGGTGGCGCCCGTGGGGAGGGTCCTTGGTCGGAGTAGGTGGCATCAGGGTGGATGACCCGCAATGTAGCGTGGTACATCATCTCTCGCTGGTGGCCAGCCACCAGCAGTCTCTAAGCGTTCGAGGGCTCATTTTAAAGCTAACGTTTATGACCCCAAATCGTTCCCATCCCTGGCCACTCCATGGGAGGAACGAAAGGCAATGAATGACAGTGACGTGTATTCGCCCAGGTATCTCGTCTGTACCAGAGCTGACGGTGACTTGTTTCTATCCGTGAAGCCTCAGTTCTTTGTAGAGAATTTAGAGGACAAGTTTGGGGAGGTGGAGGGCTTGTCCAAAATGCGCTCTGGGTCAGTTTTGATAAAAACGGCATCCTCTGCCCAGTCACGTAGGTTACTTGCTTGTGACAAGTTGGGGGATGTTCACGTTACCATCACCCCACATAAGAGTTTAAATATGGTCCAGGGTGTTATTTCCCATAGGGACCTCCTTTTGCAGTCTGATGACGAGCTGCGCTCCAATTTAGAGTGCCGAGGTGTACATTTCGTCCGGCGTGTTCATCGGGGTCCGAGGGACAATCAGGTAGCTACCGGTGCCTTCATCTTGGCCTTCGAAGGTGATACCTTACCAGAGAAGGTCAAGGTGATGGTCTACCGGTGTGACGTCAAACCCTATATCCCTCCCCCAATGCGGTGCTTTAAGTGCTGGAAGTTTGGTCACATGTCCTCTCACTGTACTTCTAGCCTCACATGTCGAGATTGTGGACGCACATCTCATCCCGATACTCCATGTGCTGCGCCTCCCATCTGTATCAACTGTGGAGAGCCTCATTCCCCTTGCTCGCCGGACTGCAGTATCTTACAGAAAGAACGCAAAATCATGGAACATAAGACCCTGGATCGACTGACTTACACTGAGGCTAAGCGGAAATTTGAACGGCTACATCCCGTGCGCATGATGTCATCTTATGCCTTCACTGTCACTCCTGCTCCAGCTCCTTCAGCTGCAAGATATACAGTCTGCTCTCAGAGTCAGAGGACCTCACCTGCCCCCTTGACGATGGGGGCCCCTTCTCTCGCTGTTGCTCCCACACCATCTACCTCGGGAGCAGCACCCACTAAACCAACGGGGACACCAGTCCCCACTTCTAAGCCGGAGAAGCGTAAGTCTTCTTCGGCTTCTCTCGCTCGGAAGGGATCCCTTGGGTCACTCCCTTCCCAGGTTCCTACCAGCGGCACAGCAGACACAAACCAGTGGCTGAAGAAGCCACAGGTCGCTGGTCGACGGGCTTCGCGATCCTCTTCGGTCCCAGAGACTGACTCCAATAAGCCCTCTCAACAACGGCAACCAAAGGAACAGCGAGAGAAAATGACTTTGAAGACCCGTAAGTCCAAGACACCTGCGGTGGCACCTACTCCACCGCTACCTAAAAGCTCTGCGTCTGAGGATGAGGTGGAGATCCTTGCGTCCGCTGAGGACCTCGATCTCACCGATCCCTCAGACAAAATGGATAGCACTTGCACGGGTGCTCCATCGGGGGCAGCAGGTGACCCAGCGGCGTAATCTGCCTTCCCAGTCCTGTCACGCCTTTCTCCGCAGTGGACAATACCATCCTCCAGTGGAACTGCAGCGGTTTCTTCCACCATCTAGCTGAGCTCCGCCAACTTATCAGCCTTCACCCTTTCTTCTGCATTGCTCTTCAGGAAACTTGGTTTCCAGCAATGCGAACCCCCGCCCTCTGTGGCTATCGGGGTTATTATAAGAACCGGGCAGCATATGAAAGGGTGACTGGTGGCGTCTGCCTCTATGTCCTTCACACTCTGCACAGCGAGTCTGTCCCTCTCCAAACACCTTTAGAGGCTGTCGCTGTTCGGGTGTGGACGCCACAGGCTGTTACCGTCTGCAGTCTTTACCTTCCACCGGATGGTGATGTCTCGCAGCATGTCCTGGCTGTGCTGATAGCCCAATTGCCGCCACCTTTCTTGCTATTGGGCGACTTCAACGCCCATAACCCTCTGTGGGGTGGGTCAGTGGCAACATGTCGAGGCGCCACCTTTGAGCATTTATTGTCGCAGCTCGATCTCTCGATTTTAAATGATGGTGCCTTCACACACTTCAGTGTGGCACATGGCACATACTCCGCCATTGACCTTTCAATCTGTAGCCCTAGCCTCTTACCATCTGTCCAATGGAGTGTGCATGACGACCTGTGTGGTAGTGACCACTTTCCGATCTTTCTGTCACTACCACGGCGTCACTCTTTTGGGCGCCCTAGCAGATGGGCTATGAATAAGGCTGACTGGAACTTGTTCTCCTCCACTGCCGCTATTGAGCCTCTCTCTAATGATGACATTGATGTGGTGGTTCAATCGGTCACCACCAGCATCATCACTGCCGCCAAATCTGCCATTCCCCATTCCTCTGGGTCCCCTCGGCGGCGGACTGTGCCTTGGTGGTCGCCGGCGGCCGCTACAGTGTCACAAGTGACATCCCTGCATTGAACACCTCATCACCTTCAAACGGCTGCGTGCGCAGGCCCGCTGCCTTATCCGCCAAAGCAAGCAGGAGTGCTGGGAGCGGTATGTGTCCACCATTGTCCTCCATGTCTCTCCATCGCAGGTCTGGCCAAGATCCGACGCCTCTATGGCTATCGGACCCCTGTCAGCGTCCCTGCGCTCTCACTGAATGGAGCAGTTTGTACAGACTCCGGCGAAATTGCCAACAGCTTGGCAGAGCATTTTACTCTTAGTTCCGCTTCTTCCAATTACCCACTGGCCTTCCGCTCCATTAAAGAGCGGATGGAACGTCGGAGCCTTTCGTTTCGCAACCACCACCCAGAATCTTACAATGCTCCATTCAGTGAGTGGGAATTTCGCAGTGCCCTAGCCGCTTGCCCTGATACCGCTCCTGGGCCAGATGGCATCCACTGTCAGATGCTGAAACACCTTTCAGTGGACTGCCAGCGGCGCCTCCTCGATCTTTACAACCATCTTTTGGTCGAGTGGGAGTTTCCGTTGCAATGGCGGGAAAGCATTGTCATCCCCGTTTTGAAACCTGGAAAGAACCCTCTGGAGGTGGACAGCTACCGTCCCATTAGCCTCACCAATGTTCTTTGCAAGTTGCTTGAACGGATGGTAAGCCGGCGCTTGAATTGGGTACTGGAGTCTCGGGGCCTTCTGGCTCCGTCTCAGGGTGGGTTCCGTAAAGGCCGCTCCGCCACCAACAATCTGGTGAGCCTGGAGTCAGCCATCCGTACTGCCTTTGCCCGCCGTCAGCACCTGGTCGCTGTCTTTTTTGACATGCGGAAGGCGTACGATATGACATGGCGTCATCACATCCTTTCTACGCTTCATGGATGGGGTCTTCGGGGTCCTCTGCCGATTTTTATCCGCAATTTTCTGTCGTATCGTACCTTCCGCGTGCAAGTCGCGGCCTCGTATAGTTCCTCCCACGTCCAGGAGAATGGTGTGCCACAGGGCTCTGTTTTAAGTGTCTGTCTGTTTTTAATAGCCATTAACGGGCTCGCTGTGGCCGTGGAAAATTCTGTCTCCGCTTCCCTGTATGCTGACGACTTCTGCCTTTGCTACAGCTCTACTGGCATTGCAGCTGTTGAACGTCAGCTGCAGGGCACTATCCATAAGGCGCAGTCTTGGGCTGTAGCTCATGGGTTCCAGTTTTCAGCAGCCAAGACCTGCGTTATGCATTTCTGCCGGCGACGTACTGTCCACCCGGAGCCGCAGCTTTCTCTTAACGGCGAACTTCTTTCAGTGGTGGAATCACACAGGTTTTTGGGGGTGGTTTTCGATGCCCGGTTGACTTGGCTGCCTCATATCCGGCAGCTCAAACAGTCATGTTGGCGGCATCTCAATACTCTGCGACGTTTGAGCCACACCCGCTGGGGCGCCGACCGATCTACCCTGTTCCGGCTCTACCAGGCGTTAATCCAGTCTCGTCTGGATTATGGGAGCTTGGCTTATGGCTCAGCTTCCCCATCTGCGTTGCGGTTGCTGGACCCAATCCTCGATAGCGGGATATGCCTTGCCACTGGTGCTTTCCGCACCAGCCCTGTGGAAAGCATACTAGTGGAGGCAGGTGTCCCTCCACTGCGGTTACGACGCCAACAATTACTGGATGCTTATGCTGCCCATGTTTTTCGCTTGCCCGGGCATCCAAATTACCATGTCCTGTTCCCGCAGTCAGTCGTCCATCTGCCAGACTGTCGGCCTCGGTCGGGTTGTCCGATCGCCGTACGCGTCAAGGAGCTTCTCTCCGGGCTTGGGTTTTTCCCTGTTCCACCTCCTTTCCGGGCACCTCTGCGTACACCCCCGTGGTGTGTTCCTCGCCCTTGCCTTCAGTTCAACTTGGCACAGGGCTCGAAGGACTCAGTCCCTCCAGAGGCCTTCCACCGCCACTTTTACTCCATCCTAGCCACGTATCAGGGCTCTGGAATTGTTTACACTGACGGTTCGATGGTTGCTGGTCGTGTCGGGTATGCGCTAACTCTAGGGGACCATTCCGAACAACGTTCCTTGCCGGATGGCTGCAGCGTTTACACTGCTGAGCTGGTCGCCATCTTTCGAGCCCTAGAGCATATCCGCTCCTGCTCAGGTGAGTCCTTCGTGATCTGTAGCGATTCCCTGAGCGGTTTACGAGCTCTCGACCAGTGTTTTCCTCGTTCTCGTCTGGTGATGGCTATCCATGAATCCCTGCATACTCTTGCGCGTTGCGGCTGCTCTGTGGTCTTTGTGTGGACCCCCGGTCACGTCGGTATCCCGGGCAATGAATGTGTTCCGCCGCGAAGTTCTCTCGCTTTGGGACACTGAATGGCGCAATCTGCCCACGCCAAACAAACTCCGTTCTCTCAAGGCGACGACGCGTGTGTGGCAGTCATCCATGCGAGCCACTCGCAGAGATTCAGTTGTTCTTTGTCGGCTCCGCATTGGCCACACCCGACTGTCTCACAGTTATTTATTGCGTCGTGAGGACCCGCCTCTCTGTCGCTGTGGGGCGATTTTGACGGTGGTGCACATTTTATTAACTTGTCCGCTTTTAACTGTGCTCAGGCAGACATTTGCGCTGCCTGATAGGCTCCCTGCCCTTTTACTAGATGACTCTGCCATGGTGGAATTAGTTTTGCGTTTTATTCGGGCAGGGGTTTTTTATAGTTTAATCTGAGTGTTTATGTTTTTTAGTGTTGATTCTGGCTTTTAGCCTCTGATTTTAAACTGAGTTTTTAATGTGTTCTTGGTGGTTGGCTTTTCCTCTTTTTTTTTTTCTCTATGGTCGGCCAACCACCGTCACACTCTGTGTGTTTTAATTTGTTTTGTCTGATCTCTGTCAGAGTCTTTCTCGTCCTGTGTCGTCTGACGTCTTTCCTGCTGTTCGTTCTTTATTCTCTTTGGGCGGTTTTAATTTTTTGGAAAAAAGGACCGATGACCATCGCAGTCTGGTCGCTTTAATCCCACAAACCAACCAACCTAAAAATGTAAATTCACTGGCTCGCACTGTACTTTCCCCTTTCCTTTATGACTGAGTTTTAAGCAGCATACAACAGAAACGGCGTGTAATATTGGTATGTTTGTACACAGCCATCTTACTTTTCTGGGGTAGTTCATTTTTCTATATCATTCATCTCACAAAGCTGTTTAGATTAGATTAGATTAGATTAATACTAGTTCCATGGATCATGAATACGATATTTCGTAATGATGTGGAACGAGTCGAATTTTCCAATACATGACATAATTAGGTTAATTTAACAACATACTTAAGTTAATATAACAACTTTATTTTTTTGTGTTTTTTTGTTTTTCTTTATTTTTTTATTTTTATTTTTTTATTTTTTTCAATATATTTTTTTTTTCTTAATTTATATCTAAAAATTCCTCTATGGAGTAGAAGGAGTTGTCATTCAGAAATTCTTTTAATTTCTTCTTAAATACTTGTTGGTTATCTGTCAGACTTTTGATACTATTTGGTAAGTGACCAAAGACTTTAGTGCCGGTATAATTCACCCCTTTCTGTGCCAAAGTTAGATTTAATCTTGAATTGTGAAGATCGTCCTTTCTCCTAGTATTGTAGTTATGCACACTGCTATTACTTTTGAATTGGGTTTGGTTGTTAATAACAAATTTCATAAGAGAGTATATATACTGAGAAGCTACTGTGAATATCCCTAGATCCTTAAATAAATGTCTGCAGGATGATCTTGGGTGGACTCCAGCTATTATTCTGATTACACGCTTTTGTGCAATAAATACTTTATTCCTCAGTGATGAATTACCCCAAAATATGATGCCATATGAAAGCAATGAGTGAAAATAGGCGTAGTAAGCTAATTTACTAAGATGTTTATCACCAAAATTTGCAATGACCCTTATTGCATAAGTAGCTGAACTCAAACGTTTCAGCAGATCATCAATGTGTTTCTTCCAATTTAATCTCTCATCAATGGACATACCTAAAAATTTGGAATATTCTACCTTAGCTATATGCTTCTGATTAAGGTCTATATTTATTAATGGCGTCATACCATTCACTGTACGGAACTGTATGTACTGTGTCTTATCAAAATTCAGTGAGAGTCCGTTTACAAGGAACCACTTAGTAATTTTCTGAAAGACAGTATTGACAATTTCATCAGTTAATTCTTGTTTCTCAGGTGTGATTACTATACTTGTATCATCAGCAAAGAGAACTAACTTTGCCTCTTCATGAATATAGAATGGCAAGTCATTAATATATAATAAGAACAACAAAGGACCCAAGACTGACCCTTGTGGAACCCCATTCTTGATAGTTCCCCAGTTTGAGGAATGTGCTGATCTTTGCATGTTACGAGAACTACTTATTTCAACTTTCTGCACTCTTCCAGTTAGGTACGAATTAAACCATTTGTGCACTGTCCCACTCATGCCACAATACTTGAGCTTGTCTAGCAGAATTTCATGATTTACACAATCAAAAGCCTTTGAGAGATCACAAAAAATCCCAATGGGTGGTGTTCGGTTATTCAGATCATTCAAAATTTGACTGGTGAAAGCATATATGGCATTATCTGTTGAAAAACCTTTCTGGAAACCAAACTGACATTTTGTTAGTACTTCATTTTTACAGATATGTGAAGCTACTCTTGAATACATTACTTTCTCAAAAATTTTGGATAAAGCTGTTAGAAGGGAGATTGGACAGTAATTGTTGACATCAGATCTATCCCCCTTTTTATGCAAAGGTATAACAATAGCATATTTCAGTCTATCAGGGAAAATGCCCTGTTCCAGAGAGCTATTACACAGGTGGCTGAGAATCTTACTTATCTGTTGAGAACAAGCTTTTAGTATTTTGCTGGAAATGCCATCAATTCCATGTGAGTTTTTGCTTTTAAGCAAGTTTATTATTTTCCTAATTTCAGAGGGAGAAGTGGGTGAGATTTCAATTGTATCAAATTGCATAGGTATGGCCTCTTCCATTAACAGCCTAGCATCTTCTAATGAACACCTGGATCCTACTATATCCACAACATTTAGAAAATGATTATTAAAAATATTTTCAACTTCTGACTTTTTGTTCGTAAAGTTTTCATTCAATTTGATGGTAATACTGTCTTCCTCTGCTCTTGGTTGACCTGTTTCTCTTTTAATAATATTCCAAATTGTTTTAATTTTATTATCAGAGTTGCTGATTTCAGACATGATACACATACTCCTGGATTTTTTAATAACTTTTCTTAATATAACACAGTAGTTTTTATATTTTTTGATAGTTTCTGGGTCACTACTCTTTCTTGCTGTCAGATACATTTCCCTTTTCCGGTTACAAGATATTTTTTATACCCTTAGTAAGCCATGGTTTGTTACAAGGTTTCTTACGAGTATATTTAACTATTTTCTTGGGGAAGCAGTTTTCAAATGCATTTACAAAAATGTCATGAAATAAATTATATTTTAAATTGGCATCAGGTTCACGGTATACCTCATCCCAGTCTAACTGCTGTAGGCTTTCCCTGAAATTTGCAATTGTTAAATTGTTGACTGAACGTACTACTTTGGAGGACTGTTTAGTATTGCTGAATTGAGCTATGTCATATATTGTAACTAGCTGTGCACCATGATCAGAAAGACCATTCTCAACAGGCTGAGCATTTATCTGGTTAAACTTATCTTGGTCTATAAAGAAGTTATCTATTAGTGAGCTGCTATCCTTTACCACCCGAGTAGGAAAATCAATAACGGGTGTCAAATTGAAAGAACCGAGTAATACTTCAAGGTCATTTTTCCTATTACCCTCTTTCAGAGAATCTACATTGAAGTCCCCACAAATAATAATTTGCTTCCCCCTGTCTGACAGATAGCACAACAAGGAGTCCAAATTTTTCAGAAATAGATGAAAATTTCCTGATGGGGACCTATATACAGTTACAATTATAAATGTGCCTTTATTTAATTTAAGCTCACAGGCACATGCTTCTATATGTTTCTCTACACAAAACTTTTTTGTTTCTATACTTTTTGCACAATGATAATTTTTGACATATATGGCAACTCCTCCTTTCTCCATATTTTCTCTCATTACATGTGCAGAGAGCTTATAACCACTTACATTTACCTTATCCATATCAGTAACAATGTGATGCTCAGACAGGCATAGTATATCTATTTCATTCTCAGCTTCTAAATCTTCCAAACAAACCAGAAGCTCATCTACTTTATTCTTTAAACTCCCAATATTTTGATGAAATATACTTACATTATTTTTAATTATACTTTTATGAGAACCTTTCCTTATTCTAACATTTGCAGTACTCTCCTGTCTGAGTTTCTCATTGTGCTTAGGCCTAGTTCCTATACCAGTGGTCACATGGTGTTCAGAGAGGCAGATTATGTCAATTGGGTTGGGTGACTTTAGTTCATCAATGCAATTACCTAGGACTGAGATACAACTTGGTGGAGATAAGATTTCTGGTGATTGATGAAAATTTATAATTGATAGCTGTGATTGGTGATCCAATGTGCTAGAATTGTGCTGTTGAATTTCTTTCCTAAACTGAAGATTTGTTTCAATCCTGACCTCTCGTAGCTTTCCTTACATGTTTGTCATTTGTTGTAGGTCTATCCTTATTCCTTGTTGTAACTGTGATCTCACACTTCTATCACGACAGCAATAGTTCATTGTTAATGCAGTTTGCAGTTTAAGATTCGGGGATTTGCTCAACTTTTATTAGTGTATACTTTGAGTTTTTTCACACACGTGGAAGTTATACTTCTAGAGTCCAACTTGTTACAGGGACCAACACAATCTCAAAGTTTGTCCGAGGAGTTCACGAAGGCTCAGTGTTCAGCATTTGTGCACTGAAGGAGGGCAGCATCGTGACCGGAGGCGGGAAGGATGGCCGGCTCGTGCAGCTGGATGCGAGCATGAACCCAACGGGAGTCGAAGCTCAGGTATGCTGAGTAGTGATTTGCTTTGGACAGTTTGCTATTCTCTTATGCGCTTGGTCACTAATACTCTACTGGTGATTTTCTTATAAAGTTACTTGTTTGCCTACAACAGTGCCTGTCAAAAAAAGTGTGAAGCACCCAGGAGACATGGTTGGATGTCGGTGCAATTTTGTGAATGTACACACCATCAGAGTTGGTCTTTAGTGTTGTTAACAGGTGTGGTAGGGTTTATAAAGAGCACAAATAGTGTCAGACATTTAGTGATCACCATGAAAAACATGGAGATGTTGCACAGTTGTATGAGACAGTGTTATCAGTTCCTGACAGTTTGAAATGGGCTTCATAGTGGGTCTCCATGTCATATAATAACCTGATTTGTGGGGCATTTGAATGTGACACTGGCCTAGTGTTTGAGTATATAGGAACATGAAGGCAGATATACTTGTCATCAAGGCTTTGGTCAACCACGTCTGACCATCAGAAGTGAGGATCACTGTATTGTCTACTGAGCACATTATATCCCATTTACATCTGCAATCTGAGAACAAGTGATGGACTCGGTATAAAATTCTGTGCCACCCAGCACGATTATTAAGAGACTGGCAGCAGCTGGACTGGAGAATTACTGTCCCACGTGTAGCCACGGTGACTTCAATATTAATTTTGTACATGATTGTGCAAGAAAAAGGATGTTGGTAGATCTCCTAAATTCATATGATCTGATGCAAACTGTGTTTTTTTCCAACTTGGGTGCAGGGGAACAGTAGCAAAGTCATAAACAATATTGTTATTCATTCTTCATTACTAGATGGGCATTCTGTTAGTAAAAGGGTGAATGGCCTTTCAGACCATGATGCACAAATTTTAACACTAAAAGGTTTTTGTATTCAAACCAATGTCATATTTAATTACAAACTATGTAGGAAAGTTAATGCAACAGCAATAGAGAGTTTTTCAAAACTTGTCAAGGAACAAGAGTGGCAAGATGTTTATAGTGCCGATAATATACATTATAAATACAGTGCTTTCCATAACACATTTCTCATGCTCTTTGAGAGTTGCTTTCCATTAGAACATTCTAAACGGGGCACTAGCAGTAATGGACAGCCCAGTTGGCTGACTAGTGGGACAAGGATATCATGTAGAACAAAGTGGGAATTATATCAAAATGTTAGAAGTAGTCACAATAAAGCTACAGTAGCCCATTACAAACAGTATTGTAAGGTGCTTAAAAATGTTATTAGCAAGGCAAAAAGTATGTGGTGTGCAAATAGAATATCTAATTCACAGGATAAAATTAAAGCCATATGGTCAGTTGTGAAGGAAGCGTCTGGTCAGCAGCACAAGGTCGATGATAAAAAGTCAGTTCGCAGTAATAATATTTCTGTTCCTGATAACTCAGATATATGTACAGTATTTAACAACCATTTTCTGAGCATTGTTGGTGACTTAAATAAAAATTTAGTTTCTACAGGAAATCATATAAATTTCTTAGCAAATCCCTTTTCGAGATTGACGTCTGAAATACTCCTCTGTGATACAGACAAGAGGGAGTTTGAGTCAATAATCAAATCACTGAAGACTAAGGATTCTCATGGTTATGATGGAGTGTCCAGTAGAATATTTAAGTACTGTGCTGCACATGTTAGCCCTGTATTTAGCCATATTTGTAATTTTTCCTTTAGGAATGGTCAGTTTCCTGAGCGATTAAAGTACTCAGTAGTAAAGCCGCTTTATAAAAAGGGAGAAAGGGATAATGTAGATAATTTTAGACCTATTTCTATGCCATCAGTGTTTGCAAAAGTTATCGAAAAGGCTGTGTATGTAAGGTTAATTGATCATTTTATATCACACGATTTGCTGTCAAATGTACAGTTCGGCTTTAGAAGTCGTTTGACAACTGAAAATGCTATACTCTCTTTTCTCTGTGAGGTATTGGATGGGCTAAACAAAAAGTTTCGAACGCTTGGCGTATTTTTTGATTTAACAAAGGCATTTGACTGTGTTGATCTCACAATATTGCTCCAGAAGTTGGACCATTACGGAATAAGGAGAGTAGCTCACAATTGGTTCACATCTTACTTTAGCAACAGGCAGCAAAAGGTCATTATTCACAATGTTGATAATGGCTGTGATGTGGGATCTGAGTGGGGTACTGTCAAGTGGGGGGTACCCAAGGGATCAGTGTTGGGGCCGCTCCTGTTCCTTATTTATATAAATGATATGCCCTCTAGTATTATGGGTAACTCTAAAATATTTCTGTTTGCTGATGACACTAGCTTGGTACTAATGGATGTTCTGTGCAACATTGACTCGGTTTCAAGTAGTGCAGTCATGACCTCAGTTCATGGCTTATAGAAAATAAACTAATGTTAAATCACAGTAAGACTCAGTTTTTACAGTTTCTAACACACAATTCAACAAAACCTGTCGTTTTAATCTCACAGAACGGGCATATGATTAGTATAACTGAACAGTTCAAATTCCTTGGTGTTCAGATAGATAGTAAGCTGTCGTGGAAAGCCCACGTTCAGGATCTTGTTCAAAGACTTAATTCTGCCATTTTCACTATTCGAATGATATCGAAAGTGAGTGATACTTCGACACATAAATTAGTCTACTTTGCTTATTTTCATTCACTTATGTCATATGGTATTATGTTTTGGGGTAACTCTTCCAATTCTAGAAGGATATTTTTGGCTCAGAAACGGGCGGTTCGGGCAATAAGTGGTGTGAGTTCACGAACCTCTTGTCGACCTCAGTTCACGAGTCTGGGTATTTTGACATTGGCTCTCAATATGTATATTCCTTATTGTCGTTTATTGTTACCAATATTAATTTATTTCCAACAATAAGCAGCTTTCACTCAGTTAATACTCGGCAGAAATCAAACAGCCATTTGGATTGGACTTCCTTAACTCTTGTGCAAAAAGGTGTGCAGTATACTGCTGCATACATTTTCAATAAGCTGCCACTCGAATTCAAAAATCTTAGCAGAAATCCATGCGCTTTCAAATCAAAACTGAAGAGTTTCCTCATGGGTCACTCCTTCTATTCTGTCGAGGAGTTCCTTGAAAAATTAAGATGTTTCTCATTGTATTGCTGATAGCGTTTGCTTAAACTTATGGACTGATTTTCTTTCAGGTTCATGAACATTTATTTTTATCTGTTATTACTTTTATGTTATAAGTTCATCTACTGACACGTTCCATGACCTTGGAGATTTGCTCCTCAATTTGGTCATACGGAACTTGACATGTAAATAAAAAAATAAAAAAAATAAAAACCATGAGACAAATGGCTGCATTTGGTGTGGTGACATGAGCAGGAAGCATGGACTGCTAATGAATGGCACTGCATTGTTTCAGTGTGAATTGTTCGTGTGATGTTAAGGTACTCATGTGGCCAGAAAGATTCCAAATCTGTGCCCAGTAGAATGAGCGTGGACCAGCTGCGACATCAAATCTGACCCAGTGCCAGTATCCAGGATATCGAGGACTGGGTACGACGGTTGTGGGCCAGCTAGACTTAAATTAGGATACAGTAGCATTATGACACCCCTCCCGACTGTATCGTGCATCCGGGCCTGAGTGGGTACCTTGTGATAGTGACAAGTGAGCTTATACTGCTTTGTAAATTTGACTCAGTTTCACAATCACTGCAATGACATCACATACCCTGTCAGTCATTGAAATTTTATTTATTTATGTTTTCCTCTTCATCATCTGAGTGTTCCACTTATTTTCTGAGGCAGTGTCTTTCTATAAAAAACATTTTGAACATGGCCTTATTTCACTAGGTTCTTCTGAAATAACCTTGGCTGAGAGGTGTGATTGAAATCACACACTGCAATAACAACTGTTTATTTATTGTTGTTGTTGTGGTCTTCAGTCCTGAGACTGGTTTGATGCCGCTCTCCATGCTACCCTATCGTGTGCAAGCTTCTTCATCTCCCAGTACTTACTGCACCCACATCCTTCTGAATCTGTTTAGTGTATTCATCTCTTGGTCTCCCTCTACGATTTTTACCCTCCACGCTGACCTCCAATGCTCAATTTGTGATCTCTTGATGCCTCAGAACATGTCCTACTAACCGGTCCATTCTTTTTGTCAAATTGTGCCACATACTCCTCTTCTCCCCAATTCTATTCAATACTTCATCATTAGTTATGTGATCTACCCATCTAATCATCAGCATTCTTCTGTAGCACCACATTTCAAAAGGTTCTATTCTCTTTTTGTCCAAACTATTTATCATCCATGTTTCACTTCCATACATGGCTACACTCCATACAAATACTTTCAGAAACAACTTCCTGGCACTTAAATCAATACTCAATGTTAACAAATTTCTCTTCTTCAGAAATGCTTTCCTTGCCATTGCCAGTCTACATTTTATATCTTCTCTACTTCGACCATCATGAGTTATTTTGCTCCCCAAATATCAAAACTCCTTTACTACTTTAAGTGTGTCATTTCCTAATCTAATTCCCTCAGCATCACCCGACTTAATTCAATTACATTCCATTATCCACGTTTTGCTTTTGTTGATGTTCATCTTATACCCTCCTTTCAAGACACTGTCCATTCCGCTCAACTGCTCTTCCAAGTCCTTTGCTGTCTCTGATAGAATTACAATGTCATCGGCGAACCTCAAAGTTTTTATTTCTTCTCCATGGATTTTAATACCTACTCCGAATTTTTCTTTTGTTTCCTTTACTGCTTGCTCAATATACAGATTGAATAACATCAGGGAGAGGCTACAACCCTGTCTCACTCCTTTCCCAACCACTGCTTCCCTTTCATGCCCCTCGACTCTTATAACTGCCATCTGGTTTCTGTACAAATTGTAAATAGCCTTTTGCTCCCTGTGTTTTACCCCTGCCACCTTTAGAATTTGAAAGAGAGTATTCTAGTCAACATTGTCAAAAGCTTTCTCTAAGTCTACAAATGCTAGAAACATAGGTTTGCCTTTCCTTAATCTTTCTTCTAAGATAAATCATAAGGTCAGTATTGCCTCACATGTTCCAATATTTCTATGGAATCCAAGCTGATCTTCCCTGAGTTCGGCTTCTACCAGTTTTTCCATTCGTCTGTAAAGAATTTGCGTTAGTATTTTGCAGCTGTGACTTATTAAACTGATAGTTCGGTAATTTTCACATCTGTCAACACCTGCTTTCTTTGGGATTGGAATTATTATATTCTTCTTGAAGTCTGAGGGTATTTCACCTGTCTCATACATCTTGCTCACCAGATGGTAGAGTTTTGTCAGGACCGGCTCTCCCAAGGCCATCAGTAGTTCTAATGGAATGTTGTCTACTCCCGGGGCCTTGTTTCGACTCAGGTCGAAACCATTAACCGTGACTAAACTCGGTACACATTTAGAGGACAAAGTTCCATATTCAAGTACACCTGAAAGTCCATCATGATTATGTGTACTGGGTGCTCACTCTGATGATGATAGTTGTTAGTGATGATGAGTCAGGAGGTGCTGTGGATGATGAGCAGTGCTGCACCGTGAGTCTGGCAGTCTCTGGTACCCGACTGAAGACGTCTAACCTGGTGGCCCAATGGTAAACTGATGCAGCAGATGGTGGTGTTGCCCAAGCTGATGAGACATGGACAGATGACTGGAGAATGGCACTGGACAAAGCTGCTCAGGGCTGGAAAGACTTCAGTTCATACCTCAGACCGTGAGGCAGTGACAGAATTTGTGGCTGGCAGTTTCGCGGACATGGGGGCAAAGTGAAGGCGACCCGAAGGCTAGGACATCGGGCTGCATTGATAAAAGTTGCTTCAGAGGAGTTGGCAATGTCACGACACAGATGGACACGTGGCAGCTACTAGTGCATAGCCCATTCATATTGATGACCTGCTTGGCCGGCCTGCGAGTTTATACAATGTGTGATCAACAGTAACTGGAATCTTTTTAAATTTTGTGGGCTTTTTAAATCTGATTTTCAATATTTCTTATTTTTATTATTTTTTTAAATGGTGTTGGTATGCATGTTCCTACTGTGTGTTTGCATTTTCAGCTGTTTTGAATATTTGCCTTATTGTTGACAGTCAAAAACATTGTACATATTTTCAAAAGCTCACCAAACTTTTTCTTTGGAAAAAAAAAGATTTAAACAGTATGCATTAAATTTTACTTGAAATATGGAATAAAGTGCAGCACTGCATTCAGATGTTGCCTGTGGCTTTGGCAAATCTTCTATGAGTAAGTTAAGACTTCATTAGTAGTATAAATGTTTCAAAGAGGGTTGAGAAGACATTGAAGTCAATGACCACCCTGGACATCCTAGCACATCAGTTAATGACGATGTCAGGGAAGTAAAGAGAATGTTTCTGGAAAATTGCTGAATCACCATCAGAGAGGGTGCTGATAATATCTGTATATCCTTTGGCCTACGCCAGACATTTTTTTTTTTTTTTTTGCCTTTACTTTTGATGTTTTTGGCATATTTTATCTGCAGATTCTATAACTAACCCCAAAAAATTTTAGCTTGCTGACAGTATGGATAATGTAACCGATGATGATAAACAGAAGGCTGAAATTCTATACCTAGCTTTCAAAAACTTATAGCCGGCCAGAGTGGCCGTGCGGTTCTAGGCGCTACAGTCTGGAACCGAGCGACCGCTACGATTGCAGGTTCGAATTCTACCTCGGACATGGATGTGTGTGATGCCCTTAGGTTAGTTAGGTTTAATTAGTTCTAAGTTCTAGGCAACTGATGACCTCAGAAGTTAAGTCGCATAGTGTTCAGAGCCATTTTTCAAAAACTTATTTCCGGTAGAGGACTGCAGCACCATTCCACCTTCACATTATCGAACAAACACAAGGATGGCTGACATAGTGTTTAGTGTGTCTAGGATTGTAAAACAGTTAAGATCCTTAGACACCAGGAAGGCATCTGGCCCAGACGGTATCCCCGTAAGATTGTATGTTGACTACACTACAAAAATATAGCACCATTCTTATCCATCACCTATCAGAGATCATTGGAACAGCTGAAAGTTCCACGGGTCTAGAAGAAGGCCCAGGTCATAGCAATCTATAAAAAGGGTAGAAAATCGGATGACAAAATTACCGGCCAATTTCAATGACATTGATTTGTTGTATAATCATGGAACATATTTTGTGTTCAGACATAATGACCTTTCTAGACTCTGAGAAGCTCATCTGCAGAAACCACCATGGTTTTAGGAAACAGCAGTCATTTGAGACACGGCTGGCCCTCTTTGTCATGATATACAACAGGCTCTAGATACCAGCTCCCAGGTTGATGCCACATTTCTCGACTTTCTAAAGGTGTTCAACTCATTTCTGCACTGTAGCTTGCTCCAAAAAGTGCACGCTTACAGTCTATCCGATGACATATGTGGTTGGATAGAAAGTTTTCTATAAGACAGGGAGCAGTATGTCGCCCCTGAACAGGGTGACTTCCACAGAAACAAGCGTAACTTCATGTGTACCCTAGGGCAGTGTAATAGGTTCACTGCTTTTTACAATTTACATAAATGATCTGGTTGATGGTACTGACAGCGGCATTAGACTGTTTGCCGATGATGCTGTAGTCTACAGGAAAGTAGTATCACATGAAAGTTGTGAACAAATCAAGGGGGGTTTGCAGAAAATTAATGCATGTAACAAGGCGAAAATCCCCATTAATGTAAGAGTACAAAATAAATGCCCAGTCTTAGGAAGTGGTAACATCCATCAAGTATCTGGGTGTGACTATTCAAAATGATCTCAAATGGAATGATCAGATTACACAAGTAACGGATAAGGCAAACTCTAGGTTGCAGTTTATTGGTAGAATCCTGAAGTGATGCAGTCTTTCAAGAATGGAAATAGCTTGCAATACGTTAGTTTGTCTAGTCTTAGAGTATTGTTCGTCTGTATGGGACCCTTACCAGTTGGGCCTGAATCAAGAGATTGAGAAGGTCCAAAGAAGAGTGGCAAGATTCATGACTGGTACATTTAGCCATTGCGAGAGCGTTACAGATCTCATAGAAAGTTTGATGTGGGAGGCACTTTCAGATAGATGGCGCCCTAAACAGAAAGGGCTGCTCACTAAATTCCGAAATCTGATCTTCACTGAGTATGTAGAGCATATACTATTACCACCAACTTTCAAATCACGCAATGATCACCATTCGGAGGTAAGGGAAATTAGAGCTTGTACTGAGGTGTTGAGTCAGTCGTTTTTCCCTCACATGCTCTGCAAGTGGAACAGGGGTGGGGGCGGGGGGGAATATGACTTTGGTACAAATTGTGCCCTCTGCCACACACCAATTGGTGGATAGCAGAGCATATATGTAGATGTAGATGTAGAAACGTGTAGCAGCTAAGTTTGTTTTGGAATTGTAAAATTTTGACCAAAAACAACATTATGTACACATTGCTCAGAAATTGATGAATGAAGTCGCCAACTATCTAGAACTACTTTAGAGGCATGTAACAGGTGACAAAACATGGGTAGATGGGTATAATGTCGAAAGCAAGGCCCAGTCATTCTAATGGAAACTGCCTGAAGAGCCAAGACCGAGAAAAATTAGAGAAGCTCAATCATTTGTGAAGGTTCTTCTCACTGTTTTCTTGGATTACAGAGAGATGATGTATCATTAGTTCCTGCCTTAGTGTTGTGCAGGTAATAAGGAATACTACCTGTCAGTTAGGTGCTGTTTTTGTGAAGCAAGCCAAAGAAAATGACCAGAATTGTGGCAAAACCATTCATAGAAATTGCATCACGATAATACTCCTGCTCAACTCCAACTCAATGTTTGTTCTTGATTTTTTTTGGCAAGGGACAAAACCATTATGCTAATTCAGACACCATATTCACCAAACATGACTCCATGTTCCCAAGACGAAAGAGAACCACAAAAGGATGTCATTTTGCCATCATTGGTGAGATAAAAACAGAATTGCTGAAGGAGCTGAACACCAGAATGAAAAGTTAATTCCAGAAGTGCCTCCAAAATTGGAAAAAGTGCTAGCACAAGTGTATTATATCAGAGGGGAATTACTTTGATGATGATGATGATGATGATGATGATGATGATGATGAATAAATATTCTTTCAGGAAAACCATAATACCCATTACTTTTTAATCACACATTATATATGGCCAAACGGGGCTTTTTAATATGGAAGATAAGTACTGCTGCACACTTCAGCACCATTGAAACTTCCTGGAGAACTGGGACACTGTCAAGGTCACTGCCGGGTATGGCACTGGGTTCCTGTCTCAGCCCCTGTCATTACATTATAGTCAAGCTTTATCCAGTAAACTTCATAGAAAATTTGTACCTAGCATAACCCATGGACAAGAAATTAAAGTTTGCCTAGATTTGACTGTTCAGCTGTAAACATTGTCTTCAGCCTATTTATAATTGTACTCTTTATTGTAATGTGTATTAGCGGGTCAGTTTAAATGCAGTTTCACTGACTGGCTTTGTTTTAAGGCTGTAACTCAACAATTGTGCATTTCTGATCTGTTTGGAAAATTTGCTTGATTTGATGTCCCTTACCCTGCTCTGACATTGTCAGATTATTTTTGTCCACTTGATACTCAGTTCAGATAGACAATACAAGTAGCACAAAGAATACAGGAGAATAGTGAAGAAAAAAGTTGCAATTACCCTTGTTATAAGGCCATAATATTACAGTTAATTAGGTCTTTCACAAAAAACCATACAGCAGTGTAGAAAACAAGACATTTGAAAGTAACAATACTACTTGTGATTCAAGTACAATTAGTTGGGGTGTGCAAATGCTAGTACCTCTGAGGAGTGTTACGGCCAACATTGCAGCCTTGCAACACCATCTGTTCTTAGGCCTGATACTCTTTACCAGTCTGCCATACGATGTGCTTTACCTCAGTTACTGCTTTACAACCTGTGCCGCCTGGATTCTTACTACGAACACCAGTCTTTCTGAATTGCTGCTACAATGTATCCTTGTAACTCCCCTGACCTCAACTTTCGCTAGTCCTACCAAGCGAGGTAGCACAGTGGCTAGCACATTTAACTCTCATTTAGGAGGACAACGGTTCAAACCTGCGTCCGGCCATCCAGATTTAAGTTTTCCACGATTTCCCTAAATCGCTCCTGGAAAATGCCAGGATGGCTCCTTTAAAAGGGCATGGCCGGTTTGCTTCCCCAGCTTTTCCTAATCCGAACTTGTGCTCCATCCCTAACGATTATGTTGTCGACGGGACGCTAAACACTAATCTCCTTATTCACTAGTGCCTGTCGTCCACCTACCTGTCCATTTCTCAACTCCCCCTCCAGCACTACACACACTTCTACTATCCCATCAACACACCTGCTAGTCTTCTCCCCTGCTCTACTTCTCTTCTCTCCTTCCCCCCCCCCCCCCCCCCCCCCTGTCCACAACATCCCTACAAGCCTACAGGCAGTACAGCATCTTCCCCACCACTAACCTTCTGTCCTTCCCTATCAATACCCCATTACTCCATGTTTCCTGCTAAGCCCTCCACCACTCACCCCCAGCAGATTGCTGCTCACATTGGTTGCAGTCGAGCCCTAGCTCCGGGAGACAGTGGTCTTTGCGCGTGCGCATGTGTGTGTGTGTGTGTGTGTGTGTGTGTGTGTGTGTGTGTGTGTGTTTCTGTTTCAGAGCAGTTGCAACAGAATACTTGATATTCATTCAGTCACAATAAGAGTTGTATTGTAAAACTTCCTGGCAGATTAAAACTGTGCGCCGGACTGAGACTCGAACACAGGACATTTGCCTTTTGCGGGCAAGTGGTAGAGCACTTCCCCGCGAAAGGCAAAGGTCCCGTGTTCTAGTCTCGGCCCGGGACACAGTTTTAATCTGCCAGGAAGTTTCGTATCAGCGCACACTCTGCTGCAGAGTGAATATCTCATTCAAGAGTTGTATTGATTTATACAACACAAAATACAACAAAACACACTTCATTCAATCAAAAATTATGTCTAACATTCCCCAAAAATTACTCATTACCATAGATGAAAATACAACCAATTTTCCCCCGCCCCCCCCCCATACTTACCCCCCCCCCCCCCACACACACACACATGTGCGCACGCACACACACACACACACACACACACACACACACACACACGTTGCATGTTTCTGTCTTACGGAATTACTAGTTCCTTTGTGAGAGTGATGAAGAAATTAAGTGGGTTGTCACTTACAATGCTCAATAAGTGTCTGGTCATGAACTTCAAAATTGGCAATTGTTTAACTCCATATTATCAGTAATGTTCAGAAAATTAATTTAGTTACAAATAAGTGCCAGGAAAATTAAAAGAACGTAAGAAACTTTCACTGTTATGTTAATTACCATTGTATTTTTGTGTAATAGTAATTTACTGTTTTTAGTGTTCAACATCCATAAATATGATAAGATTTTACGTTCAAAAGTTAAATTTAGCTTCAGTTTACTTCCATCAGAAACACAACCACACATGAAACCAAATTATAAAACTCTAATCACAATTCTGATTCCATGTGCATCCCTTCCAACCAACAGCTCCACACTACTCCTACTCTCTCAACAGTACAGTCTCTTCTCAATAGCAAAAAAGCTAACCATTTTTAGTGTGTCATCTGATGCTGCACCCATCCCCTCCCCCCTCCTCCTCCTCCCTGCTCGTGACATAAATGGGAATCTGTATACTGTATCAATATTTATTCCCTTTTAGCACAATCACAGAAACAAAAGTAATAAGAGTAGCAAACTGAATAATTCATGGTTACATCATTACTCTACAACAAGCCCAGGAGAGCTTGGACATCTCATACCAAACCAAAATATGAGAGTATGGGATGAATCTTTAGTGCTTTTGATCAAGAAATAAATTGGCTCAAAATGTTAGTTATAAATTGGATTTTACTCTATAACTAAATGAGATATTTTGCAAGTCATAGAAGTTTTAGAGCAGGAGACAAAACTTTTACTGTCTGTACTTATCTGGAAAAAGTAAAGGGCAGTGGTGATTGTTCATCTTGATTGTCCATCACTCTTGCGAGCCACAGAAAATATTTGGGTCACTCTCTTGGAATATGTTGCATCTGTACATCATCAGTAATAATTTTCTCATAACCAGTTTGTTTGGAATTCTTAAATTATATAGCTTATTCACTTCTCCATTGCAACACTAATTGCTCTGAGTAACAATTGCCACTATTTAGAATCTGTAACTAACTTTTACAGCTACTGAAATGCTTTAGCCTAACAATCACCTTTAAATAGGTTTCACACAACATACTTTCAGTGTTATTACAATTAGTGTTTTATATATTTTACAGGGAAAAATATTAATAAAAATAATTTCACATGTGACACAAAAGTCTGCAGAGAACAGAAATATAATGTCATTTAGCAGTGATGTGACTGAAAGTTTTTCATGCTAAATTTTGTAAAATAAATCTCCTTAACAATTAATATTATGATATGTAAGTTTTCATAAAAAATAGTTATTTTTATTGTCTGTTATAGTGGTGACTCTAATGGTAAAGCTTTATCATTTTTTACAAAACATGTTGCTCTCGCAGTGGTTAGCACACTGGACTCGCATTCGGGAGGATGACGGTTCAATCCCGTGTCTGGCCATCCTGATTTAGGTTTTCCGTGATTTCCCTAAATCACTCCAGGCAAATGCCAGGATGGTTCCTGTGAAAGGGCACGACCGACTTCCTTCCCTAAACCGATGAGACCGATGACCTTGCAGTTTGGTCTCTTCCCCCAAAACAACCCAACCGACCCATGTTGGTCTAATACATACTAAAGACTAGTAAATTGAAGATTGTTTATGTTACGTACAAGTGATTTTATCATTTAATAAAATTGTGTAAAGTGACTTTCCTTTGCTGTCTGATAACTAATCTTTCTGCTATTATACAATGACAAGTATAAGTTGTAATTTAGAACATATACATATGTTTAAGTAATGAAATCATCAAGTATCACAATGTTTAGTAGTCAAATGGATCATGTAGTTCAATAAGTGGAACGGTCTTTTATGGTACCATGTGCATGCACATCCTCCCTCCCTTCCCCCCCCCCCTCCCCCTCCCCCTCCCCCTCCCCCTCCCCTCTCCTTTCAAAAACTCTGCTTCCTCTTACAATGCTCAGATGCTGTTTTCATCCACAGCTTTATTTTTAAACAGGTCGATGTGACTTGAAACCATAGCTATTTTGTGAATTTCAATGTGGTCACTGCCCGTGTTAAAATTGCCAGACCAGTGAGTATTATGGTTTAGTTACGTATTTCTTTTTTGGGACGACCAGGTACCGGAGCACCTGGGCGGCGTGCGGTGCATATCGGAGGGCCGGGGCAGCCTGCTGGTGGGCACCACGCGGTCGGCGGTGCTGACGGGCGCCCTGGAGCTGGGGCTGTCGGCGGCCGTGTGGGGCCACGCGGACGAGCTGTGGGGGCTGGCGCGCCACCCCACACTGCCGCAGTTCGCCACCGCCGGCTTCGACCGCCTGCTGCACGTCTGGGACTCCATGAGCCACTCCACCGTCTGGAGCAAGGACCTGGCAGTGCGTAACGTGTAGCTCACCCCGCAGTAACTCTGCTGTGAAACTGATTGCAAGGAGGCCTTAGAACTGGGCTTGGTCAATTTTCTTAATACTTGCAGAATTTGAAAAATGTTGCCTGAATGTCAGTTTGCTGTAACATTATAACACAGTTCTCAAAATAAATAAATAAATAAATGCAATAAAAATAAAAATTAAAAAAAAAATACATAAGCTCCTTTAAAGATTAAAAGATTTCAGAGCAAAACATGAAACTGATGTCTGTGCACTGACCTTCAAATTCTACAAATGTGTAAAAAGTTGAAGAGACCATGTCTGTAGGTTGTCTTTTGAGTCATGCACCTGAAGGTGCTATCACTCTTGTGATATAGATCAATGTAAGGTTCTTATGTCTTTATATATGAAAGTTGTGAAAACTTTGTAAAATTTCCATTAAATGAAAATGCCACAGCTTTTCTGAGATGACTTTGTCTAATCTACTATAAACAAATGTTTGTAACTTTGATATGGCTCCATTATCTCTGATTTAGCTCCTGGGAGAAAATACAGTGGAATAAATTTCCCTAAAATATGAATTAATAAATGGGATAATATTAGAGCAAGTAAGATATTTTACAATGTTCTGCCTTACAGATACATTTTTAGATGGAATGCCCACCAGTAACTGTTCCCAGTCCTCTGAATTACTATGCAATTTATTTGTTGGTATGTCGCTGTGCAGAGCTTGTATGAATATGTTATGTAGTGTTATGCTACAGTTTTATGTATGTGTGCACTTCTGCAGGAGCCCTTGCAGAGTGCGGGCTTCTCCCCTGACGGCTCACTGTTGGTAGTGGGCTGCGTGTCTGGTCGCTGGCTGTCACTGGATGTGGAGACGAGGGAGGTGCTCACATCCTACACGGACGGCAATGAGCCAATACAGGTAGGGGCTCTGTCTGACTGGGAGCAGATTGGGGAGAGAGAGGGTTTGTGAGATTTTGTGGGCACACAGAAAATGCCGTAGTCTCACCATTGAGCAGGTTAGGAAAGCTAGTCATGATTCTTATTTATTTATTTATTTAATCTTGAACTGTTAGTCCACAAAGCATATCATAGACCTGGCCATAATGGGAACTAATTAGATCATGTGACTAGTGTAAGGTAATTTTACTTCATCTGAACGTTACAAAAAATTAGATATTTTCATAAAATTAATTCAGCAGTTGACATGCCAGAGGTGAAGTGGACATTGTAGAAAAATAATAATTACTCATCACACTTAAGTATGGGGGCACAATTAACTGTTTCTATGGTCTTCCTTAGTAGTAGTAGTAGTAGTAGTAGTAGTAGTAGTAGTAGTAATAATAATAATAATAATAATAATAATAATAAGACACACTTCTCTTAATTCTTCGTCATCTTTTCCTCCCCCCTCTCCTCCTCACCTTTTTTTTTTTTTTTAAAAAAAATAAGCAAAATTGAACACACAATGCCACAGACAACCAAATGCATAATCCCTTGCATTTGGGTGTCTGTGTGGTTTTGCATGGGTACCTTTGCTAGAAAAATACAAGAGCTCAAAAGCTAGTGTGAATAGTGTTTCCTGTTGTGTGTATCTATGCATGTTTCAGCCTGATATATGCGTGCTGTTGGCTTTTCCTTATTTTACGTATTGTAACATTTACAACTGTTTGACAATGAACTTCAGCGAAAAGCTGACATTGTCAAAAGAGGAAGACACAGCAATCTGTATTACTTATTTTAAATTTTAATGGTCTTTATTGCAATGCAATATAATAACAAATAGATAACAACTTAATTTTGGTTGATTAGGAAGTGTCCTTACACTTTAATTGGTACCTAAATACAGTGTTAACCATCATGAAAATGTTGCTAAGTGCACGCTATCAATATCCAAAGGCTAATCAGAGCATAACTGTTAGTGTATACAGATGGCTGGTTTTGTACATGATTACATTATGCTGCAATCGAGATCATTAATATTTACAGTAACAAACTTCCAAGTCTATCTTTTTAAAGTAATATATTTTTTAAAAAAAGGAAGTAATTTCACAATAGATATCTTACTGCAGACTGACATTTCTGTCACAATTACTATCATAATTTAGTATTAACATTTCCATTTTCTAATGAAATTTTTGTAATTTCTTTGTTACCATTCACTTATTATTTCATATTTTCCTGATTTTAACATCTACCCGCATAAATATGAACTTTTGTTATGATGTTTGTTTTTACAATAAACACAATTTTTGTAAAACTGATGTCTTTTTAGAGAGATATCACTGGAAACTAATCAAAACTGATGAATGTCTATTCAAAACAAAAAAACAAAAAACAGAAAAATTGCAATTACCGAGACAAATTACAAATAAGAAATATACACATATATGTATTGTACACATCTTACGTGTATAATTTTCTTCAATACTGCTTGACATTGGGAGTTACATTACATTAGGCACTGCTACGTTCCAATTCAACATGGTTCATGATGATACCTTCAGTGCAGTCTAGGAAAAAACCATCGCAGACAGAGTCAACAGCGCACTGCTGATGCCATTAAATTTATTCACGATCAGGAGGAGAAGAAATGTTACTGCCGACAGAATATACAAGCAAACTATTAAAGTTGAGTAAGTTGTTGCTGTGCAAATGATGTCAGCAGAAAATGATGCTGAACAGAATAGTACTAGAGTTTCCAGAAGCAAACTGCACACAGCAAATATGCCATTAACATTATTAACAACAAATTTTTTCGAGAGCGGTTTCTGTGAGGTTATGAACAATGCACACACTGACTTTAGCGCACACACACACACACATATCCATCCACACATATACAGACACAAGCAGACATATTTAAATAAATATGTCTGCTTGTGTCTGTGTATGTGTGTGTGTGTGTGTGTGTGTGTGTGTGTGTGTGTGTGTGTGTGTGCGCGAGTGTATACCCGTCCTTTTTTCCCCCTAAGGTAAGTCTTTCCGCTCCCGGGATTGGAATGACTCCTTCCCCTCTCCCTTAAAACCCACACCCTTTCGTCTTTCCCTCTCCTTCCCTCTTTCCTGATGAGGCAACAGTTTGTTGCGAAAGCTTGAATTTTGTGTGTATGTATGTGTCTGTTTGTGTTTCTATTGACCTGCCAGCACTTTCGTATGGTAAGTCACATCATCTTTTTTTTTTTAAATAGAATATATTATCTACTGTTTTCTGTTGCTGGTAAACCTTTAGGGGTATGAGGTTGTGGCCCACAAAGCTGTTCTGTTCGCAGTGTTTCATCCAGAACTGTGTTGGGCATCTTCAGAGGCATTGCACCTCCATTCAGTCCTGCTAATGATGTCATTATTAGCAGCACTGGAGAAGTGTTCTTCACACGAGTAGTATGCTCTACAACACCATCTCCTGCTGTTACTGAGGAGTAAATATGACTTGATGATGATCCTATAAGAAATTAAAATGGGTCACCAAATTAAATAAATAACTTACATGCAATCAAGACTGTATCTATTGAAATAATTTGACTAATATTTTCTGGTAATATTATCTAAATATATGATTGTCTTCAGATTTTTATTTCACAACCAAAACAAGCCCTCCAGAGCAATACTTGTGATTTTATCAATTGAAGAAACATAAAAAACTCTTTGGCAATACAACAATATGAAAAGGATAGAGCACTACTCAACACAGAGGACGCAGTGAGTTACAGACAGTCGCAGTGAAAACATAGCACCTGTCTACAACTCAACTCCACTGTGTAGTGAGTAGCAGTATATGCTTTTCATATTTTTGTTATTCCATCCTGGACTTTTCATTGTTTGATAGATTGTACAGCAGCAACTGTATCATCGAACATGAAATGGAGTGGAAGGAACCTGAACAGGCTAAATATTTAGTTCATTTTTTGCCACAGTCTGTCTCTCACAGACTATCATGGTGATTCCGCATGTCTCCAGGTGGTGCAATTCTCCCCCAATGGCCAGCTGCTGGCCCTGGGTTCGCGAGACAACAACATCTACATTTACCAGGTGGCAGATGATGGGAGAAAGTTCTCAAGAGTTGGCCGGTGTTCGGTAAGTTGCCACTTCATGAAGATGTGTTCTGATGTTACTGTCTCGTAAGATTTGTTGCCTACCGAGTATGATTATCTTAATCTGTTGTTGTGAAATGTGTTCTTTGTATTAAAAATGTCTACAGTGTGTTAAGGATATAACTTATCTGGTAGGAGGAGCAATGTCCAGATATTTTCATACATGAGTAAAAAATAGTGAAATAATGTCACAGACTGGCACAGGAAAGGTTATTCCATGCATCATGGTTACTCAAAAAGCACTGAAAACAGGAGAGGTAGGAAATGGAAGGTCGTGGTCTAGAAATACAAAATGAATTATGAAAGAAGTAAAGTGGGCATGATGGGGATATTTAAAAAAAGTGTTGATGAAAGTAACGAAATGACAGATTAAAGTATGTATCAAAGATAGATATGTGGGAAGAGTGGAGATTGGGGGGAGGGGGGGGGGGGGAGGGGGGTTTCCCACAATGTTTCTTAGTTGTTGGGAACATAAACTAAGTAGAAAGAAATAAACAAATTTTTCTGCTGCTAAGCATTGGGCTCATGTCTGTAAAATGTGGCTGCAGTGTATGTGCCCATTATCCATTCTTAATTTCCAAAAAGATGACCCCTCTTCCTTCTCCACCACAACTTATTCATGTTATTGTAAATAAAGGGTTGTCTTGAAGTGGTGATTGCAGTTGACAGTTTCACAAAATATTAGTTCCAAGGATGGTGTTCAGAGCATGTTTATAAAATGTGTCAGACCATAGACATAGCATACATTAAAGTCTCCAGGAGAAACACAAGTATTGTGTACTTTCATGTTACAAGAAATGGAGTAACATCAGAGATGATGATATATTGACTATGCTGTTTTTATTTTCAGGTTAGCTGTAACCCAATAATGGAACTTCCATATTTTCCTTGTGTGCTACCTTATCTGGCCACCATTGCATGATTTAAATCAGTAGCATTAGCTCCCTCCCTCTTCACCAATATGGTTTCTCAATTAATTCCAATGAAGTAATTGGGAAACTGTTAGCTCTCATTATATTTACTTGTAACCCAACTTGCAGAAGACAAAAATTGGATTTCAGAAAATCTATTTTTGCAGTTTTTGACAATGTTCAGTAAAGCCACCTTGAATGCAGTTCAATGTCATACTGAAATCACTGGCACACCAAAGAAAAGACACAATTTCCTGATTGAAGAAGGGACATGTGCCAACCCCCCCTCCCTCCTGCCCCCCTCCTTGCCCACTCACAGGCTCACAGACACCTACAAAGAGGAATGAGGAGGAGGAGGTTGTTGCTGTTCAACAAAAATGTTCTAGAATCTTATTCACCTCAACTGGCAAACATGAAACTCTTGATCATGCATGTTGTGGGGGAAAAAGTATGTATAGTTTGAAAACTTTTGAATCAATGAAGTACCCATTCTTGTTCACAGAATGAGTAAGTCGCTTGTTGCCAGGCATTAGTGTAAGAGAGAATTTTCAACTACAGGATAGAGGGTATAGCAGTTCACAACTTAACTAGCTGGGGGGGAGGGGAATGAAATGAAATGATCGTATGGCATTCTTGGCCAGGAGGCCCCATTCAGGGGAGTTTGGCCACCATATTGCAAGTCCTTTTTAGGTGACGCCATATTGGCAACTTCTGAGTCAATGATGGTGAAAATCATAATGAAGGACACAAAACACCCAGTCCCTTGCCGGGAATCGCTACTCGCAGTATATGGAAAGAATGTGTAGAAGTAGTGTACAAGAAAAATTAAGATAAAGGCAATGTTATAGAAAGGGAAGCATTAGTAGGTAAGATGATATGACACATGCGATACTGTGAGAATAATTTGACGGAGCCCTGAAAAAGTTAAGTTGAAACAAGTCCGCTGGAGTATGTGATATTCCCCAGAATTATTGAGGTCCATGGAAATGCCAGCCAAGACCACATTATTCTTTCTGCTATAAGAGAGATACACTTCCCAAAAGAATAAGTTTTGGTATCTGCCATATTCCATTGAGCAATTATTGAGAACGGTTTGTGTTCCCTAATTATGCTTTTATCTTTCACAAATAAAATACAAAACAAAGCATTGTAGTTTCCATAAAAAGAACTGAAATATCAGACAGAAAACAGAATGGAAACAGTCATTCTTCCTGTCATCCTGGGTGCTTTTCATTGGACTTTGAGAGCTTCCACAACGCACATGCAATCAGTGAGCATTTATCACTGCCTGAAACCTGTGTGGCATATTCCGTATAAGTCTACAAAGATCATCCTATGGTATCCGTTCCCATTGTTCAGTGATGGTCGATGAGAGTTCTTGGAGAGTCTGTGGTGGAACAGGACTACCATGAACACGTCTGTCAAGCATGTCCCACATAGGTTTAGGTTTGGACTCACTGCCACTTCAATATCTAGGCTTCATAAGACATCCCTGCACACACCCACCACATAGGCCATAGTGTTAGAAGGAATTCACCACCACCACCACCACCACCACCACCACCACCACATACAGCAGCCGTCACACCATCGAACAGGATCTGTTCAATGTACTGCCTGTAGGTAAGGCAACTGTGGACAAAAAGTTCTGTATGGCTGTCAACAATGAAGATTCCTCACATCATCACAGAACCTTGGAAACTGTTGATTTGCTGGATAACATTTGGCAGACACCACTCGCCACAGTCTTCACACACAAGCTTGGCCATCACCTTGTGGCAGATGATATCTGGACTCATTTGTGAATAACACATTTTGCCAGTGACGAAGTCGCCTCAATATGTCTTGCCAAGTTGGGCACTCAAATAGGATGTCTGGGTTGTAAGTGCTTTCTCATAACTTGTTCATTAGTCTGATCAGACACAGCGGCTCTAGTGGCCCTTCTGAGATCATCTTGCAGTGCTCTGGCACTATCTGTATGATGCTGCAACAGAGAGATGGCCAGATATCAATCCTTACATGGGGTCATAATGTGTTGGCGACCTTGTCCAACTCACCTCGTTTACTGACCTGTCTCTTTGTAGTGTGTCCACAACCTATGGATGACACATCAAGAGGTGTTGCAGCAACATGACCGAAAGTCAATCCTTTTTGGATCAAATGGCCTGCCCTCTCAACTTGCACTGCATTAAAATGTCGCATTGCATGTGCTTGGTTGAATACAACATCCACAAATGACAACTTCCATCTGTGTACCTCACTAGAAAACAATGGGACATAAGTACTCACTTCCATCGAAGGGTCACCTGACGCTGTAATACGTAACACAGCCAATAGATGGCAAATGATTTTTAAGTTTTGCCAACATTGAAAGTTAAAATCTTGAGCCATCCAATAAGACAAGAGGTACAGCTTGAATTAAAACATATTTAACATACTGAACATGATCACTTAATTCCTTTGAGCAGTGTATATGAGCCAGGTGGGATACATTCAGACTTAAAGAATAATTCAAATTCCAAAGAAGGCAGGTGCTGACAGGTGTGAATTTGACCAAATCATCTGTTTCATAAGTCAGGGTTGCAAAATAGATGTGAATTATTTGCAGAAGAATGGAAAAACTGGTGGAGGTTGACCTCAGGGAGGATCAGTTTTTGTTCCAGGGAAACATAGGAACACGCAAGGCAAGACCTGGACAGAAAGATAAAAGAAGGGCAAACCTACATTTATAGCATTTGTAGATTTGTCTAGAATACACTAGTTGAAATTCTGTCAGCAGCAAGAATAAAATACACGGAGTGGAAGGCTATCTGCCACTTGCACATAAAGCAGCTGCAGAGCAATGTGAAAAGATAGGAGTCAAGAAGTGAGACAAGGTTGCAGCCTCTTCCCAATATTGTTCAGTCTATATATTGAGGAAGCAGTAAAGGAAACCAAGAAAAATTTTGAACCAGAATTTAAAGCTCAGAGAGAAGAAATGACTTGACGTTTTGCTAATGGCATTGTAATTCTGTCAGAGATGGCAAAATATTTAGGTCAGTTGAATGTTTGGATGATGTCTTGAAAACAGGTTATAAGATGAAATCAACAAAAGTAAAACATAAGTGGTGGAATGTAGTTGAATTAAATCAGGTGGTGCTGAAGTATTTGATTAAGAAATGAGATCTAAGAGTAACAGTTTTGGTATTTGGCAGCAATATAAGCCAAAGTAGAGGGAATATAAAATGTAGACTGGCTGTGACACAAAGAGCTTTTCTGAAAAAAGAGAAATTTATTAATATCTAATATAAAATGAAATGTTGGGAAGTGTTTTGTGAAGGTATTTACCTGGAGCATAGCCTTGTACAGGAATGAAATGTAGATGATAAAAAAATTCAGGCAAGGAGATACTAGAAGCTTTTGAAATTTGGTGCTATGGAAGAATGCTGAAGATTAGATGTGTAGATTAACTGCAGTGGAGGTACTGAAACGGATAGTGGAAAAAAGAAATTTATAGCTTAACTTAACGACTTAAGACAGTGGTGGATAAGGCACATTTTAAGGCATGTAGGAGTCATCATTTTGGTAATGGAGGAAAATATGAGAAGTGAAAACTGTAGCAGAAAGCAGGTTCAAATGAATGTATGTTGCAGTAGTAATTCAGAGATGAAGGGGCTTGCACAGGATAGAATAGCATCAAGATCTACGACAATGGATGTTGAATCTTTTACGAGCAGAAATATGTGATACTGAGCAAGTAATTTACACCAGTTTTTTCCCAAATGTAGATTACAGTAACGTGAGTATTATTCCAACCTGCTATCACTGCATACACTCTCCAAACAGTTTTATGTGGACTCACCAGTAAGACTTGAGAAAGAGTGACACTTTGTCTAATCCTTGACTAGCTAAACAGCTTTTCCACTGACAGTTTACAACATGCAGTTGCCCAGGGAATCAGCTGTCGAAAGATTCTGTAGCAGGCACTCACCTGTACTAATACAAGCAGTTCGTCAGCATTTCTGAGACAGTGGCAACTATGGGCATCCATACAAGTTGCTGTGTGTATGCTTTTAGTCCTTCACTCATTTCAGTAAAAAAAAAAAAAAAAAAAAAAAAAAAAAAAAAAAAAAAAAAAAAAAAAAAAAAAAAAAAAAAAAAAAACACCATTAAGAAGGTGGCTTCTCTGGTTTCATTCTGGGCACAGACAGGAATTCTTTGTGGCTGTCAGTGAGCACAGCAGCACGAGGCACAGTTGAACTTCATGTATTATTAATTTTTATGAAGAGCTATGATGAAATGTTGCTAGCACAATGTCATGTCTTTCCACTTGATGCTTCTTATTACTTTAATCATGCCTCATATAGTGTCCCTTTTATTTTGCCAAATACTGCTTATGTCTTTTGTATTGATGAATGTTAATTTAAATCTGACAATTTCCACTTAAGCTTTTTTTTCTGTAGTTTACTTTATGTATCTCACAGAATGTTGTGTATCAGATGTGTGCTTTTTTCCACTTTCTCCCCTTATGAATTTCTTGGACAGCCGGAAAGGAGACAACGAAGAACCAGCTCTCTGTCTTCCCTGCTGGTATGTCCTGTTTGCTAAATATGCATGTCTCCTGACTGTTTCATGTGATGCGTGTTGCATTTTGAAGCTGTTTTCACAGCACTGGGGTTTGTTTTGCTGTCATTTGTGTGTGTGTGTGTGTGTGTGTGTGTGTGTGTGTGTGTGTGTGTGTGTGTGACAGTCCATTATAGTGTATGTACATTTTGTGCCTGTGTTTACTGTAAATATTTTGTACAGTCTGCATTCGTCTTCATTGTAAATCCATTGTATGTTAAGTATGTAGCTTCATTGTAAATTGTAAGCATTTTATGTTGATTTAAAAGCACAGGTATGCCTTCTGGATTGTATTTTGCTCGTTTTAAGAAAAAATTATGTTACCATGATTCTTGCATGGAAATAAAAAAATCAAGCAGTTAAATAACCTTTTGTGCCAGAGTTAGATGTTGATAATACGAGTCATGTATTGTTTTACGTCAGTAATGTTACTTGCACTGGTAGCTGTAAGGCATGCATAATTAGCTCAAGATTCCCCCCCCCCCCCCTCCCCCCTTAATTTTAAAAAGTATTGTTTACATTTTTTTCTCAGAAGAAACTAGCATAACAAAACTGTAATATGATTTTCTATTTAAAAGCAGCTTTGGTGGGTAATTTCAGTTTTATTGTAGCTTATGAAATTATAACAGCGAGAAATTTTAAAATGATTCTCCTGTAAAAACAAATGCCAACAAAATGAATTCTTTTAATGTTCACATAGTACACATTCCATCTCTTCACTAGTGTGTTGTGTGGAAGAAGTATTTATTTCAGAAAGTAATGTAGATAGTGAAACATTTCTTGTTAGTTTCAGCTGACATCCATTATGTTATACTAATCAGCTTTTATTTTTTAATTGATCATAGTGGCATGAAAATGTGATGATAAATTTTACAAATTCTGTTTTCCAGCAAATAGTAATGGCTAATTTAAAGCATGAAAAAGTGTAAAGGGGTACTATTTTGAACATTACTTTCACAGTTGAGTTGTCAGTATTGTTGTTTGTTTGACATCACTGTTGACCAGCATGCAAGATTACGTAGTTTGGAACAGCATCTTACCTTTCAGATGTTCAGTTTGAGGATATACATAGGTGGGCTCACATTTTTGTCACTCATGGCTGTTAGTTACATATTTAGAAAACTTGTGGACTTGCTGTCAGAAAGAGAATGAGTATGTCATTCATATTTTACATTTCCCAGTGTTCAGCCAGATCGATGCTTCCATTTTTACTTATGGAGCAGCTTCCCTGGACATTGTTAGTGGTGTTTAAGGCCTTGTTTGAATCAAACCTGAACACCCAAGAACATAAGGTAGATCTGTCAACCCAGTACATGTGTTTACTAACGCAACTGAGCATATGATTTTGTTTCTAAATTCAGGAAAATAAGTGTATGTGGTCAGAGTGGTCTAACATTGCCCTAACATTATACTTCATTCTTTACTTTTACAAATATTTTGGCAGCTCTTTGTAATATATGAATTTAAAGTGTGCCGTGATTTGCCTGTACAGCTTAAACAATTACCTTGAGTTACTGAACCAGGAACTGTGCAGTTTAACACAACAGGTATTAATTGGAGTAATTGCACATGCATTTCCATGTTTGTCATTGATTGGATCCCATTTTGTGGCCGTAGCTCTGCAACAGTGCATTTCTCACCTGTTGGTATCAAGCAAGTTTTGCACAATGCAACGTCATCTATCCCACTATGACCTTATTGTCAGGTCACATATTCATGTATGTGAGTAAATGGACTCCCCTAAACTGCTTCAACTCTTGCCGTTTAAGAGCACATGCCTGGAGAGAGAGAGAGAGAGAGAGAGAGAGAGAGATTGTTGTTGCCTGTTGTGATGTTGTACATTACTATATAGAAGCATGAGCATTGTAGAAGTTGGTTGCTTCATGTGTCTTGTTACAGTGAGTGCTTCGTGACTTCGTGAGAGGCAATGACCTGGAGGGTTGCATGAAAACTATGAAAACTGTATTTTTAAGGGTCTGTGTAGTTTGTCGGCAGGACAGATGTTGTACTATGATTCCATTTTCAGGGCCATTCAAGCTACATCACACACCTGGACTGGTCAGAAGACAGCCAGCACATCAGGAGTAACTCGGGAGACTATGAACTCTTATACTGTAAGTTTCATATTTACATCTCTTGTTACATATGGTAGTTCGCAGCACTTGGTAATATTACCATGTAGCCTACAATACCCAAACCATTACAGCTAAATCCTTGTTAAAATTAATAACTCTTTGTTAGTGTGCTCACAGAGATGAACTGTTTTTAGGAAGATAATGATTCAAGCCTATAGTTGTCAAAAAGGATCATAGTCTTTCTTAAGAATCCTGGAGAACTTGAAGGAAATAGGAGGGCAGCTTCTTTTGAAAGGCTACAATAGTATACTTTGAGTAATGCTCCACACAGCTGAAATGTTAACTCTAAAAACTAAAGAATTTTTTCAATTCAGTGTTTAAGTAAGCAGGGGAAAATGACTTTCCCAATCGTGATTGAAAGATCCAAAACAGAGATGAATGTAAAAAGAAACAGCAAATTATTTATCAAAACTGTATTGCTGATATTATTATTATTATTATTATTATTATTATTATATTCTCAGGTCACTTGACCATTTCAATTTATTGTTTTTTTGTGGTTTCCTTTTCTTCAGTACACTTTCACATGTTATGTTTTTTCTTCCTGTCCCTTGGCCACTTCATACTGGCCTTTTTCACTCTCGTACCCTGGAATCCTTTCATATTCAGTACTTTTCCCTGAACACTTTTGTCCATTGTTTCTTCAGCTTTTATATTATTTTTTCTACGTTCTTTTTTACTTTGTGGATCCAACTTGTTGGCTTCTTATCGCATGAACATTTGAAGTCATTTTGGTTAATCTACTGACTTCCATTAGATATAAATGTCCAAGAGATACTAGTCTTCTTTTTCTCATAACTTTGATACATTTTAATAAATTTCCTTGTTACTTCATAACTTCCAGTCCTCCATAGGTTTTCAAGAGTCTAATATGTTCCTAATGATTTGTCTTTGTAGTGTTTCTAATGTATCTAAAATGTAGTGTAATGCTAGACATGTACTTGCATATAGAATTTTGGTTTCACTACTGTATGGTAAGGCCTTATCTTTGCATTTTTAGACAGGCATTATTTTGTTGTAAGTCTTCAGTTGCACCACATGCCCTTCCCATTTTATGTATCTCTTCTTCTATAGCAGCTGTTTCCAAACCGTTTTCTTGGATTATCGCCTCAAAATATTTAATTTCTTTAACCTTCTCTATTTGGCCAATATCTGTATTCAGAAATTTTTGTGTATTTTTAAGACTTGTTCAAAATTTTTCATCTGTAGAGACTCTTAAGCAGGTTCTGTGGCCTATTTCTTTTAAAAGATTAATTTGTGTTGCAGCAAATGTCTCATTTTACTATCATCAACATAATTTATTTAATGATCTTTATTGATCACTTTGCTCAATCATACAAAGAGGTGATGTTATTCAATAATAAAATTCAGTCCAATAATAATTCAATAAGATAATTCAGTAATGCATTGGCTATTGAAGGATTATTGCAGTATGTTATATAAAGGGTGTTTTGCTCTTCTGACTACCCAATATTTCTTCATTCTTTCAGTTATTTTCTTTCTTTCTCCATCTGAGATTGTTTTTCCTGTTGTCCTTTCATTGATCTTAATCTCTAGTCCAACATGCATGTCTTGCAGTGTTTTGGTTTCCTCCATTTAGTTTTCTAAGCCATCTACTGTAATTTGGAGTTCTCTTATATCTTCCTTAATTTCTGTGGTGCATTTAATGTTGCTCTTACTATTCCGAATTTTTTTTATTATTCTGTAATTCCATTTTCTGTAAGTAAAGTGTTTATTATTTCAAAAGTAATTGCCATAACTGTTAATACATTTATCCCATTGTGAAACAATATGGACAGTGCCATCACAGAAAAGAGTGTGCAGCAGGTTACAGAACTATGACTGTACCCAGCCATCCACCTCCTTGTCTGAAGTAAATCGACAGCCACAAATTTCTTTTTTCTGAACTCCAAAAATATGGAAATCGAATAGGGGCAGATCAGGACTGTATGGAGAATTTGTAAGGGCTTTCCTGTGAAACTTCTACAGTGTGTTCGAATCAGACTTCTCAACATGTGAGAGAGTTCTTACACACCCTCCATACAGTCCCGATTTCTCCCCATGCGAATTCCGTATTTTTGGTACACTGAAATAGACATTTGTTGCTGTCAATTTGCTTTGAATGAAGAGGTACATGCCTGGGTACAACCGTGATTCCATAGGCAATTGAAAACATTTTTCCATGGAGGTATAGCTGCCATGTTTAACACTGGAATAAATATATTATCATTGATGGTGTTTACTTTTTAAATAAGGAACGGTTTATGAACTTTTTCCCCTCTGCCGCCTCTTCATTTGACTGCCCCTAATATTATTATTTCTCTTTGATGCAGTATTTATGTTTTTGATTCACACAAAAATAATTTTCACATCGATACTGTCTTCTTGCCCAGGATGGTTATATGCTCTGATGCAAAGATATTCACCAAATTCACATCTGACATAAGTAAGAGATTGGGAATCCTGACTAACTGAAAAGAAAATTAAGAACATGTCTGATAAGCATCCTTGCAAATTATTTTGATATTTAGGAGCAGGGATTGAAAATTCCTATTGAATACATGACAAATAACAGCATTAATTGTGCACCTGCATGGCAAGTAGCAGTTCATAGTATAAATATGTCATCATATCATAAAAGATTAACAGCTGCTACTTAATATACACTGCCTGACAAAAAGTTGAACACTCAGAAGGTGTGGTCATAGGTTAATGTAACTATGCACTTGTTCACACAATCAATGGGAATCTAAATAATTGGTTACAATTCTCTGTGAGAAGTAGAACAGACACCAGAGTGCATTATTTTTGTTCAATTTTAGTGTCTTTACCAGGTCTGGAAGTGTATATGAGGGGCACAGACAGCATCAGGTGTTGAGTGATTACTGTGAAGAGTACAGACATGGTGGGTTATCATGTGAGGCAGTGTTATCAGCACCTGACAGAGTTTGAAAGGGTCTTCTGGTTGAGTTGTGCAGTATCAAGATCTGTGGAGCATTCTGATGTGAAAGTGGCCTAATATTGACCTGTACGGGAAAGTGGGTGTGGGCATACTCTTCGTTGATGTTCTGGTCGACAACTTATGATCAGCACAAGAGGGGTAGCTGTTCTGTGCATCAAACACATCCATGCAAGTAATGGACCAACTGCAATGTTCCGTGTCAGTGTGCACCATTGGTTCAGAAATTAGTAGCAGCCAGGCTATGGAATTACTATCCAATGTGTAGGCTGCTGTTAACACCACAATTTAATTCATTAGATAATAAATTAGTGGCTGTGACATATCAAAAGCCTTGACTGTGTGAACCACACCTTTCTGTTAAGTAAATTAGAATATTACAGTGTCACTGGCAGTGCTGCGAAATGGGTTGAGTTCTCTCTAACAGGAAGCAGAGGGTGTCGTTGAGAAATACCTGTGCAGTAAGCAGTCAGTCTTTATATGATTTGGAATTAGTTACATGTGGTGTTCCTCAAGGTTTCATCTTGGGTCCATTGCTTTTTCTTGTATACATTAATGACCTCTCGTCTGTTACATTGCCAGATGTTTGCATGTGATACAAACATTGCAATAAGTAGAAAGTAAAGTACAGATTTAGAAATAACTGCTAATTAAATTTTCACAGACGTTAATAAATGGTTTAAAGCTAATTCACTGTAATTAAACTTTGAAAAGACCCACTATATGCAGTTCAGAACCTGTGGGAGATTTCCTTTCAGCATGTGTATAACATATACGACATGCAGATCGGAGAGGTTAACAGTGTTGAATTTCTCAGATTACAACTCAATAATAAATTCAGTTTGGAAAGGCATACCAAAGAATTGCTTAAGTGCATAACCAAGTCTGTATTTGCAGTGAGAATGATGTCAAATGTAGGAGATAGAAATATAAAAAAACTTGCATACTTTGCTAACTTTCATTCTGTTAAATCATATTTTTAGTGTGCAAAAGCGTATACTAAGAATTGTTTGTGGTGTAAATTCAAGAGTGTCATGTAGAAACCTGTTCAAGGAACTTTGTATTCTAAGCACTGCTTCTCAGTACATTTTTTCCTTAATGAAATTTGTTGCAAGTAACATATCTCTATTTCCAACCAATAGCTCAATACATAGTATCAATACTAGGAATAAGAAAAATGTACATAAAGACCAAAAATCACTTACCTTGGTCCAAAAAGGGGTTCAGTATTCAGGAACACACATTTTCAATAAATTGCCAGCAACCATTAAAAACTTGGTTTCAGATAAAACACAGTTTAAACAGAGTTTGAAAGCCTTTTTGATAGACAACTCCTACTCTATAGATGAATATCTTAACAGAGACTGTTAGGCCAGCTTAAGTAAAAATGTCTGTTAGATTTCAGTGTTGACAGCACTTTGTCACAACAGTCAAGATTAGGTATTTTGTGTATGATAAATTTATTAATAGTGCATAACAATGATTCACTCTGATAGCGTACCAATTCTGTAAATATTAGCTGTTCCAGTTTACTGTATTGTATTCACCTAGTCTGACAATCTCATGACAAATGATCAGGTTAGTAAATATTATATTCGAATGTTTTAGGTTTTTTATGTTATACTTTCCAAGATGTTCCACACCCATTAGAATAATCTCATTATTTGAGTCTATTGAATGAAACCTGAATCTAATGTAATCACAAATGGCTGAGTTTGGAATGATACCATGACTTAGATGCATGGCTTTCTGATGAATGGCATGTGTTCAGTGATGAATCACAGTTCAGCACTACCCCAGATGAAAATTGTTGGCAAATGTAGTAGCAACCTAGTGGGAGGTCTCATTCTTCCAATGTTTTGGAAGAGGTCACCACGTGGGGACCCAAGGGTTGTGACTTCAGGTAACTCTGACGGCACAGTTTAACAAACAGTGTAGTAATAATTTGTTAATACTGTGAATAGATTGTGTTCCTATGACTTGCTTCTCTCTTTTTTTAATGTATTTCTTGAGATGTTCCACATCCTTAAAGTTCTCCTGGTCCATAATATATACAGGATGTGATGAATGACTAAGTGAATGGAAGAGAATTACAATGAAGTATTTAGCATTATGAACAGATCGTATGCCCATTATGAACAGATGGTATGCCATAAGATGTGCGTGATTCTGACAGCATATGTACTTGACAGATTCTCTTCATGAGAATAATAATCATCCTGCCCTATTTTGGCAGTCTTTATTTGAAGATTGGCAGACTTCTTAAAAACAATTATATTAAATGCAATTTTGAGCCTTTTTCATGGATTTTGGCTTCCCAGGACAATCTTGTTGCTTTACTGTGAGGTATTTCTAAGATTTCTGCACCAGTGTGAGTAATGCTATATTTAGTGGTCTTAACTCTACAGTAAGGGTAGAGAGGACAGCATACACTGTGATAGTGACTTGCGAAAGTCGAGGTTTACCAAGCAGTATCTTTGTACGAGATGGAGGATTACATAAAAATGAGGTCCTTGCTACTGCTTTCCCTTATTAAAGAAACTGATGACATTTGCTTAAATCATAATGCAAGTATCTTGACAAGATACAGGATCTGGTACTAACTCTGTTAAACTCATTTTGAATATTCACACTGATGTGACAAAAAGGACAGAAAGTCGACTGCTTCATGCCTTTACAGTGAGGTGACAAAAATCATGGGATACATTCTAATATCATGTCAGATCTTCATTTGCCCAGAGTAGTATAGCAACTTGACTTGGCATGGACTCGACAAGCCTCTGAGGCCCCTGCAGAAATGCAGAGGCATGCTGCACTATAGCCATCTGTAATTGTGAAAGTGATGCCGGTGCAGTATTTTGTGCATGAACTGCCCTCTCGATGATGTCCCATGTTGGACAATATGGGTGGCCAAACCATTCGCTTGAATTGTTCACAATTTTCTTCAAAGCAATCACAAAAAATTGTGGCATGATGACACTGAACACTATCATCCGTTAAAATTCATTTATTGTTTGGGTGGCAGCAAAAGGTCTCAAAGTAGCCAGATATGACCATTTCCAGTCACCGGTTGGTTTTGTCAGACCAGAGGGCACAGTCCATTCCATGTAAACACAGCCCAAATCAGCTTGCACAGTGCCTTGTTGACAACTTGAGTCCATGGTTTCATGTGGTCTGCACCCCTCTTGAACTCTGCCATCAGTTCTTACCAATAAAATTCAGGACTCATCTGACCAGGCCACGATTTCCAATCATCTAGGGGCCAACCGACATGGTCACGAGCACAGGAAGGCACTACAAGCAACATTCTGCTGTCAGAAAAGGCACTTGCATAGGTTGCTGCCACAGCCTATTAACACCAAATTTTGCCATACTGTCCTGACTTACGCAATTGTTGTACATCCCACATTGATTTCTGCAGTTATTTCAAACAGTACTGCTTGTCTATTAGCTCTACACAAACGCCACTGCTGTCCATTATTAAGTGAAGGCTGTCTGACACTGCGTTGTCTGTGGTGAGAGTAATGTCTGAAATTTAGTATTCTCAGCACACTCTTGACACTCTCAAATATTGGAATATTGAATTCCCTTAAGATTTCCGAAACGGAATGTCCCATGCATCTAGCTGCAATTACCATTCTGTCAGTTAATGCCTGTTGTGTGACCATAATCACATCAGAAACCTTTTCACACAAATCACCTTAGTCAAATGAAAGCCCCACCAGTGCACTGCCCTTTTACATGTTGTGTAGATGATACTAGCACCAACTGTATTTGTGCATATTGCAATCCCCTGACTTTTGTCACCTCAGTGTATACACAGCAGATATGGTGATCGATTTTCTTTGCATGCTGTTACTAGGTGGTGGTGCTGCTGAAGTGAGTTATTTCAGCATATCCATTATTTCCTGCTGCTCTTCATATTTTTTGTGCCTGTGTTGCACCACGATTTAAGCCCTATTAGTGTGTTCCACCAGTAACTTGAAAATAACAGGCATATACTCAATTGAAACACTGTGAAGTATCAACAGTATTATTAAATTGTATTTTGATGAATGTACTGCAGTGTCCTGAGACAGTGTGGCACTGTTTCAGTGGCCCTATAGAATCAAAGATGAAATGGAATTGCTGTTAAGGAACTTAAAATAGTAATTTTTTGTGCTTTTGGGTTGTACATAACACACAAGTTCCTAAAAAAGGTTGTTCTCAGGCCCGGCACGAGATATCAATATTAACCCAATGGAAAATATATTTATAAAGAAATTCCCTGAAAGTTTAGTTACAAACAAATAAAAGTGAAAGAAAACTTTCACAATATCTTGAATGGGAGTTAGCCGATGCCATAGCATTTGAAACTATGATTTGCTTCATCTAACTTAAGAGGAAAGAAGTGCTGGCTCTGGCCAAAATTTATTGTATCAAGCTGCGCATTTTTTTTCTTCAGTAAACTACATTTTTACTTGTCATTTGCAAAATATTGTTTCAGGGTCTTCAGCAAGTCAGTAATGAAAACTGTTCAAAATCTGGCAGTTGAATTTTTGTACTTGAATAGGATGTCTTTCTCATGATTTAATTTTGAATAATTATCATGAAGTATTTGTTGTGATCTTTCCTTTCATTCACGTCTCGCATTTCTTCAGAAGCATTGTTCTGTTACTACACTGTTCTCCCTCTGCCTACAGGGAATGCCGGTCTGTGTAGGCAGATACAGCAGTCCTCTTCGATGAGAGACATCGCATGGGCAACAACCAACTGCACCATCACTTTCGACACAGTCGGTATCTGGCCGGAGGGCGCTGACGGCACGGACGTAAATGGCTGCTGTCGAGCCCACGAGGCTCCGCTGCTCGCCACGGCTGATGATTTTGGCAAAGTCAAGCTGTACACATTCCCTGCCTCACAGCCTAAGGTATGAATCTTGTGTTTGTTTGTTTATGGTATTGTTTTTTTTATGTTGCCATATTGGTCTTCTTTTGTTCTAGCCTCTGTAGGATCACTAGTATTACCTTCATGTACTCCTTTTTTTTCCCTTCAAGCCCCACAAGTTCTCCATACTTTCTCCTCTTAAATCCTCAGTACCTCCTGCTAGACTGATGATTGTCCTTCCTTTTCATGTATCCTCCTGTCTATGATCATGGGCATATTTTGTTGATATTCATCTTATAACTTCTTTTCATTATACTATTCATTCTGTTCAACTGATCTTCCAGTTCTTTTGCCATCTCTGGCAGAAATACAATGTCACCTCCTCACTGTAATTTTTTATCCCTGAACTTCAATTCCCATTCTGAATTTCTCCTTGGTTTCCTTTATTGTTCACTCGGTGTACAGATTCAGTAACATCGGGAATCGGCTACCAACCTGTCCCCTTCCATCTCAATTACTGCTTCCCTTCCATGTCCTTAGACTCATAACTGCAGTCTGTTTTCTGTAGAATCTGTGAATAACTTTTTGTTCTCTGTAGCTACTATAATTTGAAAATGTGTATACCGGTCAGCATTGTCAAAGGCTTTCTCTGAATCTTACAAATATAACTTTTGTTTAACTCTCTTTAACCATTATCTTATAACAAGGAGAGGTCCTCAGTGGTTGGATTGATTTTCTGAAAGCATCTGTACAGTATGAACATTAAGGTCCAAGGTATTACACCCTACAGCCATTCACACTGGTGGATCCTCATTTGCAAGTAACTGATGGAAAATTTTTTTTTGATTTTTGCATTACACTCTACAACTTTAAAATAGTAATTATATACAGACTACTTGGGTAGTGTAATGGTTAACATACAGTCCTCACATGTAAAAGGTTGTGGGTTCAAATCTTGTCAGGTACATTAAAAATTATTTTTAAATCCATATTGAAATAACTTTATTATTTTTATGCAGTTAATTGATTGCTATGTCATATTAATCATTGCCTTAACTATTTCATTTGCCCTTATTTTAACTTTGTCATTCTTTTTCATTTGAAATATTTGTGCATGTGATTTTTCATTATTTTTATTTACCTATCGCAATATTTTAAACATTTGAAAATGCCATTGATTAAAAAACAAAAGACAAAATATCTATTTATATTGACTGTGCAGTGGTGTCTTTTTTGCCATAAGGTGTACACTTTTTGGGTGGTAATCATCATATGGTTCATATGGCTCTGAGCATTATGGGACTTAACTGCTGAGGTCATCAGTCCCCTAGAACTTAGAACTACTTAAACCTAACTAACCTAAGGACACAACACACATCCATGCCCGAGGCAGGATTCGAACCTGTGACCGTAGCGGTCTCGCGGTTCCAGACTGTAGCGCCTAGAACCGCTCAGCCACACTGGCCGGCGGTAATCATCATACAAACATTTAAAACATAAATTCTTATTGCACTATGGACAATGTAATGGAGATAAAGATTTAAACAGAAGAAGAGATTGTTAGTGAAACAAAATTCAAGCAAAATGAAGAAAAGAAATAATAAATGCAATAACATGGACGAAAATATAAGATGATAAAATAGAAGACGTTATATTGAAATTAATAAATGACAATATGTAAAAGATTTCTAGTGGAAAAAAAATGATTGGAAGGAAAGTGAGAGCAAATGAAAAAGTTAACATCATCATTAATCCGGTGTAACATGTGAACAGAAAATTTAAAAAATACATTTAAATCAAATCATTTAATAAACATAATGATAGGTCGATTTGATAAAGATCTAAAAATAAAAAAAATTCATGCGACCAGAGAAGATTGGGACCTACAATCTTTTGCATTTGAGAACTATACCATAACTGTTACACTGCTTAGCACTTCTTTACTTAGCACTAGCTGGCGTTAGATTTTGTTATTCATACAGCTGCTTCTTTCTCCAAAGGTCTCTTTAATTTTCTTAAATGTGCCATCTATTTTTCCCCTAGTTACCCTGTGGAAAGCCCAGGTTGAAATTAACTTTCCCAGTTCATGTCCCCTCACCTTTGTGCTCGCTCTCTGCCAATGCAATCACCAGTCTTTCCCCTCTCTGCTCCTCTTCTTTTCCATACACCATGACATGATTTTTCCCAATTTTTCATGCAGTTCTTACTGAATATGTAAATTTTTCTTTTAGTCACTTTGCCACATTTACGGCGGTCACAGCAGCCACGTGACATCTGTGGCATTCCTGCACGACGACTCGCGACTCATCTCGACAGGTGGACGTGACACGAGTGTCATGCAGTGGGCACTGGTCTGATTCTGCTGATGAAGTCATACTGTCAGTGAATTATTTATTCCCATAGTGAACGGAATGCAAAAAGACATGTGTTCTTCCCAATGTAACAGACAGGTGATTGTGTGTTTATTTTTTTATAAAAAGGAGCTACAGGCACTGTGTCAGTGGATAAAATGTGCGATTATAATAGTTCTGATGTATTGTGTCAGTAAGTGCTTGAGAATCTGATATTTTGAATTTTTTAAGGTGTGTCTACTAGAATATAATCACATTCTGCTGGGACAGTTGATAGAATGGAAATTTCAGTTAACCATCAGTTGCAATGCAACAGATTTTTCTGTAAAGTTATCAGAATATTGTAATAATTGGAAGTTTTGATTAGGTGTTATTTTTTGTGCATTTTACAGATTGTCTGACTCAGGTTCAGAGGTCCTCTACCTGGGATATTATGAAACAAGTGCTCTTTCTCTTCCTCTCAGGGATAACAAAATATGCCTATTATTTATTGGCTCATAGGCCTTTTGGAAATGTTTGTCTGCAGATTATAGTAGAACATTAAGAGCTGTCTTCAAATACTTGATAAGAAACTAGATCTTGCATTTTTTTTACTCCATTTTACTGGTGAGGACAAAGTAGAAAGCTGTTGGCACCAGCAACAGATGTATATCATTTATGCTTGAGTAAGAAAGAGTATTTCTGCTATGCATAATTGGAAAATGATGTGCCTTCTGCAATTCTTAACTGCTGTGCAGCTGCAAATGCATTAAAACTGTGCTAAGTTTGTGAATATACACTACAATTATGTTGAAATTTTGTACAGTATATTACACTGAGTTTATGATGTATTTCATGAAATGTATTGTGCTAAACTTAATAATTTATTAATTAATGTAGTACTGTACAGTAAAATGTCCATAAAGCCACTGTTAATGAACTAGACTGTTCATATGTCCATTGTATTGTTTTACTAATACACATGAAATTTAACAGCAAAAAGTATGAATGTTTAATCAATTTCGCTTTCCCACTGGTTTGTAAGTAGCATGTGAGCACTGTCCTTGTATTAATCACTTCTGTATAAACTTTTTTTTGGACTGAAATGTGCACTGTCAGACATCATCATCTTAGACCTGCTGGTGACAAATAGACCCAAATATTTTGACTCATTGTAGAACAGGGATTCAGTGATCATAAGGCCATTACTAAATGTGGCTGTAAATAGGAATACAAAGGAAGGTAGGAAGATCTTTGTTTAGCAAGAGTGACAGAGACAGATTTCGTATTACCTGACAGGTCAATATACAAATTTCATCTGCAGCACTGATAATTTTAAGCATCAATGTACAAAAATCAAAAGCATCGTACAATATGCTTTTAGACCTGTATGGTCCAAGCAAAATTGTGAGAGATGGAGAAGGCCCACTGTCGTTAGACAACCACATTAGGAAGCTGCTACAAAATCAAATCGAGCTTCACTGCCAATTTAACTGTCAAAGCCTCACAAACAAATAAAAGCTTAACAAAACTAAAATTATCATAAGAAGGGCAGTGCAGGAAGCATTCATCAAATCTGAAAGCAAATTCTGTCTGCCAACTTAACAGAAAATCTTAAAAATTTTGTTTCTTACAATCAATCGGCAAATGGATCGAAGCCATCTGTCCAGGTGCTCTGCAACCATGATGGCACTGAAACTGAGGACAACACAGAAAATCCAAACATCTTATTCCAAAACTGTTTCACGGAAGATTGCTCTGAAAATGACAGATATCGAAATAAGTAACCAAGAGATAGGAAAGCAACTAAAATCACTAAACAAGGGAAAGGCCACTGGACCTGATGGGATACCATTTTGATTCTACACAGAACTACAAAAGAATTCCATGTCTTCTAGCACCCAAGTGCTATAGGTCTCTAGCAGAATGAAGCATTCCTAATGATTAGGTAAAAGCACAGTTCATTACCGTTTTCAAGAAGGGTCAGCAAACACGCCCACAGAAATATAATCCTATATCTCTGATGTCAGTCTGTTGTATGCTCTGGGGACATGTTTTATGCTTATGTTTTATGACATTTCTGGAGACCAAAAATCTCCTATGTAGGAATTGACATGGGTTTCGAAAACAATAATCGTGTGGAATCCGGTTCGCTCTGTTCCCACGAAAACAGTAGATACAGATGCCCAGGCAGATTCTGTATTCTTTACTTACGGAAAGCGTTCAATACAGTTCAGCACTGCCACCTACTGAAAAAAATACAAGTGGAATATCAGATCAACTGTGTGACTGGATTGAAGGGTTTGTAGCAAGCGGAACACAGCATGGCATTCTAAAGAGAGAGAAGTGTTTAGACATAAATGCAGCTTCAGGCATGACCCAAGGAAATGTTATAAGACCATTACTTCTCACAGTATACAAAGTGGAGAAAACTTGTGTCACAAAATTTTAACCCTGGATAGCTGATGCCAGTAGAAACTAATATTACTAACAATGTGTAGGTCGACAACATATCACTTTTAAACTATGGAAACGTGACACGACGTGCCCCGCTTGGCCGTGGGATTGCCTTGTTGCCATTCGTCGGTTGTCGGGCAGTGCTATGGTTGTCGGTTCACACACACAAACATCCTTTGCCCTGTCACTGCCCCAACATGATACGCACACATGTAGAATAGGTCTTGCTGTTTGTCTCCACCTCACATCAGAGGCATTCACATGTAAGCTTCACTTCAGAGCACACACATCACCTGAGATTTAGTCATACCGTAAGCATGATGGCACAGTATTCATTTGAAGAACGAGGTATGGTTTTTGTTTATGGACTAGCCGACAGTAAAGCGTATGAAGCTCAATGGTTGTATGGAGAGCGGTACCCAGCAAGACGCCACCCACACCCACAAATGTTTACAGTAATTCACTAGCAACTTAGCAAAACAAGCTCGTTAGCAGGATATCAGGGTGATGCTGGAAGACTTTGAACACAACTTGAAGAGACTGTTCTCCTGCGCTTCAAGGAAGCACCCACGACAATTCTTGGGTGGTTGGACATGACATAGGGCTCACTCATCGGTTAATGTGAGAGGTTTTGAGGTATGATATCCAGCATCCATGTAGTTTCCACCCTGTCAAAGACCTAAATCCTGTGGTGGAATATGAGCACAGGCAAGGGTTTTGCCGGTGGTTTCTGCAACATGTTACACAAGATCCTGACTTCCCTGCTGAGAAGCTAGCTAATATCAGATTTCACTTTGGGGTACAGGTTTCAGAAAGGCTGGGGACAACTGGCTTAGAACATGCTCTAAAATTCTACAACAGATGAAATGTGTTCATATTGGGTGGCAATTTGTGGATGACTTTGTTACTGTTTCTGAAGACAGGTGTGACGTGTGCTCTCTTCCAGCCTTTGTGCACAGTTTTTCATTTCAGGAACCTACAATATATTTGGTTAAAAGAGATCAGTAGCTATTGCCACAGTGGTCTGGGTCAGGCATTGTTACAACTGTTGGAGTTTATTCACTTAAGAGCAAAACTAGGACAGAATTGCACTAAGGTGATTACGAAATAGCAAAAATTGTCCATTATAAATGTGATTTCTGTAACTGAGAGCACACTGAATTTCTGGACCGTGGCATAGTTTAATGATGTAAGAAATTTAGTGTGTGTATAATTCATCTTAGTACGTACTAATTTAGTGTACCATAATTTCTGCCATTTGCAGACAAATTTATCACATTTTTGTTTGCAAATGAAGTGACACAATGGCTCAACTCCAGATAGTACTTCATTATCTGAGTAATTCCACTAAAAGTGTCTCCTAATAAAATTAGGATGGATACATTCAGTTCTCATTTTCTCAATCTTTTTATTCCGACAATTGGTGTTTAATTTGGACTCTGATGCCTGAATGCCCTTTCATTAGAAAATAATTGAGGCCTGCACTTTTTGTTCTCTTTCAAATTAATTGCAGGACTTCGGTAGATATATATTGCAAAAACTAAACCAGAAATTGTTTTAATGCTGATTGAAACAGTCAACAGAAACTACATTGTTTCAATGAAACAGAAATGTAGATAGATATGATTAATCATTTATGTAAGACTACTTTCACGTTCATGAACTAGTTTTTTAAGCCTTCTGATGAGAACTGGAACCTTAAGGATTTATCTGACGGCCAACTCCTCCTCCTCCTCCTCCACTGACAAGTTTCTTAGAAACTACTGACGTACACATTATTAATTATATGAGAGGCATTCATTAAGTAATGGCACACACATTATTTTTCTTGGCTAATTTCAGTTGAAAAAATGCAGAATTTATTGAGCGACATCATGGAATATTCCTGCTTCAGACCCTATAGTATCATGAAAGTTCCGATACATGGCAGTGCTATATGCAGCCTTCAAAATGGCATCTGTAAGGGAGGTGTGTTCCAAGCAGAGAAATGTCATTGAGTTTCTTTTGGTAGAAAACCAGAGCGTCACAGAGATTTGTAGGTGTTTGCAGAATGTCTGCAGATACTTGGCAGTGAACAAAAGCACAATGAGTCATCGGGCAAGGTGTCTGTCATCACAAGGTCACGCAAATCTGTCCGATCTCCTGCAAGCCGGCTGACTGCATACAACTGTGAGACTCGCAATGTTGGAACGTGTTGACACACTCATTCGAAGTGATCGACATATCACAAACACCTTGCTGCTGAACTAGATGTCGCTGTTGGTAGTGCTGACATACTCGTCCACCAGTTGGGGTACTCAAACGAGTGTGCCCACTGGTTCCTCACTACCTAACAGAAGATCATAAATCATCACAGACTTCAAACCAGAAATATGGCAACCCATGGAGTGAGGCCACACCACCTCTCCTCCAACAATAAAGTTCAAAACGGCACCCTAAGCTGGTAAAGTAATGGTGACTGACAGTCTTCTTGGATGCTGAAAGGGCTATTTTGTTTGATGTCCTCAGTTGTGACAACATAGAGGTGCCAATTGTGAAATAGGAGACAGTCAATTTTGGCAGCTGTGTCATCTAATAGCAGTAATGGTGATTCAGCATTGTGTAACACCAACAATGTCTTCTCATTTCAATCCCCAGTGCAAAGAATTTTTATTTTAACACAAAGTGATGGGTTCACAAAATATTTAGTGTGCTACCTGAGAAACCTGGCATTGCCCATGTCACAATATATGGCATGGGAGAAGGCATGAGTACCATTTCAGATCTGAGATGCACACAGACATATTACAAATGCAGTTATCCTGTTAGCAAGGCAGTTTGGTCACGGTGGGTGGCAGTAGGTGAGTGTGGTGGGCAAAAATCCGTGAAACATGGAGATAAAGCTAAATAATACATGAAAAATCTGGGATGTACTGTAACAATATAATGAAAAGTTAAGTTGCTGCTCACCATACAGCTGAGATGCTGGGTCACAGATAGGCACAACAAAAAGACTGTCACAAGCTAAGTTTTCGGCCATCAAGGACTTTGTCAAACAAAGACGACAGACACACAAACAAACATGCAAATGCAACTGACGCCCACATGACTGCAGCCTCTGGTAGCTGAAGCCGAAGTGCGAGCAACAGCAGCAATGCATGATGGGAGTGGAAAATGGGTGGGGTAAGGAGGTGGCTGGGGCAGGGAAGGGGAGGGATAGCAGGGTAGTGGCAGGGGACTGTGAAGTACTGCTGGGGAGCTCGCAAGGATGAGGTGGAGAGAGGGAAGGGCAGCTAGGTGCAGTTGGGAGGTTAGATGGAGAGCAGGGCAGAGGTGGGAGGGGGGGGGGGGGGGAGTAGCTGAAAAGGAGAGAAGTACAAAGGCTGTGTAGTGCTGGAAAGGGAACAGAGACTCGATGGATGAGAAAAATGACTAACGAAGGTTGAGGCCAGGAGGGCTACGGGAACGTAGGATATATTGCAGGGAGAGTTCCCACATTTGTAATTCAGAGAAGCTGGTGCTGGTGGGAAGGATCCATATGGCACAGGCTGTGAAGTAGTCACTGAAATGAAAGATGTTGTGTTGGGCAGCGCACTCAGCAACAGGGGTGGTCCACTTGTTTCTCGGCCACAGTTTGTCGATGGCTACTCGTGCGAACAGATAGCTTGTTGGTTGTCAAGCCCACATTGAATGAAGCACAGTGGTTGCAGCTTAGCATGTGGATTACATGACTGGTTTCACAGGTAGCCCTGCCTTTGATGGGGTAGGTGACGTTTGTGACTGGACTGGAGTAGGTGGTGGTGGGAGGATGTATGGGACAGGTCTTGTATGGGTCTATGAGAGGGATATGAGCCGTGAGATAAGGGGTTGGGAGCATGTGTTGCATAAGGATGGACGAGTATATTGTGTAGGTTCAGTGGACAGCGGAATACTTCTGTAGGAATGGTGGGAAGGATAGTGGGCAGGACATTTCTCACTTCAGGGCACGGCGAGAGGTAGTCAGAATCCGGGTGGAGAATGTAATTCAGTTGGTCCTGTCCTGGGTGGTACAGAGTCATGAGGGGAACGCTCCTGTGTGGCCAGATGGTGAGGTTTTGGGAGAATGGAAAGATAAGGCACGGGAAATTTGTTTTTGTACAAGGTTGGGAGGATAATTATAGTCTGTGAAGGCCTCAGTGAGACCCTCAGTATATTTTGAGAGGGATTGCTTGTCACTGCAGATGCGACTACCACTAGTGGTTAGGCAGTATGGAAGAGACTTCTTGGTACGGAACAGGTGGCTGCTGTCAAAGTGGATGTATTGCATGTGGTTAGTAGGTTTGATATGGACAGAGGTACTGATGTAGCCATCTTTGAGGTGGAGGTCAACAACTAGGAAGGTGGTTTGTTGGGTTGAGTAGGACCAGGTGAAGGAAATGGGGGAGAAGCTGTTAAGGTTCTGGAGGAATGTGGATAGGATGTCCTCACTCTTGATCCAGATCGTAAAGATGTCATCAGTGAATCCGAACCAGGTGAGGGGTTTAGGAAGGATTCCTCTAGATGGCCCATGAATAAGTTGGCATGGGATGGTGCCATGCAGGTGCCCATAGCCATAACCCGGATTTGTTTGTAGGTAATGCCTTCGAAGGAGATGTAACTGTGGGTGAGGATATAGTTGGTCATGGCAACTAGGAAGGAGGTTGTTGGTTTGGAATCCATCGGGCTGTGGGAAAGATAGTGTTCAACAGGGTAACGCCATGGGCATTAGGGATGCTAGTGTAAAGGGAGCTGCTATCAATAATGATGAGCAGAGCACCATGTAGGAATGGGACAGGAACTGTGGAGTTGGTGGAGGACATGGTTGGTATCTTTTATATAGAAGGGTAGGTTCCGGCTAACAGGCTGAAGGTATTGGTGTACGAGAGCAGAGACTCTTAGTGGGGGCACAGTGGGAGCGGTTCCTCTTGAAATATACTGAGGATGTCACTGAGGCCTCCACAGACTATAATTATGCTCCCAACCTTGTACAAAAACAAATCTCCCATGCCTTATCTTTCCAGTCTCCCACAACCTCCAAAAGTCTCACTGTCCGGCCACACAGGGGCATTCCCCTCATAAAGGCAGTTGAGCAACTGAATTACACTCTCCGCCAGGGTTTTGACTACCTCTCATTGTGCCCTGAAATGAGAAATGACCTGATCACTATCCTTCCCACCCCTCCACTGAACCTAGACAATATACTTGTCCATCCCCACACAAACCCTGCTCACAAAATCTTACCTCAGGGCTCATATTCCTCTGATAGACCTAGATGCAAGACTTGTCCCAGTCATCTTCCCACCACCACCTACTCCAGTCCTGTCACAAACATCACCTCTCCCATCAAAGGCAGTGCTACCTGGGCACCAGTCATGTAAACCACCAGCTAAGCTGCAACTACTGTGCTGCATTCCATGTGGGCATGACAACCAACAAGCTGTCTGTCCACATGAAAGGCTAATGACAAACTGTGGCCAAGAAACAAGTTGACCACCCTGTTGCTGAGCACGCTGCCCAACACAGCATCTTCCATTTCAATGACTACTTCACAGCCTGTGCCATATGGATCCTTACCACCAACACCAGCTTTTCTGAATTCCGCAGGTGGGAACTCTTCCTATAATATATCCTATGTTCCCATAACTCTCCTGGCCTCAACCTTCGTTAGTCATTTTTCTCATCCATCGAGCCTCTTCTCTGTTCCCATTCCAACACTACACAGCCTTCATTCCACCAATGCACCCAGTCCTTTTACTTCTCTGCCCCCCCCCCCCCCCCCCCGCCTCCACACCAAACTCTGCCCTGCCCTCCTCTCCCGACTGCACCTAGCTGCCCTACCCTCTCTCCACCTTATCCTTGCGCACTCCCCAGCAGCACTTCACTGTCCCCCGCCCCTACCCAGCTATCCCTCTCCCTCACCATCCCAACCTCCTCCTTACCCCCACCCAGTTGCCATTCCCATTATGCACTACTGCTGTTGCTTGCAGTGTGCCTTCAGGTGCCAGAGGTTGCAGTCACGTGTTTGAGTTGTTTCTGCTTGTGTGTCTGTCATCTATTTTCAACAAAGACCTTGATGGCTGAAAGCTTAGAGTGTGACAGTCTTTTTGTTGTGCCCCTTTTCATAATATTGTTAAATAATATATGACATACAAATGTTATCATGTATGTGAAAACGTTTTTATTGTTTCATTCACAATGCAGTGTAATGACAAAAATCCTCAATGTGTCTCATCCATATTGTGGTTGGCCGATCTCTGTATAATGTATGATGTGAAACACTTGGTTCTCTTAGAAAAGGCTATATTCTCAACGACTTTTTGAACTTCACTGTATTAGTGAATATACTCATTTACACAATCCTCACTGTGTTTCATCAATACTGGATAAGCATTACGTTACACAGACATATTTAACTGTGGGTAACACCATGGGATCAATATTGTAGTTTAACAATAATGTCTTTAGATAACAGTGTTTAAATGAAGCTGGACAGGAATGGAAGTTACTTTATTTCATTAGGCATTATTGAAGGGGTTGACAAAATTGCACTAAATTATGAAAAGGACTATATTCATGAAGAATAAGCAAAATGTTTATCCAAAATCACTGTACTGTACCATTTGATTATTCATTTGTTAGTTATGAGTATTTCTATCTTTTGTGTCTTATCTGGGTGTTTTTCTTTGTATCTCTTTTGATTGTTGGTAAATTGTGATTGGTGAAGATGTGCTGAGAGATCAAAAACTTATCTATTTGACATTACATGTTGTTATTAAAGTCAGAAAGATGAAACTGTGAACCATATTATGTCACACGAATGAAACAATAAATGCATTTTCACATGTGCGGTGAAGTTTGTAAATCACAGAACATATAGCTTTTCATAAGGCTATTTATTGCTCAATAGTTCGCTGCAGTGGGTGGTCATTGAGAAAAGTCTGTCAGTACGTACACACACAAACTGATGAAGTCAAGATATTGCTTGCTAGGCAGCAAAATAGCATATTATGGATGGAGCAAGGAGAACCTAAAAACCAGACTAGCACTGGCAAAAGGGCATTCTTGAGCAAGAGAAGCCTATTAGTATCAAATATAGGCCTTAATTTCTGAGAACATATGTTTTGAGCACAGCATTGTATGGTAATGAAAATGGACTGTGTGAAAACTGGAACAGAAGAGAATCGAAGCTTTTGAGATGAGGTGCTGCAGAAGAATGTTGAAAATTAAGTGGACTGATAAGGCAAGGAAGGAGGTTCCCTGCAGAATTGGCAAAGAAAGGAATATATAGAAAATGCTGACACGAAGAAGGGACAGGATGATAGGACATGTATTAAGACATCAGAGAATAACTTTCATGGAACTAGAGGGAGCTGTACAGGGTAAAAACTGTACAGCAAGACAGAGATTGGAATACATCCAGCAAATAATTGAGGACATAGGTTGAAATTGCTACTCTGAGATGAAAGTGTTGGCCCAGGAAAGAAATTCATGGCAGGCCCCATCAAACCATTCAGGAGACTGTTGATTCAAGCTAAGTGAACTCCTTATACAGCTTGAGCAAAGCCAGACATGCTCCACATAAGGAAATGCTTTTGTAAAATCAAAGAAGATACCTACTGTCCTCAGATTATCATTTAGCTCCATAAGTGCCTCACATACACAAAAAAATTAATTGCATTTTCTGTTCATGCTCCTTTTTTGAAGCCAAACTGCAAGTTAAGGTAAAAATTTTTTGGAACAAAATTGGACACCCGTTTTAGAATGACCATTCAATTGGATAATGTGCTGAAAATCAACAGGAAATCAATGTGTCAAACCAGTGAGGGATTAAAAAATTTCAGTGGCACAAATGTGTAATTCTGTGAAGAACTGAAACTTCGTACTTGTGTACCATAAGTCAGTGGATGAAACACTACCAAATTTAAAAATATTCTTATGGAACCACTGTGTATTTAACTCAAAGTAATATGTACTACAGAAAAGTGTGACATGATTTCATTTACTGATTCAATGGTGAGGAATATGTGGTTTGTGAATTGTGCAGACACTTCGTGACATTCTAGGTGGAGGAAGGAGGTTCCAAGTTGCTTAACAGAATATTAAAAAAAAAAAGGATTGAAAAGAATATGGAGGCTCTCTTTGATGACAATTAGTTTGCTTCTAGGTAAGGGAAAGGTACTAGACAACCTGAGATGACAAAAAGTCATGGGATACCCCCTAATATCGTGTCTGAACTGACGCTGGCACAGTGCAGAAACCCAATGTGGCATAGATTCAACAAGTTACTGGAAGCCATTGCAGATATACTGAGTCCATGCTGCCTCCATGGCTGTCTATAATTGTGAAAGCATTGTTGGTGCAGGAGTTTGTGCATGAACTGACCTCTTGATTACGTCCCATAAATGAATGATCGTATTAATGTCACGTGATCTGGGTGGCCAAATCATTCATTCAAATTGTCCAGAATGTTCTTTAAACCAATTATGAAGAACGGTGGCCCAATGACAAGGCACATTGTCATCCATAAAAATCCATCAATGAATGGCTGCAATGGTCTCCAAGTAGCCAAACATAACCATTTCAATTCAATGCTCAATAAAGTTGGACCAGAGCACAGTCCATTCTGTAACCATAGCCCACACGATTATAGAGTCACAACCAGCTTATGCAGTGCCATTTTGACAAGGTAGGTCTGTGGGGTCTGCGCCACACTCGAACCCTACCATCAGCTCTTACCAACTGAAATTGGGACTCAACTGACCAGGCCACGGTCTTCCAGTCGTCTAAGGTCCAACCAGTATGGTCATGGGACCAAGAGAGACGCTGCATGCGATGTTAGCAAAGGCACTAGCTTCAGCAGTCTGCTGCCATAGCACATTAACACCACATTTAGCCGCACTGTCATATGTCCCACAATGATTTCTGTGTTATTTCATGCAGTGCCACTTGTCTGTTTGAATTGAAAACTCTACACAATCACTGCTGCTCTCAGTTGTTAGGTAAAGACTGTTGACCATCATGTTCTCCACAGTAAGAGATACTGCCTGAAATTTGGTATTCTCGGTACATTCTTGACACTGTGGGTCTCGGAATATTGAATTCCCTAACAATTTCAGAAACAGTGTGTCCCGTGCATCTAGCTTCAATTACCATCCTGTGTTCAAAGTCTGTTTATTCCAGTTGTGCTGCCATAATCACATTGGAAACCTTTTCACATGACTTAACCTGAGTAGTAATGACACCGCCGACGCACTGCCCTTTTATACCGTGTGTATGCGATACTACCATCATCTGCAAAGGTGCATATCGCTATCCCATGACTTTGTCACCTCAGTGTAACTGATGTTACTCTTGATCATGGAAGCAAGATTTTTTTAAAAACGTTCAAAGACACATTCGTACAATAACTACACCAAGAAAGTATTTGACAATGTAAGACAGTGTTAGATGTTGCAAATTGTTAGAAGAAATAGGTATATGCCATAGGGAAACACAGGCAATGTACAGCCTCAAAAAAAAATGTGTAGCAACCAGAAGGGGAGAAGGAAACAATACCGAAACGTTACACATTGAGAGTGTATGTGATGTTATTTCAGTGATTGTAATATCAAGTCAATTTACAGAGAACTTGGCAGTACGAGCCCCCTTATCACTGTAAGAGTGCACCTCTTCTGCCGTGGATGCATAGTGATTCAGTTACCGGTAGGAAGGTTGTCAGAATTCCATTGTATCCTCTTCTGATGCAAACTGGTCCACAACTGTTTTAACTGGTCCTTGATATCCTGGACAATAGCACTGGGACAAATTTAATGCCTAAGCCGGTCCCACATATGTTCTATCAGGGACAGATCTGGGGACCTTTCTGGCCATGGAAGTGCCTTGACATCGTGTAAACAGCTCATAGATGCACACGCCATGTGTTGACAGGCACGAAGACATAGGATATCGGTAATGTACTGCAGCACCATCAGAGTTCCCTTAATCACTACTAGCCATCATCGGAAATCACACTTGGTGGTTCCCACTTCACAATGCGAGGAGTTAACATCACTGTGCCTTTCCACAACATTCGAGGATTGTGACTTCCCTGCAGGCCGCCGCCATACTCGACACCGACAGTCATCACGTGTACTGCAGAACCACAATTCGTTGCCGAACACAATGAGATGTCATTCAGCAGTAGTCAACGCCCCCACCCAGTCACGGCACACTACAAGTGCAGCCAACTTATGGGATGTTAATTCCTTGATCTGGCTGCTGCTAGTCTGCAACCAATGTTGTGAAATGATACAAGGTTGCAAGGAGTCCATGTTGGATGGCAGGTGCAGATGTGACGGAGTTACATTGTGCTCGGGTCACACTACAGTGATGTTCTCTCGTGGTGGTTGTCTCACGCAGATATCTGGCATTTCCATGTCCTTCACAGTATCGCTCAACATCTGACACTGTTCTTGCCCCTTTTACACCAACCAGGGCTGGTAACACAAGAAAATACAATACGAACAACACTGTTGCACTCTAGTAACAGTTCTAGCCATCACACGCAATGACAACTCTAATTATTTACATCCCTGCTGATGGTGTGGACATGTACAAAGCTATACTGCCATCTGACCATGTCTTCTGGGTAGTGTTGCCAACTTAGTGGATTCTCCACTAAAACTGGTGGTTTCTATCCTCCTATTAGTGGCAAAAAATTGCTGCTAGTGGCTGGTGGATTTTATAGCAGTTTAGTAGAATTCAGTTTCAGTTGCTGAAAATGCAATCTCTCAATCACTAAGCTATTTATATGTTTCGAAATATGTTATTTCCACTTTACTTGATTTCAGAAGTATTTAACTTTTAGCATAAAGACAACACTGATGCATTACCAAACCATCACACTCAATAGACTACATGCGGGGATTCCCCACAGAATGAACAGTATTTAGTAGCACCTAGTTATAGTTCATTTCGCGAATGAAGGCAGCTTGTGCAGGTGCAGGGAGTGCAGCAACTGGTTTCAAACAATGGGTGCTCATTTATTTCATTGCTGTGTCGAGCAACCACTGAGCGCTTGTTGGCTCACGCAGGGCACATAACATTAGATGCGCAGAAAAAGGAACTCTACTATCACTGTTCATGGTGTGCACTGTGCAATTGTGATTCTCAGTACACGGAATTATTTCATGAGTTCATGCGTGTATAACTATGCTGAAAACACAATATATGTAAAAGTTTTGGGATTCTTGACTTCAAGACTCACATTTAAAAGATTGGCTTCAAGTTACTGAAAGTACTATGAGTCAGGTAGCAAAGTGCAAAAGACCATTTCGGAGAGGTAACTAATAACAGTCATTAAAAAGATATCGAAAAAATTCAGCTGCACCTCAGTTATAAAAAACATGTAATCACCGCATTTCACAGATGTTCTAAAGTAAGATTGCAAAGACCAACCATTTAGCTTATTAACTGATGTTGTTGTTGTTGTTGTGGTCTTCAGTCTTGAGACTGGTTTGATGCAGCTCTCCATGCTACTCTATCCTGTGAAAGCTCCTTCATATCCCAGTACTTACTGCAACCTACATCCTTCTGAATCTGCTTTATGTATTCATCTCTTGGTCTCCCTCTACGATTTTTACCCTCCAATACTAAATTGGTGATCCCTTGATGCCTCAGAATGTGTCCTACCAACCGGTCCCTTCTTCTTGTCAAGTTGTGCCACAAACTCCTCCTCTCCCCTATTCTATTCAATACACCCTCATCTTCAGCATTCTTCTGTAGCACCACATTTCAAAAGCTTCTATTCTCTTCTTGTCCAAAATATTTATTGTCCATGTTTCACTTCCATACATGGTTACACTCCATACAAATACTTTCAGAAACGACTTCCTGACACTTAAATCTATACTCGATGTTAACAAATTCCTCTTCTTCAGAAACGCTTTCCTTGCCATTGCCAGTCTACATTTTATATCCTCTCTACATGGACCATCATCAGTTATTTTGCTCCCCAAATAGCAAAACTCCTTTACTACTTTAAGTGTCTCATTTCCTAATCTAATTCCCTCAGCATCACCCGACTTAATTCGACTACATTCCATTATCCTCATTTTGCTTTTGTTGATGTTCATCTTATATCCTCCTTTCAAGACACTGTCCATTCCGTTCAACTGCTCTTCCAAGTCCTTTGCTGTCTCTGACAGAATTACAACGTCATCAGCGAACCTCAATGTTTTTATTTCTTCTCCATGGATTTTTATCTCTATTCCAAATTTTTCTTTTGTTTTCTTCACTGCTTGCTCAACATACAGATTGAATAACATCGGGGAGAGGCTACAACCCTGTCTCACTCCCTTCCCAACCACTGCTTCCCTTTCATGTCCCTCGACTCTTATAACTGCCATGTGCTTTCTGTACAAATTGTAAATAGCCTTTCGCTCCCTGTATTTTACCCCTGCCACCTTTAGAATTTGAAAGAGAATATTCCAGTCAACATTGTCAAAAGCTTTCTCTAAGTCCACAAATGCTAGAAACGTAGGTTTGCCTTTCCTTAATCATTCTTCTAACATAAGGTGTAAGGTCAGTATTGCCTCACATGTTCCAACATTTCTACAGAATTCAAACTGATCTTCCCCGAGGTCTGCTTCTACCAGTTTTTCCATTCGTCTGTAAAGAATTCGCGTTAGTGACTTATTAAACTGATAGTTTGGTAATTTTCACATCTGTCAACACCTGATTTCTTTGGGATTGGAATTATTATATTCTTCTTGAAGTCTGAGGGTATTTCGCCTGTCTCATACATCTTGTTCACCAGATGGTAGAGTTTTGTCACGACTGGCTCTCCCAAGGCAGTCAGTAGTTATAATGGAATGTTGTCTACTCCCAGGGCCTTGTTTCGACTCAGGTCTTTCAGTGCTGTCAAAACTCTTCACGCAGTATCGTATCTCCCATTTCATCTTCATTACATCCTCCTCTATTTCCATAATATTGTCCTCAAGTACATCGCACTTGTATAGACCCCCTATATACTCCTTTCACCTTTCTGCTTTCCCTTCTTTGCTTAGAACTGGGTTTCCATCCGAGCTCTTGATATTCATCAAGTGGTTCTCGTGTCTCCAATGGTCTCTCTAATTTTCCTGTAGGCAGTATCTATCTTACCCCTAGTTAGATAAGCCTCCAATTCCTTACATTTGTCCTCTAGCCATCCCTGCTTAGCTGTTTTGCACTTCCTGTCGATCTCATTTTTGAGACATTTGTATTCCTTTTTGCCTGCTTCATTTACTGCCTTTTTATATTTTCTCCTTTCATCAATTAAATTCAGTATCTCTTCTGTTACCCAAGGATTTCTACTAGCCGTCGTCTTTTTACCTACTTGATCGTCTGCTGCCTTCACTATTTCATTCCTCAGAGCTACCCATTCTTCTTCTGCTGTATTTTTTTCTCCACTCCTGTCAACTGTTCCCTTATGCTCTCCCTGAAACTCTCTACAACCTCTGGTTCTTTCAGTTTATCCAGGTCCCATCTCCTTAAATTCCCACCTTTTTGCAGTTTCTTCAGTTTTAATCTACAGTTCATGTGGTCTGAGTCCACATCTGCCCTAAAAATGTCTTACAATTTAAAACCTGGTTCCTAAATCTCTGTCTTACCATTATATAATCTATCTGATACCTTTTAGTATCTCCAGGATTCTTCCATGTATACAGCCTTCTTTTATGATTCTTGAACCAAGTGTTAGCTATGATTAAGTTGTGCTCTGTGCAGAATTCTACCAGGCGGCTTCCTCTTTCATTCCTTACCCCCAATTCATATTCACCTACTATGTTTCCTTCTCTTCCTTTTCCTACTGTCGAATTCCAGTCACCCATGACTTAAATTTTCATCTCCCTTCACTACCTGAATAATTTCTTTTATCTCATCATACATTTCATCAATTTCATCATCTGCAGAGTTAGTTGGCATATAAACTTGTACTACTGTAGTAGCTGTGGGCTTCATGTCTATCTCGGCCACAATAATGTGTTCACTATGCTGTTTGTAGTAGCTTACCCGCACTCCTATTTTTTTAAATTCATTATTAAACCTACTCCTGCATTACCCCTATTTGATTTTGTATTTATAACCCTGTATTCTCCTGACCAAAAGTCTTGTTCCTCCTGCCACCGAACTTCACTAATTCCCACTATATATAACTTTAACCTATCCATTTCCCTTTTTAAATTTTCTAACCTACAAGCCCGATTAAGGGATCTGACATTCCATGCTCCGATCAGTAGAACGCCAGTTTTCTTTCTCCTGATAATGACGTCGTCCTGAGTAGTCCCCACCTGGAGATCCGAATGGGGAACTATTTTACCTCCGGAATATTTTACCCAAGAGGACGACATCATCATTTAACCATACAGTAAAGCTGCATGCCCTCGGGAAAAATTATGGCTGTAGTTTCCCCTTGCTTTCAGCCGTTCGCAGTACCAACACTGCAAGGCCGTTTTGGTTAGTGTTACAAGGCCAGATCAGTCAATCGTCCAGACTGTTGCCCCTACAACTACTGAAAAGGTTGCTGCCCCTCTTCAGGAACCACACATTTGTCTGGCCTCTCAACAGATACCCCTCCGTTGTGGTTGCTCCTACGGTACGGCCATTTGTATCGCTGAGGCACACAAGTCTCCCCACCAACGGCAAGATCCATATCTACTGATATTGCTGTACATAAACACTTGGTATTGATTATGGTTTATTACAGTAAATTATACTAAAAAATAGTATCTACATACCTTGACCTCGCTGATTACACGAGTGTAATGCTGAAGCTATTTTCTCTGCTGTAAAGAAGACACTTCAATGATTCAATTTGTGTTTTGAAAATTTAATGGGCATTGGTACAGATAATGCCTCTGTCACGGTTGGAGTAAATAACGGAGTATTTGCGAAATTTAAAGAAGAGGTACTACACCTGATTTTAGTACATTGCTTTGCCATTCCTTGCAACTGGCTGTTTCACCTGCTGCAAAAGAATTTTTACTGAGAAATTTGGAGGTTTTAATTAAAGAGACATACGACTGGTTTAGTCACTCCTCTTCCAGACAGTTACTTTATGAAAATCTATACAAAACTGTCAAAGATGGACAAAAATCATTAACAATAGTTCAGGCATCCCAGACAAGGTGGTTATCAATAGAATCCGCTGTATCAAGAACACACACGCAATGGTCACAGCTAAAAACACATTTCTCCATAGCTAAAGTGCGTGAAAGGTGTCACATGGCAGAGTTACTGCACACTATGTATGCGAAAATATTAATCACATATATTTCAATTTTATGTCCAATGTTAATTGAAATGAAATGTTGTGTGGCCAGGGCCTCCCGTCGGGTAGACGCGGTCACCTGATGCAAGTCTTTTGAGTTGACGCCACTTCAGTGACTTGCATGTCGATGGGGATGAGATGATGAAGACAACAAAACACTCAGTCCCTGAGTGGAGAAAATCTCCGACCCAGCTGGGAATCTAACCCAGGCCCATTAGCATAACACTCCATCATGTTGACCACTCAGCTATTGGGGCAGAGCAATGTTTATTGAAGTAAACAAAGTCAATAAACTGTTGCGTAATTGGTGCATAACATTTATAGTAAGTCTGGGAAAATAAATAAAAAAAAAAAAAAAAAAAAAAAAAAACAGGTTACCAGAAAATTTGAAGTTGATGAAAAAAATTCCCAGAATACGTGTTGAACAAGCACTTAATCACAACAAAGAAAACCTAAATGATATAATGGCTCAGTGCAATTCAAGTGTACAATTTATAGCAAGATTGGATTATCAGTGGTGACAAATTCATTTGTTGAACTGGAACAAGAGGGAAAAAGAAGAAGAAGAAGAAGAAGGAATGAAGTATTGCATTTCAGAGATGCTCAAAGGGAATCCAGATTTGAGTAATTAGCGACTATTGCGATTACTCTCCTAATACTGCCTCATTCCAATGCCGATGTCGGGAGACTATTTAGCAGTATGAATGGTATAAAAAACAAGTAGAGGAATAGAATGAAGTTAAATCTTTTAACTGCTATATTAAGAATACACTGTGGTTTGAGGTTGGAAGGAAAATGCTGCAATGAATATGAAATTCCAGTAAATGTTGTACAACAAATTGGTACCAAACAATTGTATCAACCTAAAACCAATGATGATGATGATGATGATGATGAATTCATTTAAATAATTAGCTGCTGTTATAGAACTTTTTGTATGTTCCTGACTTTGTCTTGTTGATTTATTTATTGTATGTTCATTTAATGATTGTGAATATTTTATTACTTAATAATACAGGAAACTAATTATTAATATACTTATTGTTTTATTTCATAATAATTTAAAACATTTTATTGGAAATCTTAGGGATTGTGAGAGTAGGGGCATTTCCGTTGGTGGCTTTCTGGTAGTTTTTGCACTTGAAACTGGTGGGGAGCCCACTTTAACTGTTGGCAACACTGCTTCTGGGTGCTTCACTTTCTTTGTCAGGCAGTACTTTGATATTTACAAGAACCATGAGGGAACAAAATCTATGAAAACCCTTGAGAGAAGTGTTTGGATTATGAAAGATATAGGACAGGTGTGCTGTCTTTCTCCTCTACTGTTCCAACTGTAAACAGATTAAGTAATGTGGGAAATAAAGATTCAGAATAGGAAGAAGTGAGGAAAGTTTAAAGGGTCTGCTGTATGGAATCAACAGTCTACTGAGCAAAGAATATGTACTAACAGAAAAGCAACAAAAGGTTAAAGTAATGAAAAACACAGAAATGAAATAAGTGACAAACATTAAAAATTCAGGACCACGTGGTAAGTGAAGGGAAGGAACTCTGCTACGAAGAAAAATAATGCTTGGCAGATGAACCAAGGAGAACACAACGCACATTGGAATACACAAGGAGAGCACTCGTCACAAGAAATCTACTAGTATCAAACTTAGGCCCCAAAATGAAGAAGAAACTTCAGAGAATGTATGCCTGGCAGTTAGCATTGTATGACAAGTAAATCATGGATTGTGGGAAAACTGGAAAAGAAGGGAATCAAAATATTTGAGAAGTGGTGTTACAAAAAGATGCTGAAAATTAAATGACTAATAAAAAAAATAGGTTTTCCACAGAATTGGCAAGAAAGGAGAATGTGGAGACGTGTAACTAGAAGGGACCACCAGAGGCCATAGAGGGGGGGAAAAAACCGTATGGTAAGACAAAGATTGGATACACAAGGTGTCCCAGAACTGCTGTGACAAACTTCGAGGGGTTGTAGAGGGTGTCTCGAGGAAAAAATCGAGGAGGAACCGATGTTTGGAAATGTTGTTCAATAACACTGCACAACACCTAAGTTGTAGGTGCTGGTACTAGGCCGTCGCTTCAGCAGGAAAAGTGACTTTATAAGCTGACGGACCATAGGCGGAATGTCTCGCAATGTTGTTTGTTATTCAGTGATCACAACTGATTGTCATGATCACCAGTGAGGGTGATGGAGTTAGCTGTTGTGAAGAAAGGTCTCATTTCCCATGAATTTGGTGCTCTGATCCTGGAACCCTCTAAAATCCCAATTTTTTGGGTATACAGGAGAGAGATAAACTGCAAATGGAAATCTATGTCCAAAACCGCCATCCACTGAGGCAACAGAGCATCACATTCACAGGAGACAAGGCCTGTCTACACAGAAATTAGCATGAAAAACTTTCATAGCACTACAGGAGGCCACAGAAACCAGAGAGGATAAGAATCCCTTCTCTAGCAGCAACCATGGCAATAAGCCATGATCACTGAAAAAACAACATTGCAAGATTTTCCATCAGTGCACCAAGTCATGTTTCCGGCCGAAGAGGTGACCTAGTTGCAGGTGGCGGCGCTTACAACTTCGACACTCAGCAGCGCCTTTTAATACCAGCAGTTTATACACAGAAAAAGCACAAAACAACAATGAGGGATGCTCATTTTTTTTCTTATACAGTTATTAGATTTCGGAGCACCTCTGTTCGCAAACTCCCTGGCAGCAATATTTACACCCCCAGGTGGATCAAGCTATTCTTTTCTCTGGGGTGGAATAATGTGGTAATTGTTATGTTGGCAATGTACACACTTCCATGGACATACTGGAGCTCTGCTTATTTTTGTACGGCACGACATACCACCCGGTGTTGTACGAGTCATAGAACAGCCAGCACAGCTCCAGCCAACTATCAGCACCCCCTAATACAAAAAACAATATAATCACAATCCATTTACCTCATTTTGATAACACTGCCCCAAGAATTAGTTCATGCACTTTGCTCATGAGTTCTCATAATCCCAGCCTTCTCCATCTTGTGGAATTTGATACCACATAGATTCCATCTTTTTTAAAATCATGTTTATCTATACTTACTAAACAGTGGTTTATTGGCTACAAATCATGCCAGCGTTACACTATATTTCTGTAAAAGAAACAGTCATAGCTGTAATAATATATTAGTTTGTAAATAAAGTAGTCCAGGTGGAACAGGGGAAGTAAAACCCATCATTTATCCCAAGAGAAAGAAAACATCCGAAACATTTTCCTAGTGTGGCAGGCACCTTAGATGTACCACCTTCTCAGAGCTTGGAAAGCACACTGAACACCTGTAAGAATGACCAGGAAGCAACCCCACACTGTTTTTACGATTATGTTTTCTTAATAATGTTCACCTTGGAAACCTAATACTTAATTTTTCTACACTTTTAATGAAACCAAACAAGAATTTCTTTTGTAAGGTCAGCATAGAAGCTTTAATCCAGCATATTCTGACCTAAAAAGCATACAATTTTGTGCATAGTATCAAATTGCATACCTTTTCTGCATGATTTGTGTTACTTTGTGTTATTAGATTGTTACACTTTTACCAATTAAATATTGGCACTGCACTGAAGTATAAAGATATTTAATAGTATACTGAATAACAATGCAAGAAAAACTACTGTTTGATGCACTCCCGATACACAACATCTCAAGTCCATTTATGCAATTTTTATAAAAATTAAATTTGTAAGCAAATACTTTTAACTCAGTCCATCATACAAGAGCACATATGACATTTGGAACAAAAACATTGAGAATAAAAGAAAACTGTAATTCAAGGACTAAATTATTATTATTAACAATTCCAATGAAATTCTCATCCACTTCAAATAAAAGTTACAAACATCTGAAACAGTTTACAAATCTGTATAACATAATTACCTTTGTGAAAAACAAGCAGATGCTCTGGTTCTGAGAAAACACATAATAAATACAAAAAAAGGTAGCAGGTAAACACTAAAAAGATGGAACAATGAACATAATAAGTAACTGAATTCATTATAAATAAAAACAGAAATATGATATGTATATATAATAGCTGACAAATTACATACACATTTTAATTCCTTCACATTCAAGGAAAGAAAACTAAGATGTACTTGTGAACTTATGACAAAGCCTTTACCTGCAATAAACCACCCCCTAAGTTACCAAAAATTTGTAAGCAATTTCAGTATACTACGAATGAATAGCATTATAAAAGACAGACATTTTACTTGTGAAACAAGGTATAATAGTTTCTGGAGTATCATCACTGACTACAAATCAGATCTAATTTCATATCATTAGGCAAAAACATTTTCAGGATTCTATTTTCAATTGTGTCCCAGAAAACTAGGACAGACTGTAAATGACAAAGGCAATATTCTGCACACAAGCAATTCAGACTAAAGTATACACAAATGAAACACAAATGGTAATATTCTGCACACAAGCAATTCAGACTAAAGTATATACAAATGAAATACAAATACATGATTAGGATTTTCTAATGAAACATACAATTCAAATTATGTTACAGATATTGTAGCATGTTAGTTTGGTAAGTAGAGCAGTTTAGAGCTATCCTTAACATGGTTTGAAATACAACAAGAGAATTTCAGATGCTTTAGGGGGTTAATTTTCTTAACTTAGACTGCTTTAATTTTCTGAAGAAAAGGAGGAGCAAACCATATTAAACATGTCTCATTTTTTCTACTTATGAGTAGATGATGCCACACAATCTTAAATTCAATACATACATTTGTCAAACTCTTATGCACTTAAAAGCAGCAAAGAAGAAGAAGAAGAAGTAAAATAAAAATTAAACAGCAGATGGTGGTCCACAAAAATTTCAACTGCACATCTTACCACATAAAAGTAAATTTTGTTGGCATTCTTTTTGATTTCCTGTTAACATGCCATTATATTTGCAAAAGGGTACTGAAATGAATAGGACATTGTATCCTTTATCAATAATCATGCATACATTAACAGATCTTTAGAAAAATAGTTACTGTAATAATAGTAATACAGAGCTCAACAAGTATACTTTTATCTGACAGAGTGGGCTGTATCTCCAATTTTTCACTCCACACATCCTGGAATCAGCCTGTTATTGTTCACTTCCATAAAATGCCCCACACTCCATGTGACAAGAGCCTTCATTCTTTTTAATTATACAACATTACAATCATTCTATTATTATCGACAGATTCATTTGCATACAAGGAATATTACAGTCTCGATAAGAGAGGAACTAGCGCCTAAAACTGGGCCTCCCTGCCAGTCTTGATGAAAATCTGCCGCCCCTCCACTGGCTGCCACCTCGAGAGACAAAACTCCTGCCAAAAGAATTTCTTATTCCAGGTACAATCTTCATGACTGGTGTCCCACTTTCACTACTTGGGCCAGTAATACGCTGCAAAATAAAAAGTTCGAATTCAGTTGCTGTTTGACTATGATGATGATGATGATGATGATGATGATGACGACGACGATTACTACTACTACTACTAGCACTAGCACCACCACCACCACCAACAACAACAACAACTGACAGATTGAACAACATGTTGTACTTAAAGGAACAAAACTGGCAAATGTAAACATAATGTAGGGAGTACCCCAAGAGAGTGCTGTAAGGTTGCTATTACAGTAGAACATCGCTTTTACGTTCCCAGAATTAATGCTTTCCCGCCGTTTTCAATATTTTGTTATCGTTAGTGTCAAATTTCTTATGTTTGCAATATCAATTTGTAAGAACTCTGCGTTAACATATGAATAAATTTTACTGTATTTTACATTTTAGGGAACACTGTTGGTGAGAAAAAACTGATGTAAATTGACAGAAAATGATGCTGGGGGGTGTTGGCCTTCAAAGTTTTTGATGTCAGGGCACTCAACTCCGCAGATCTGAACTGGTAAAAGTTGGAACAATTTGTGCTTTGTCTCCAGTCCACTGAAGAATCTGGTTACACCAATCAACCACCTAGGTGGGAGTAACCAGATTCATTCGAATAAAGATATCACGACCAATCACAGCAGTTTCCAAACTGTCTCTACTGTGCATGTGCAGATTCATGATCATTGAGATCGCCGTGTCATGTTTGTATTACTCGAATGCATATTTCATGTTTCATTGTTTGACCACTTGCTGCTCTAGTTGTAATCTTTGCATTTCTAATATGATTCTGGTTTAAATATTGAAACACTGCACAGGTTATGCATTTTCCCATGTTAAGCATGATGTGTTTCAAGAATACAATCTGACCGTCAAATACAAATATTTACGTAACACACAATGCGAGTGATACTTTTCCGCATGTTTGGCTTTTTGCTGGAGGAAGCACAGTACCTTATCAGCTCAAAAAGACAACTACAGCACAGTGAATAAGAGGTAGATTGACACACACACACACACACACACACACACACACACACACACACACACACACACCGCAGAAAATACTTACGTAAATATTTATGCCTGACAATGATAATAAAATCTCAAAATGTGTCGTGCTAAGCATGAAAAAATATGTAACGGTGGAATATTTCATTATTTAAACACAAAATGGCACAGCTGCAGGCCTGCCAAAAACGTTGACTACGATAAATGAATGAAATCAAACGTTTCTACTTCCGAGATAGTTACCAGTTTCAGTTACGTCAACAGCTAAACACAGTACAAGATTCAGATAACCTTTTGTGTGTATTATGTACAAACACTGTGGTGACAAAAGTCAGAGGAAACCCCCTAATACCGTGTTGGACCTTCTTTTGCCCGGTGTAGTGCAGCAACTCAACTTGGTATGGACTCAAAAACTCACTGGAAGTCCCCTGCAGAAATACTGAGCCACACTGCATCAACAACTCACTGGAAGTCCCCTGCAGAAATACTGAGCCATGCTGCATCTACAGCTGTCCACAACTGCAAGTTGCCAGAGCAGGATTTTATACATGAACTGACCACTTGATTATGCCCCATAAACGTTCGATGGGAATCACGTCAGGTAATCTGGGTGGCAAAACCATTTGTTCAAACTGTCCAGATGTTCTCTAAACCAATCATGTGGCCTGGTGACATGGCACGTTCTTGTTTGGGAATATGAAGTCCATGAATAGCTGAATATGGTCTCGAGGCAGCTAAACATAACCATTTCCAACAAGTGGTTCAGTTGGACCAGAGGACCCGGTCCATTCCACGAAAATACAGTCCACACCATGACAGAATGACCACTAATATGCACAGTATCTTGTCTTGTTGACAACTTGGGTCCGTGGCTTTGTGGGGTCTGCACCACACTCAAACCATACCATCATCTCTTACCAACTGAAATTGGGACTCATCTGACCAGGCCATGGTTTCCCAGTGTTCTAGGGTCCAACCAATATGGTCAAGAGCCCAGGAGATGCACAAAAGGTGATGTCATGCTGTTAGCAAAGGCGTTCGTGTCAGTCATTTGCTGCCATAACCTGTTAATGCCAAATTTCGATGCAATGTCCCAAAGGGTGTTGCTTGTTTGTTAGCACTGACATCTCTACACAAAAGCCACTGCTCTAGGTCATTAAGTGAAAGCCGTCAGCCACCGCGTTCTTTGTGGTGAGAGCTAACGCCTGAAATTTATTATTCTCAGCACACTTTTGACACTGGTTTTGAGAATACTGAATTCTCTAATGATTTTCGAAATGGACTGTTCCATACGTCTAAATCCAACTATCATTACACATTCAAAGTCTTAATTCCCATTCTGCAGTCATAATCATGTCGGAAACCTTTTCACATAAATCCCCTGAGTACAAATGACAGCTCTGCCAATGCCCTACCCTTTTATACATTGTGTATGCAATACAACCACCATCTGTATATCTGCATTGTGCTCCCCCATGGCTTTTGGCAACTCAGTATGTGTCTTGTATAAATTATGAAAATGCAAGGGGGTGGGGGGATCCTACACTTAACTTTTACTGTTTAAAAAGTCAATTCCCACATTTCAAAATTTCCTGCTTTTTACACCACTTTTTAAAGTGCCTTGAAAAGTGTAAAATTAGGGTTTCACTGTATTTAAAGTTTATATTAATGACCCAGTGGATAACACTGAAGGCTGTGCAAGGCTATTCCCAAACAATGTTGTTGTCTACAGGAAGGTTGGAAAATGAACAGACTGCAGCAAAATGCAGGAAAACGTACAGGGGATTGACAAATGGGGCAGGGGTGGTCACTGACACTGAACATAAGGAAATTTAACATATTGCACAGAAATAGGGGACGATCTCCACTACTGTTAAACTGCACTATTGGCAACAGATCACTGCAAACAGTAACCACAGTAAAATACCTAGGAGTAACCATCAGGAAAGACGTAAAGCAGAATGAGCAGATGCCAGATTGAGATTCACTGGGAGAATTTTATGGAAATGTAATTCATCCACCAAAGAAGTGGCTTACAAAACAGTCGTTCGATTGATTACTAAATACCATTCATCACTGAGAGTTCAAAATGTGTGTGTGTGTGTGTGTGTGTGTGTGTGTGTGTGTGTGTGTGTGTGTGTGTGTGTGTGTGTGATATATAATTACAAAATTAACAATTTTTAGATTTTTCCCCTTTACTGGTACTGTGACACCTTGCTTCTTGCCAAATTTCATGACTATGCCAACGGGAAGTACCCAAGAGGTTTTGATGAACACACACACACACACACACACACACACACACACACACAGAGAGAGAGAGAATATTTTTTCGTGTTATATAGTGACAAATTAATAGCTCTCAGATTATTTCCTTTTCTTGTACTGTGAAACCTTGGGATTCTTGATCCATGGGAAAGTGAGTTTTCAAGTAGTAAAATATGTGTATGTGACATAAAGGGCCAGATCTTTTGACTGCATTGATTTAGAAGCTTAAAATTTTTACACTGCAAAGATATAAATATTAACTTCATATCTCTACCCACTCCTGAAAAAAAAAGTTCTTAACAGACGAACAGATAGACAGATAACAAAGCGATCCTATAAGGGTTCCATTTTTACAGACTGAGGCACGTAACACTAAAAAGCGGGGTGTCTTGACATAGTATCTTTACCTCAGTCTGAGAGCATTACAGAGATGATCAATGTACTCCAGTGCCAGATGTTAAAGAGAGGCATTGTGAATCACAGAGGGGGAAAGAATGGGACATCAAATTACTTCCTGCCACATGTCTCGTGAAATTTATTGTGACAAGAAAATGACAGTAATAAAAGGTCATACAGAGTTTTACCCACAATCATTCTTCCAAGATATCGGTAGTTAATAGACCACGGAAGGGGGAAACAGATAACGGTGCCAGAAGTACTCTCTGCCACACATCTTAAGGTGGCTTGCGGAGTATATATGTAATTGTACCAGTAGTACTAAAACACACATGTACCAATTACTTGGCAAAGCGAACTGAACATCTGGCCAGAGTGAGAGACTGGCAAGTTCAGTGTTTGAAAGACAGGGAGGAGACATAATAACAGCCTATGTCCAGTTCTTAAAAGAGGGTCAGCGCCACATGCTATACACCCTGCCTCACACAGCACTTTTTACAACACTCCACGCAGACTATCACTGTGACATTTATTCATGGCATTATGTGTCAGAAAGAATCACTGTCCAAATTAACCATGATGTTTTTACAAAAACCCAACATGAAACACTTTTTTTTTTTAAATTATATCATCTCCTTCATGTACAATTACTCATTTATGATGGCACTTTCTATTAGAAATTCCATAGACAGAACAATTTTCCTCGGAGTTCCTTTGTTAGCTACAGAGTCCAGATCTGTGCAATAAATGGCTGGTAGTTCTTTTTATGGTTGATAAAACTGCAGAAATTGCTGCCTAATATCACATCTATCCATATTGACAATGGGATATTTGTTATGTGCACTCTTCTTCTTCTAAGCAGATACTTCTATCCCACTCACCTGAGCACCACATCCCTCCTTCCATAATTTACACACCATTGGTTTACTCAAATTTTATACTAAGATGGTATCTGTTCTTTCAGACATGTATAATGGGCGGGGGCACTACGAATGTAGTGTGGCACAATACGTTAAGAATGTGGGTTCTGCGGGAGGCGTGCCAGAGATAAATCCCCGCAGTCGCACTATGCTCTGTGTCCTCGGTGGCTCAGATGGACAGAGTGTCTGCCACGTAAGCAGGAGATGTCCCGGTCGGGGCATACATTTTCATCTGTCCCCGTTGATATATGTCAACGCCTGTAAGCAGCTAAGGGTTTTCATTTCATTGTAATTTTACTCAAATTTAATATTGTGCTTGCAAGTATCGCCACCTTCTTTGTCAGCCCTGTCGCTCCTTCTTCTCACAAATAAATTTAATTATCTTAATAGCAAGTTGTTGTAGCTACCAGTAGACTTTTCCAAAATCACTTTTCTTGCTGGCACTGCAATGTAACAACACATACTATTTCGAACTGAGATGTGGGTGTAATGGTCACTTGACCAAGTTAGTTCCCCTGTGGCCAGCTTACAGTTCACTAGACTGAGTAATCCCTCATGGCTCGAACCTTAAGTTTCAGTTTGCTAGTACATTTTCCCTACTATTTGAACTTCCATACGAGTTATCAAGCAAATCATGTTAGAAATTATAAATGCAAACAGCTGTCTGATGATGAACCTGTCAGTTTGATATTCGCAGGAGGGGATTTTTTTTAATAAAATAAATGGCATTATTAAATCATTAACAATTATTATTTTTTTCTTTACTTACTGTTATTTAAGACTTAACCTGTATAGCACGCTCACTTAGCCATGTGCATTAGCAGTCCACTTCTGGAATTCAGGGAGGCACACCAGACACGGGATCAAATCTGCCTGGCAGATTAACGGTGAGGACCAGTATGCCGGCCAGCCTGGATGTGGTTTTTGGATGGTTTCCCACATATAAGTGAATACCGAGCTGGTGCTCAGATACCACCAGACTTACACTATTCGCAAATAATTTATCTGAAATGTTCTCACAGTTTCACGCCAGATAATATTAGATGCAGACACTTGTGGTTCACAAATTTCATCCAATGGAAAGGGGGGGGGGGCTCCAGGAAAGGGTAGTGACAGGAGGGGCATACAGCCAACCCCTACCACAAACATTTCCAAATCTATATTAATGTACCAATCCTGTGAAGATACAAGATAAAAAAAGTGGTACAAATTAACCTGCACAAAATCAATTACACTAATGCTATCACCAAGTTCACACACAGTTAGGGGACATTCTCTGAGCGCACAGCTGGAGGAAAATGAACATGCACACACATTCACCTATGTGTAGTACTGTGCATAGCAAAGTCTAATTTGAAATACTTCAGCTACACTTAAAAATGAACAAAGGCAGAAAATAAGTTGACAACTGAATACCCAGTCAACAACCAATCATCAGATGTGGAGCAAATGCTCTGACTCTGGTGGTATGCGGAAGGAACCATTCCAGCACTTCCCTTTAAACGTTTTGGAAAATCTGGATAGCCAGATGGGAATGTGAACCGCTGTCCTCACAAACACAGGTCCAGTGCCTTACCACAGAGCCACCTCACTCACTCAGCTGCATTTAGGAACATTTTCTAATAAAACTTAGTCTTATATTTTTTTTGTTTAAAGATTACAAAAAAGTATTGATACTTTTGCTGAATTCGGTATGTGCTCATAGCTTACAAAAGATGTTATAATAAATGGGGTAAAGAATGCCTCCTGACAACAGATCTGTCAGCAAAGTTACTATTTAACAGCATTTGACAATAATTTTAATGTGCAAAACCACAATGTGCATTATGCATTATTCAGTAAAGTCTACATTTCTGCATGTTTGTTATGATGACATAGAAACAAAAAGAAACCACAATGTGCACTATGCATTATTCAGTGAAGTCTACATTTCTGCATGTTCATTACGACGGCACAGAAACAAAAAGTCTGTTAGTAATAAACTTCAAATTACTAGTTCTGTGAAGAATGGTGATACAAAAGCAAGTTTAGCACATGAATGCTGTGTGCTTAAAGGAATTACCAGGGGATGGATGAAAGAAGAGAATAATCTCAAACATTTTGTAAACACAATTGAAAGTGATGTGGGAACAAACAGAAAAAGGACAAAACTAGGAAGAGACAATATACTTGACAGTGATTTTTAATGAAGCCAAGTGAAGGTGTTCCCCTTCCAGGCCAATCATAAAAGATCAACCTGCAAAATTTCACTTTGATTTATATGGTGACAAAGACTTTACTGCTTCTGACAGAAGGGTTTCGAGGTGGAAACGTTACCACATAATTAGCTGAATGAGCACAGAAGTAGTAGTACTGTCTTTCAACGGTGATTCTGCTTCATATTTCCTGGAATTCTGAACAATATAATCATAGGTAAAAATTTAAACAATCATCAAGTGTACAATTTTAATGAAACAATATGTAGTACATACAGCATTGCATTATGTGCTGCTTCAAACTTTGCACGTGAAGTCTGTTATTCCACAGCTCACTCTTGAATCACTACAGTTATGGTATAATGAGTGAATAAAGCAAGTTCCCTGACAACGCATCTCCTGTGTAGGTGAGATTTGACTAAATGTGGAAAACAGACAACAGAGGATATCTGTCTATGGTCTATGAATACTTGAAAACAAAGAGAACCTCGTATATGTGCATGATACAGTATTAAACTCACAAATTTGTTGAAAAACTGAATCTGATAACACATAATAGACGGCACAAGATCTATTACAAGAAGACAAGAGTACACTGACAACAGACACAATAAAGAAAACCAAGCGGAAGTGATAATTATAAAAATCAAGACTAGTCTGACATATCTTAGGAGACGGATAAATCAAACTGATTTAATAAAGATGCAAATAAAGGAAGATAGAACTTGTGAACCACTTGACACAGAATAGACACAATAAAATGGCAATATTTTATGAAGTAAAGTTGAAAGTACACTATAGGTAAGAGTCCTGAACTTTAAATAGGAAAGGAGAAATGGAGGAACTCTAGAAATAATCCTATAGAAGGTTAGTGAACAGCAAAAAGGAAAACAACGGTCATGGAGGAAGAGTAAAACCTAAGGTCTATATCAGCTCAAAAAAGAATGAGTTAAGAGCAGATTAAAAAAGAAATTTTCAAATAACAAGAAATTTCCAACTATGATACGGAAAGCCATGGTGGAACGTAAATAATTTAAGAAATAAAGGTAACAACTCACCAAACAGTGGCACTGAGCAGATGAGCTACAAAGCTACGATTCTGGCACCGTGTTGCCGTACATGTTACAAATCAAACTAATGGAGGGAACTCCAAAGGATTCCACGAAAAACACAGTACAATGGCCAAGAATATCTAGTCAGGAAAAGGGGGAACAGCATCAGGGAAAGAATGAAGGGACTGTGGAAGGAGAAGGGACAAACAACCAAACCAAGAAAGAGAAAGGAAGATGCACGTCACATTATAGCTCCTGTTCCCTCGTGATGTGGAGAGCTGCAACTATTAAGAAAATCTACGTAGAAGTGCATCAGATATGAGCTGTACAGATGGCTGTGTATCACAGAGGTACACAATTTCTTGCTAACATCACTCGAAAATTGCAAAGATTGTTGTAGTTAATTGACTCTGTGCTTTTCAAATGTATCATTTGGGTACTAGTCTTAAAGTAAATCATGAAAAACTTCCATAGGATGGTAAGATGGGAACTGGAACCCTGGTTCTGCTCACTGCAAGTCCAGCCTATTAATTATGGTGCTACCTCATTCACTCATGTGTACAGAATATTTCTTAAGACAAAATGGCACAGCAGCTAACCAGAGCAACATGCCACAACTTGCACAGTAGTGCAGCCCATAAAAATTAAACACAGACTCAAAAACTGTGAACAGAGTTGTAAGAAATAAAAACATGTTTTTGAAGTATGTTCTTACCGGTCTAAAACCAGCCTGTTTTAATGGTTGTCTACTAGTTATCGTAACACCTAACCTCGTTTTCACGCTCCGAGTAGTAGCATTTTCTGGATTGCCTGAAACAGAAACATCAATACCAATATACATGTAAGACAACACTGTACACTGTTAAAACATTATCAGTAACAGTATTCTGCAAAATGCAAACAGCAGTCCTTACACAGAAAACAGACTAATGGAATTGTAAACTACCGATGAGTCCAACATGAAAAGTTGAAATCGCTAAACTGAGCAAGGTTCCAGTCCCAATGGAATCCTTATCACGTTCCATACAGGATTTCCAATGGAGTTTTCATAAAATACCATATACAACTCAAACAAAAATCTGTGCCCAGTATTTGGAAGAACTCACAGGTCACACATACTTCCAAGGTGGGTAGCAGAAGCGATTCACAGACCATCGTCCAATATCACCGTGATCCATCTGTTGTAGACTCTTGAATATATTGTTATCTCATACACAATGCACTGTTTCGAATAAAACAACCTTCTTCGTGTCAACCATCATGAATTTGTGAAATATTGGTCACGGACAGGGATTGGAAAAATATGCATTTGTGATAAGTCCAAATGTAGGTGCAATTCTGGCTCAAAATTGAAAAATGTGAAAGTTATTTTGATACAATTTGTATCCAGGTGAAACAAAGAAAAATCCAGTATGGAATAATGACAATACCATGAAAAGGATAGATTTCTACTCACCACATAGCGAGGATGTTGAGTTGCTGATAGGCACAACAAAAGAATGTCAAACACATAAGCTTCTGGCCAAAAAAGGCCTTCATTGGAATTAGACAAAAACACACACAGTCTGAGGCTGCTGTGGTCGCGTGTGGGAGAGTTGCGTTTGTGTGAACGGGTGTGCGTATGTTGTCCAATTCCAATGAAGGCCTTTTTGGTCGAAAACATTTGTGTCTGACAGTCTTTTGTTGTGCCTATCTGCAACTCAACATCTCCACTATATGGTGATAAGCAATCTATCCTTTTCATAATATTGCATCCAGATGAACTATTTTATCAGCAACAGTTACAGATAACTTTATTTTCTGTGTATAAATATCTACAAAGTAATCCATTTTTGGGTATTGGTATTTTGGAATATCTTGCGATGCCACATTAAGAAAGAGAATGTGCATATCACAGTGTTTGCAGAGGTGTGTGCCCACATGTGCACAAAAGCTTCAGTGTGCCAAAAAGTTATGCTGTGGTGTCGCGTCAACGAACAGATGGGAGAACTTATGGTCTCTACATATTATATAGGAAGTGTGGCAACACAGGACAACATGGAAGATACGGCACGTAGAACAAAGACATATGCGAACAAGACTGTCAACAAGGCAGCCGATGGGAATGACAGAATCAACAAAAATCAAAATACATTGACTGGTATTGCTGTCCAGTCACTATCAACATGAGCTAGCCGAAGATATAAAGTTTATTGTTTGTAACATGCCAACAAATGTTTCTAATGCCAACGAATAAGATGATTTCAATTTCAATTACACCAAAAATTTTGGCGACCATCAGTTTGTGGTGTTACTTCTGGTTTTTGTAGATATAGATGCCCTAAACACAATGCTGTCTGCTAACTAATGTTGGCGGTGACCAGGAAGCAATAAAAGTCAGTCAGTGAATTTGATCATTAATTCAGCTACCATGCTGAAAGTCTTTCTCGAAAGCACGTAGTTCAGTTCAGTTTGGTTTTATTTTGTAAACTGATTGTTATCTTGTGTTGTGAAGTATGAGTTACACGACTGTGAGTGCATATGAAAATATACGAGTCAGGGCTTATATGCCACAAATTCAAAACCAACGTTCTCCAGATTTTGCAACTCTCGAATTGTGTGAGAGAAGTTAGAAAGGAAGATAACATTGAGAAACATCTTAAATCAGAGACACTCTGTTCACTAGCAAGACAAATGCTGCTGCTTCTCAAAAGAAACAATCATCAATTGTTGAAAGCTTAAATTAGTCCTAAAAAAAGAAAACAATGTAAAGAAAAGTTGAGTAAAAAAACTGTTTAACTATTTGTAAAAGCAAATACTCCACTATAGAAGCTCAAAAATCATGCCTTACGGGCATGGACTGCTGGATTCTCAAATGGAAATCTACCATGTGGGAAGACTGTGTAAGAAATGTTTGTCAAATAAGCAAGTTGTTTTTGCGACTTCAGATTGGGAGTATGATGGAAATAGATGAAAAAAGCAGTCCTTGGTTCTGATGCATTAACTCATAGGACAATATGTTAGTTTTGTGCGCAACAAGAACATCTCATTGGTTTCGGACCTTAAATAGTGAATTAAACTGCATACTCAAGTCTTCTCATTGCTGTACTCCGCAAGAGTAATGATCAAAGTGACAAGTATATGTCATGCACATCCTGTTCAAAAAAATAAATTTAAAATACTATGAGATGTAATATACCATTTTATACTGAATAAAAAGAACCTTGTAAAAACACAGACCTACTGGACCAACTTTGCTGCCCAAACTAACTTCTAGCTGAGCTCACACTATTGCGTTTACTTTGTCACTTGTGTTTCATGATGTTTTTTCTATTGTTTCTAGAAACTGCTTCTGACCACAAGAAGCTCACAAGTGAGTCTGTAGCTGGAACAAAAGTAAGTGTCCTGTGTGAAGAAACAGACAGAATGGGACCCTGTGTTTTTGTTGTCCTTCTTCAAGTGGCATATTTAGAATACTGCAAGTTATTCCCTGCTGCTGTAAAATTCCTTGAGTCGGCTAATGCAACAAACTGCTCTCAAATAACATTAGATAAACTAAATGATGCAGCACAGGTGTTTGTAACTGACAATGCGCCACACACTACAACAGGTTATGGAACTCTAAAAGGCCATTGTTGCGACCATCTAATCACGAGTATTGTTGGTTACACAAACTCAGTTTGGTTGGCAAAGTCTGGACAACAGCTATGTCTGATTTAAATGAATTTGCAACAATGATAAAGTATAAACATAAACACATTCAGTTTTTAAAATCAGAGTGGAAATTTAAAGAAGATGAAATTTTTCTGATACTGTATTTAACCGAGTATAAGATGACCCTGAATGTAAGACAATATATTTTTTTATTTTTTTTTATTTTTTTTATTTTTTTTTTTTTAAGGCTCCTAGAGAAATACTTATTTTTAACATGTTCTGGCTAATCAAAATTACAAACTTTTATTGATGTAAGGTATCTGCCTAAAAAAGGTAACATTACATCTATTCTAAACTAATGCCATTTACTGACTGTCTACATGTTAGTAACGCAAATGAGAAATAAAATAAACAAAAAGAAATTGTTTACATTAATTTTTATCTTCACTGCCTTTTTTGTTTACTTAGCGTGTTGTCTGTGGTATTATTATTTTTAATCATCATCGTTACCATCCTAACAGGGCAGCTGTGAACCTCATATCTTCATTGTCACAAATACTTGGCTGTTTCTTCCGAATATGTTGTGATTTCTGAAGTTGTCTTTGTGGTGGGACCTGAGAAAACAGCTGGTTTTTTTCCTTTTTCTTCTTCCCCCCCCCCCCCCCCCAAACACATAGTGGGCTTCACATCTATACTGATGTGAAAATGTTACAATGCCTCTTGCTTCTAAACACATCGTCTGTGTGCTACTCTCTCATTGGCTGTGTAGAACCAGCAGCTAAGATACCCTCTATCATTCCCATCAGTCTAGATTTTTAGTCTATCATGCAAAAATTTATGCTACTGTTGAGTATCTGTCCAGTTTCAAAGTCAGTTCAATACTGAATATGTATGGATGCAGGACAACTGCAGTTTAAAAATGGTAGATGTTCATAAAAAGAAGTATGCAGCACAAATTCTCACAGTCGCCTTCATGACGAAATTTGTTGCCTGCTCAGCGCTCCCCTCCAAGCACTTATCGTATTTCTCAGCCAAGCTGGTGTAACTGTTTCCCCTGCAACGTTGTGCAGTGCTGTGCTTAAGCAACAGTGAAACATGGAAGGCAATTTCTTCTGGGGTGTAGGTCACATGTAACAACAGCAACTGATACATAAATAACAGATCTCGATCATAATTAAGTCCAATTCTCAAACCTTTGCTTATCCCGCAATCTAGTCACATCTGTTGATACTATCTTCACAACGGGTCTTGCCACTGTAATTTATTTTTGTGATAATTCCAGTCAGTTTAATGTGATTATTTCATTTGTTAGACATTTAATTTTGGATTAATTTTCTTTCTTGTTTCATCTGAATTAAAAGCTGGTAACATTTTCCCCAGTGTTCCAACACATGACCTACCCACTTAGTAATTCATTACAGTTTCTCATACACAAATAAAATATTGACTTGGATTCAGAATCAAGTAGTGGTTTTTGAAAGACAAGATATTCGCGTCTGAATGTTACCTTTACTTCAACATAAATGCATGTATATGGTGCCCATACATGTTTCAGAACTTTTGATGCAAATCTGTTCAAATAGAATAAAAGTTTGTAAGCTGATAGAATTTAGTGTTATTTCTTCCTGTGTTTAACAAGATTGTCAATTTTTAAGCAGAGCATTAGACTGTTATACTGGCTAGTTCATAGTTTCTCACATATCCCTTGCACTAGTGCCGTGAGTCAAGTGTCACGCAACTGTTCGAGCGAGGTTGATACTGCGTCAAGCACTTCGGCATATCAGGAAATCTCTAGCCTATTTGAATGCAAGTATTGTTTACCAAGGCCTGCCCTTTGGGAGTGTTCAAAATAAATTTGCACAAAACCACAATAGTCAAAGCTTCATCGGTAATTGTAAGATGACTCCTATATTAATCTATTAAACAATGTAAAAGAACTGATCTCACTAGAAATAGTTTAATTTGCAAATCAAGACAACCCATATTTTTAGAATGAATTTGAGAAAATACCTCATCTTATAATCAGGTAAATATGATAAATTGTATTTTGGGTATATCAGAAAAGTGAGATTCTCCCTTAATCCTCTGAAGTTCACGTTCTGTGACACACAATGTGAGAATATCTGTCAAGGATGTGTACTTACTCAGTATTCCCGCAGACATCTTTCCTGTTGTTGAAAGAATCTTTCTGACCACTGCAGGTTCAATAGGTGTGCTCCCTTTTTGACCATCTTCCTTCAGTCCCAATCGTTCTTTTGCAGTTCCTGTTTCCTCATCTGCTCGCATGGTCCCAGTCTTTTCTGCAGAAAATGACATGTGTGTTAAATTGTATTTAATGACAATAGAACAGCACACAGGGTATATTTATTTATTTATTTATTGCAGGCATTGCAGTGTGTCTATAATAGGTCACACAATAACATAAGAAAAAGATAGAGTGCTACTTACCATAAAGATGATACGATAAGCTGCAGAGAGGCACAACTAAAAGACACTTACACATTAGCTTTCGGCCACAGCCTTCGTCAGAAAAATAAACACACACACATTCATTCCCACAAACGTGGAAAGCTAACGTGTAAGTGTCTTTTAGTTGTGCCTGTCTGCAGCTTAACGTATCATCTTTACAGTAAGTAGCAATCTATCTTTTCCTTACACTGTTGACGTTCCGACCTGGAGTTTCCATTGTTTGACAGGTCAGACAACACATTCATTACACTGACAATTCTGTATGTAACGGTATACAATTTTTTCTTAACTTTAATAATGCAATATTAAGATAGAGCGTGATCAATCCTTAACACAACTGCCTGGCGAGGATTTCTTTTCCCCACTGGCAGCCAGCAGGTGGTGGTGCTGGCAAGGAATATATTTCTCCTTGGCAAGGAGCATATTTCCCCTCTGCTGTGAGGCCTTTGTGTGTGTAGACATCTTGTGCAAGTATCACATATTTGTTAGGCAACACAACACAGTGTATTGAAAGTGTTTCAGGTAAAATGAGGAAATACAAGTACTCAATTTGCTAAAAAGTATTCATGTATTATTCATACATACATACATACATACATACATACATACAGAATCAATGCATGCAGTAAGGAGATTATTTCAAGAAGAATTTCTTGATGTTTACACTCCTAGTCAAGAGTATGACTCATTGAATGGTAAATAAATTTTGTGAAACAAGAAGTGTTCTTGATAGGAAACATAAACAACCACTTACAGTACTTACAGAAGAAACTCTGGATAACATTATATATGCTGTGGGAAGGTCTCCTTGAAACTCAATTCTATGTCGTTCTCAGCAAATGGGAATTTTGTCAGGCTCTGTTCAAAAAGCTACAAAGTTACCAAAGCTACAGCCCTATAAAATAACCGCAGTGCAAGAACTTAAACTGGGTGATCTTGCAAAAAGATTACAGTTTTGTGAATGGATTTTGAATAGGGTGCAAGACTGAGTAATTGACCATAAGCCAACTTTCTTTTCACACGAATCATGATCCCACATAAGTGGTTATGTTAATTCACAAAATAACTATTATTGGGGTTCTGAAATGCCTAACGAGAAACTCCCTGAGTGATCAAACAATAAGAGTATGGTGCATTATTAGTGGTGAGAGAATAACAGGCCCTGTTTCTTCCAGAAAAAAATTAACAGTGAGAAATGCGTGGGAAACATTTTGCAGCCTTTTTTTGGCCAATTAACTGAGAGAGAAAGTGCCTTCATGAACTTTCAGCAGGACTTTGCAGCAGCACATTCAATTAATTTCATTACAGGAAATCACTAACAACATATGACTCACTCTTTGCCCTGGTTTAATACCACCTGCAGTTTTTATCTCTAAGGGGCAGGGGGATTAAAAGAGGAAGTTTACAAATCAAATCCACACACTTAGGTACACTTAAAACAAAAATTCATCAAGAAGTTTCTTAAATTTCTCAGAGGGAACTGCAGAGTGTAATGAGCAATTTCCGAAGGTGTCAATAAATGCTTGAACAATGAAGGGGGCATAATAAAACACAATTAAACATTTAACATCACATCAGAATTAATATCAGAAAAGGACACATATAGAATTATATAACAGAAGCCACATGGTTCCAGCAAACATGGGTTGCCAAATGAGTCATTTGGGAGATAACAGTGAGAGTGAGTGTGTGTGTGTGTGTGTGTGTGTGTGTGTGTGTGTGTGTGTGTGTGTGTGTGTGTACAATAAGTAGCACTCTCCCAGTTAGTCCAAATGGACTTCAAATTTAAGCTTTTCAATTAAGTCTCTATTTAACTGGTATCAAATTTTCAAAATGTCTCATGGCTGGGGAATGCGGTTAGGCACGGACATACTAGGCCAACAAAGGCCAATGAATGACAACCAGCCGCTTTGTTGGCTGAGATTTGCTTAGTGTGTATGGGTGGCAAATTGGAGCCGAAAAAGCAGTCGGCCTCAGCTGTCATTCGGACATCCAATGGTAACATCAAATCATTGGCGGTGGGCTAGCCTTGGGAACTTTTTGCTAGTGTGGAAGTCAGCTCGAATCTTTGACAGTTGAATAGCAATATGCTGTGCCTGTTGAATGGGTGTGTATCAATTGTCTAAAAATGCATTAAGCTGGCATATGAATCTTCGGTAGCTAAGTATTTCAGTGTGACCATAAATGTTTCTGCAGCAGGTGCAACTCTTCTAAAAGAGGTTTCATATTTGGAAATTTTTGGGGCCTACACAATTCAGTAACATTTCAAAATCTATAGCTTCCATTCAGAAAGGATAACGAAATAGCCCATAATCCAATTAAGCTTTAAGGTCAGACATTAATTTTGTGCCACCTCGCTGCTCCATACTTTTTGAAAGACAGATCGTCCACCATCATAATTTCATCTTCTACCGGTCAGCCTCTCGCCCCAAGCCCTTCATTTGCCGAGGACAAGAGGCCAAACGCAAATGTGTTGGTGACCAACATTTGGCTAAATCCATTGGTTGTCATTTATTGGCCAAGTATGTATATGCCTGTAGATGTCTGACAGAGCACCAACATATTTTGCTGCTGTTGTGTAAGATGATATCTAAAGCAGTAAAGTGGTCCAAGATGGATAGGTTGAGTGGGCCTGTACTTTGGTCACCAAGACCACTCGACTTCAATCCTTTGGATTTTTTTGTCTGCAGTCATTTCAAAAGCAAAGTGTATAACACTCCCATTGATACAGTTGAAAAGCTGGAACAGCGAATTGCACAGTCTTCTTAGGATTTACACGATGAATCAGTGTGTTAAAGTCACTGTAGACAAGTGTAGCACTGCACTCAAGTGCGAGGACATGTGTAATGTTTCCTTTAACAGGTACAAATGTACTACAAATTTTAACATGTAACATGCTGAAATAGTATTACATTTCTTGTTAAGGTTCACAATGGGTGAAATCTGTGCCAATTTGGTCAGGACTTAACTGAAATACTCGTGTTTGTACTAACTTGGACAATATTTCACACTGAAGTCTGTGGCAGCTCATAACCGAACATTTAGAATTACCCTGCACATGGCTTGTTTGTTGACTCATGTTTCCTGTGTAAGTGTTTGATTCTATTATCATATACTTCCAACTGTGTCAGTTTTTGCTGTTAATTATGGTACTACACTCTGTATAAGACTACAATCAAATTCATCTACAAAACCTTCAAATTTTATCATAAATGACAACTGCCATTAGGCACATAATGTAAGGATGTCGATATGAAAGATTTAAATGTCAGAATATCGATATGAAACATTAACCAACACAAAATACCACTTCACTGATATCAGCTTTCAATTCAAACACACTTCACTTCATAAAATAAGTAAATAAAAATAAAACAAATGTTTCAAATCTCAAGTGAGGCAACCTTTGTAAGTGGGATAGGGTAAAACTTGATGTAATTTGGTACACATGAACTTTAGATAGCACAATTAGGCTCCATGGTGTAAGCAACATAGACAATTGTTTTTTAATAAAAAGTAAAAGACAGTCTTGATACCATACACAAATTATTTAAAAGAGGTGACTGGTTTCAATTTGTTTTAGATCATCATCAAACCATACTCCAAAGGTGGCAGGCAGAGACAGTGACATGGAGAGTGAATCCTATGTGCAAGACATGAATGTCAACATCCAAGCATCACACACTGGATTCCTGATCCAAGTCACCATCTTCACCTGCAGCCTTTGGAATATGATCTGATCACGTCCTATAAAAGATTGAAACTGGTCATCATTTTAAAAGAAGTGTGTATATGCCTATTAAGACTGCCTCTTAATTTTTGTTAAATTCTGTCTGAAGAAAGCTGATATTTCCAATTATGATTACAGAAACAAATTTTTTCTTTATACTTTTATCTGTTGCTTAGGAATAGAACATTAATAGAAATCTATGCAGAAAGTAACTGGGCCATACTAGTGAGAGAATCTCAAATGCCATAATAACATTATGCAATTATTCCACTTCCATTTCAAAACTTCACGTTTTATCTGACTCTCCTTGCCTCTTGCATGTGTATTCCTAATCTTTAATTGCCTGAAGAAATTGATGTACTAGTGGTGTACATCAGTCTCTATTTGAGGAAATAATTCAAAAGCCAAGATCGCTTAAATACTGTTTACTGGATAACTGGTTTCAACACACTAAAGGTGCCATCATCGGATCTGAATGTAGATCAACATTCAGATCCGATGATGTCACCTTTAGTGTGTTGAAACCAGTTATCCAGTAAACAGTATTTAAGCAATCTTGGCTTTTGAATTATTTCTACAACAGAGTGATCACCCCATTATATACTACGTGTTCACTGCAAAAAGCTATTTGGTATCACTTCAGTGGAGTTGCATATGGAAATGTATATGTAATGGAAGAACCAAAGAAGTAATGTTTGTTTGGTTGCAATTTTTTTTTTTGCATCCACCACTGCCTTGTCACTATCTTCAACTAGCACCTAGAATAACTGGTAGATAAAAAGCTACAGAACAATATAACTAGAAAGGACCCATCAGGCTGTTTTTCAACACTGTGAGGAAAAGATAGACTGCAACTTACCATAAGTTGCAGACAGGCACAACTAAATGACATGTACACATTAACTTTTGGTCACAGCCTTCATCATAAAAGGAAACACACACACATCCATTCACACAAGTAAGCACACCTCATGCACTCGTGAAAACCGTCTTCACAGTCTGGTCCTACCTGCTGGAGATGACAGTTGTGTTTGTGAAGTGCGCTTGCTTTTGTGAATGAACGTGTTAAGTGTCTTTCAGTTGCGTCTGTCAACAACTTTTTTTACAGTCATTTTCACAGTAAGAAGGAATCTACCTTTTCCTTGCATTGTTGTACAGAAAGTAGCTTTTTTTCAAAACGTTCACTTTTATTACAGTTACACAACATGCTTACTAAGAGACTTTTGAGGGTAAGGTCATGTAAATGTCCTTTATTGACATTCCAGATAAGAAAATACTTCTTGCCGCAGTTCCAAAATGCACGACAGTACATTTCCCCTGGAAACCTGATGAGTGCTGCTACAAAATAAGAGTTGCTTGTTCAGCTCCCTTTGTGACACATTTTTCTAGCTTTCCAAGTGCAACTTTTATTAAAATTCGCCTCATTTATGATAATTTGCACCACTTGATTCAGATCAACCACTCAAATGCTTCTTAACACACAATGTAATGGGTGCACAGATAATGTAATGAGTGCACATAAAACCAGGAGCTTTGCCACTGGGACTGATGACCTCAGATGTTAAGTCCCATAGTACTCAGAGCCATTTGAACCATTTGAGCTTTGCCATGGATAAGTACTTGTAGACCACTTTAAAGCCCTGACATAAACTGCACACCATCAGCATACACACCAACACAGTGAACCCATTTAATTTGAATTTCTGTTATGAAGCTGTCCATTATTTCAAACAAATGCCTCTCATAAATGCATTTATTTCCTTACATAAAAAAGATATCATTTTGTTACATTTTTCATCAACAAATTGATCATAGAAAATTAAACAAGCATCTCTACTGCTGTCAATGCACTAATCAAGTTGCAAACCAAAATACCCGTCTCTAATTTTTTCTATAATTTATTCAGGAAGATCACTTCCTAAATCTTGTATTCAATGACTAATTGAGCCAACAAACGAAGGGGCAGAAGCTGTTTTGTCATGGACTTTCCAAGCATACTGACCACCACGTTGATAGCACACAGTAGAAATGGCTCTTACACAATCCTATGGGTTTTGCTACGTTTTAATATTAGGTAAGCTACATTGTAGGACGTTAGAAATATTTTATTCGAGATTTTCACCTACTTAGAAAATTATGATTTTTGTTCTCTCATTTGACTCCACTTTCTAGAAAAGTATTCTCTTGGTCTGACCACATCATTCATATGAACACTTTCTAAATGATGCTTTAATTTGCTAGCTAGCTTACATTCAACAGAAAGTACTTTCAAACACAAAAAACAGTGCAGATACTCTACATTGTTCACAAGAGTGCACGTGAAAGCAAAATGCAAGTTGCTATCGCAATACTTTCTAAACTCGCATTTCCTATTGTCATAAACACATTCCTTGTTGTCCTCAGAAACCATTCACTTTTCACATGCACTTGAAAAATTAAAAAGCTTTCCCATAGATTTTCCCCTTTATCAACTTTATAACAAAGTAACACAATAATAAAAACTGGTTGCAAACACAACAGTCACTGTTTGTGCTATGTGTCACGCACGATTGTTCAGCTTCGGGGTTACTGACTGTTTACGCAGGCAGGTCTCAATCTAAAGTGGAGTTCCTGTGAAACCACACAGGTTGACACTTAAAACTGAAATTTCCAACAACTGTCTTTTTTGCCACTAACTACAAAACTCATTCATGGTGCCCCTGGTGGTCATTCATGGTGCATCAGCACACTGCGACACACAGGTTGACTACCACTGTCATAGACTATTGCTCATATAGTCAGTTGCCACAGGCCTATAGTCACTTGCAACTGCTAGCAACTTGTTAAATCTAGATTTACCATGGTCTTTGTAAGTTTACTGATCTGTATTAATGCAAATGTGAAGTTTATAACACAAAAACCGATCACGATCAATGTGGGCAGTACAAACAAACAAGTACAAAATGAATATCTATTTTGGAGGTGTTGTGTAAAAATATTGATAAATTACTTAAATTAGAGAGGAAAGATGCTATTCACAATATAGCGGAGAGGCTGAGTCATGATAGGCACAACAAAAAGGTTCACACAATTATAGCTTTCGGCCATTAAGGCCTTTGTCAGCAATAGACACACACACACACACACACACACACACACACACACACACACACACACACACAAGCACACACACACTCACGCAAATGCAACTTGCACACATGTCTGCAGTCTCAGACAACTGAAACAACACTGCCCAGATGATTTTTGTGGCACCACCCATCATGCAGGTCAGACAACTTACAACAAGTAACAAACAGGAAAATTATATTGGAATAATACTTACATCAAACACTGTGGATACAATGTGAAAAATGATAAGCACAGAAAAATATAAAGGCAGCTGCTTATTTTCAAATACCACACATAACACTTACTTTGTTTTATTACAATAGTGCCTTTCCTTGACGGCGAATTGGAATTCTTTTTAAGTATGCCTGCATACTGCAGCTGCCCTGACACTGGCCCACTTGACCTCATAGCACGCACGGGTGTTGCTGAATTTGCCACAGGTGATGCAACTGCTTTCTTTCCTCCTAGACGGGAAAATACTGAATTTCCTACCTGGAAGCAAATTACAAATTTATGTCACAACAATGGCGTCCTATTATATATAAAAATGTTGTATGCGTTATAACTGAAACAAAATCAGGACAGAAAAAAAAAATCACTATTCCAACATGAACATGTGGAACAGAACTGAATGTAACACAATGGCAATTGTGTTGTGGTCTTCAGTCTTAAGACTGGTTTGCTGCAGCTTCCCATATTGTCTGTCCCTATGCTAGCCTCTTTGTCTCTACACAGCTACTGCAGTCTACATGCATGTGAACCTGGAAGCCTTAGTCTCTCCCTTTACAATGACCACCCCCATTCCCCTCCGTTACCAAACTGATGATTCCTGGATTCCTCACAATGTCATATTAACCAATCTCTTCTGTTACATCCTCTGGCACCCACCAGACAACAGTCCTTTGTGTGATGCTGTGTCAACCGTTGCATAATCAGCAGGCAAGGCTGACATCAGCTGTCACCTCAGGAGGGTACTGTAGCCGCAGGATCTATATTGTCACACTTTCCGTAGTTGCAAATCAACTTCCAGATGACATAATATTGTGCAGAAAGCCATTGAGCAAGCAGCCTGCCATCACAGATGGAAGCACGTTTCTTGGTTAATAATAACAATAAACAAACACTACACAATGTCTTTATTTATTATAATGCGACAGTCTGTAGCAAAAGTAAACAGACGAGAACTCGGACAGCTGCAGGAAGAAGAGAAGTGTAGAGGAATGAGACCCTCCTCACTCTTGTTAGGCTGACACACTACACCTGCAATTCAACTTCTGCAAAAGTAGAACCGACATGCACTCTCTGTCCAAAAACTTCTGAAACTGATTTTATTCCAGGCACATAAGCAACATCACTGTAGTAACTACAATGCCAACTTAAATCAACAACTGGAAATGAGAGATGCGCCTTCAATCAGTCAGTTGCGAGCAGGCTGTATGAAGTGATGGATGTGTGGCTGTAGTGTGTCAACATTGTTATGTCACAAATTTCAATAAAGAAATATCTACAAAACATTCTCCAGAATATTTTGAAGAGAGAAAAATGTGATCAAAGTTTGTCTTGCGCACCTTGACTCCCTAACAAAAACAATTGTGTGTGGACACCTGCCATGACTTGACTGAAATGCAAAGCGCAGACAATTCTTCCCAGGAAAAAAATTACCACGGGTTACAAGACTTGATGTTATTAATAAGCCTATGAACCTTGAGAGAGTCCACTTCTGGAAAACTCTTCTGATGCAGCAAAAGTTGATGAACTCCCAATGTATTCTCCTTAGTTAGTCATTACAGTAATTATTAGTAATCCTACTGAAGGAGGAACTCAACAACTTGTGGAGAAAACACTATTTAATCTACACTCTCTGTGCGATGATTCACTCTCACTGTTTTACAGACAAACTCTTAACATGAACAAACAAAGAAGCATTAATGCCATTGACATTCTTGTCCACTGGACGTCTGGGTAATGGGTACATCAGAGAGCAGCGTATGGCACAAATGTCCTTCTGCTGCACATGTGGGTGACATCAGGTGCAGTTCAACCAAACTCAGTGCAGCATGAAGCCCAAAAGGAATATCTCAGAGAAACAGAGCACCACCACCACCACCACCACCACCACCACCACCACCACCGCCACAGCAACAACAATCTAAAGAAACTATGATCCCACATAGGGATAACTTTAACTCTCCAGAAGACGATATTACCTATCTTCCCACTAGCACGAAATTTGCCGTGCTCGTTCATTTATATGCTACTACAATATGTCAGTATCCCACCAGTCCGCTACATCCATCAGAATCATTACTTATTACTTACAAAATCATGAAAAAGCTTGTAATTTCACAACCTACCACAAAACGATAAAGTGCAGAAAGTCACATAATGACAGTCAAGCCGATGCGATATGAAATGAAATGACTTGATCATGTGGCACTGTTGGCCAGGAGGCCCCATCCGGGGAAGTTCAGCCACAGAGTGCAAGTCTTATTTCAGTCGACGCCACATTGGGTGCTGGTGATGTGGATGAAATAATGACGAGGACAACACAACACCCAATCCAAGAGCGGAGAAAATCTCCAACCCAACCAGGAATTTAACCTGGGCACTCTGCATGGGAGGCATGCACGTTCCCACTCAGCTAAGCAGGCGGACAATGTGATATGCGAGTTGAACAACTTCTGACAGGGCTTTTCTGACAGTTCACATGGTTGTATGAACATCTGATGACTGTACTCAGGTGGGGAGATATCATGCAGAACATCTGAAGTATTAAAACCATCATCTTAACTGTGATTCTTCAGTCTCCCAGTGTATTTGTTGCTTGAACAGTCCACGGGTATACTGCTGGTTCATAGTGCTGACGAACTGAGCTCCTGAGGGCGGGCGGCCGATTTAAATACCCTCCCCACACGGGCCGCTCTCTTCGCCGTCCGCGCCGGTGGTAATGAAGACGTGGGCGTCAGAATCTGTCGTAGCGTCGATGTGCTTGCTATGTCTTCTTAATTACATTCAATGCCGGATCCCAAGCCTTGCTGAGATTGTAGCCGCAATCTCGGTTGATAAGATCTTCCTTGGTGCGAATTTCGATAGCCTCCCTTATAACACTGTCCCAATATTTAGAGGTCTGAACCAGGATCTTGGTATGCTCATAATCCATCTCGTGTTTCTTGGACAAACAGTGCTCTGCTACCGCCGACTTATTTGAATATTTCAGTTGAGTGTGCCTTTGATGTTCTCGGCAACGATCTTCGATGGTGTGTACTGTTTCACCGATATAAGTCTTCCCACACTCACAGGGACTTTGGTATATGCCGGCCTTCCTCAAACCAAGGTCATCTTTCACACTTCCCAGTAATGCCCGTGTCTTATCGGGCGAGCAAAAGACTGTTTTAACTCGGCGTTTCTTTAATATACGGCCGATTTTCCCCGACAGTGCGCCATTGTACGGAATAAAGGCAGTGGCTACCTCTTCTACTGTGACTTCATCCATCTCCACAGGTTGTGCTGTGGTGGTGGGACGGAGAGCGCGTCTAATCTGCCATTCCGAGTACCTGTTTTTTCAAAACACAGTTTTCAGGTGTTTCAACTCCTGGGGCAGATTCTCTGCATCTGAGATGCTGCGCGCCCTGTGTGCTAGTGTTTTTAGTACTCCATTCCTCTGAGAAGGGTGGTGGCAGCTGTCTGCATGTAGGTACAGGTCAGTGTGCGTTTTCTTCCTGTATACACCGTGGCTCAGGGTAACCATCAGCTCTTCTCTTGACCATGACATCCAGGAATGGTAATCTTTCTTCAGCTTCGGTCTCCATAGTGAATTTGATGTTTGGTTGTATGGAGTTTAGGTGTGTAAGGAAATCCACGAGCTTATCCCTACCATGGGGCCGGATGACGAACGTGTCATCTACATAACGGAAGAAACAAGTAGGTTTCCAATTGGATGACACCAAGGCTTCCTCCTCAAAGTACTCCATGTACAAATTCGCGACCACCGGCGAGAGTAGGCTGCCCATTGCGACTCCATCCGTTTGCTCATAGTATTCTCCATTAAACAGAAAATACGTTGAGGTCAAGACATGCCTAAAGAGTTCGGTGGTCTTCTCGTCAAATTTCTGCCCAATAAGCTCAACTGACTCTCGTAGAGGCACCCTGGTGAATAGTGAAACCACATCGAAGCTCACTAGGGTGTCAGTGTCTTTCAGTCTGAAGTTGTCGAGACATTTCACGAAATCCACAGAATTACGGATATGGTGAGGGCATTTACCTACATAGGGGCTAAGTAATTCAGCCAGATATTTTGCCAGCAAGTAAGTAGGTGCCCTAATGTTGCTGACAACTGACAATGGCGACATGTCTGATCGCCGAAATATTGTGCCCGTTGGACTCTAGGAACCGGCAGATTACCCATGGACTGTTGGAGCATCATCTTAACTGTTCTCTATTTTTTGTTAACTCAGTCTGAAACTTTTTGAGCTGACAGGGTACAGTCAAAAAGATTAATCCTAATCTCCTCACTCAAATCAAAATGAGGAAAGAAAACAAGAAGTACTGCAAAACATAACACAAAGCAGAGTACACTAGTTATTTGGTAAAGGCAACCACTTGCTGAGGTTGACAGTGCCACAAATGAGGTATACAGAGCCGACCTCTGCAGGTATTTTACACAGTGATAGCTCAAAACACTTACTACCAACTGCCACCTTAAAGTGTCTATGCTACATTGAAACCTTTCAAATCACCTCCTGCAACCCTGGATGAAATGACCACATTAAGACAATATATCAACAGGAGTTGCTGATTTGAAAAAGTACTGAATGGAGGCTCCAATTACAGGTGTAAAACTAAACGTACATTGATAGGTAAGCAGGTATAAAATGCAATGTACATTTGCAAGTACTTTACCTTGTTCGGACTGGGAGTTACTCCTGTGACAGTAATGACTGTCGTTCCAGCACCGGCTGGTTCTTCCGGAGGAGTCCCTCCTCCTGTAGTGCTCGACACAACACATTCTCCCAGGCGGTCAAACACTGTTCCACGGTGCTTGTTTGATTGTCTCGCTGCAACTGAAAACATAGAGCTGTACGTTTTCACGCTAAAATATTTGTCCTCTATGATAACGGCAGCTTACCTGTAACCTGGCACATTAGTTTCACAACTCATATCTGGAAAGGTAAACGAACTTTGGATAAATGCTTAAGCTGCTGCAAAATCTACGTGCTCTACTGTACAATGTGTTGTCTAAATCTCCTCAAACCAGTGTGCTTTTTTAGGGCCTCAGTGCAAGAGACGCAATTTGTGTAGCCTGCCTGCTGACAGTGAAAACAAGCACTCTAAAACAGAAAAGCATAGACTGGCAGTCTTCTATTTTCTTCAGACATGCTAGATTTGAAGCTCAGTGCCCACTAGTTTCCTAAAGCAGTAAAACATACTTTTCAAAAACATTGGGGAAAAAAAAAACAATTGAAGGTTTCCTAACGCTGTTAGGTATCAAAAATTTACAGCCTTGGGTGGGTATTGTTCTAGTCTTGTAATCACAAGGTTGTCAATTCAGTTCTCAGCAGAGCTCCTGGAGAGAATACAGTAAGCGACTGCCACAGTCATGCTGAGACAGGTATGGCAAGAATTAGTTTACTGTTTAAGCGTCAGCCAGGTCACTCATAGTTCGCATATTGAATGTTTGTAAAAAAACTTTCAGAGTTTCTCTTCAAAATGCAATATGTATGACATCTGTACAATGTTTAGTTACATTAAACATATTTCACACATATTTCATCCATTGTTTGTTCAACTGTGTGTCCCTACACTATTCATCCTATTACAATAACACTTTGATGAGCTATGATCATGCCCATAAAAAGTTTCCGTGAGGCCCTTGAATATTATCTGACCTCAATCATCTCATTTTTCTCTCCAAAGCCATCTTAAAAGTGAAGTGTAAATCACTTCTGCTGATATGGTTGAAGAACTGGAGTACTGGATTTTGCAATCTTTTCAAAATTTACAAGATGAACCTGAGAGTCATTGATAGAATTAGTAACTCAGTGCATAGATGAGTGCATAATTGCAAGCAAATGCGAGGATAAACACATGGAACATCACCTTAACAATTATGAATGGGACATGTTACATGCTAAAGAAATAGCACTTTTATTGTTAATGCAGGCTACAGGTGCAGTTTAAACCAAATTAGACCACATTTAATGGATTTTTATTCTATAATTGTGTACTTCCAACATGTAAGTTTTTGCTATTAATTATTATTCACCATTTATGGAGGGGCGTAATGCAAGATATTTTTTTCCACAGTCAATTTGAGTTGAAACAACGTTTAATTTGTTGTGTGACATCGTGGAATATTTCCACTTCAGCCCTTATAATTTCATGAAGTTCTGATACTTGGTGGTGCAATACATAGACTTAAAAATGGCGTCTGTAACAGAGGTGCATTCTAAGCAGAGAGCTGTCATTGGGTTCCTTTTGGTGGAAAACCACAGCATCACAGATACTCATAGGCACTTGAAGAATGTCTGCGGAGATCTGGCAGTGAATGAAAGCACGATGAGTCGTTAGGCATGGCATCTGTCGTCATTGCAGAGAGTAGCACAAACCTGTCCACACTCCTGCATGCCAGCCAGCTGCAAACAGCAGTGATTCCTGATGTTGGAATGTATGGACACTCATCTGAGGTAAGCAAGAGATCACAATCAAACAACTGGCTGCTTGACTGGATGCCTCTTTTGGTAGTTTTATCATCCAGTTGGGGAATCCAAAGGTGTGTGCCCAAAGGGTTCTTTGCTGCCAAACAGCAGAGTGTAGAAAGCAATAAAGGTCCACCTGTGTGGAATTGATTGTGTATTACGAGGCTGACAGTGGCCATTTTTTGTCGATCATCATCACAGGGTTCATCACTTCGAACTGGAAATAAAAATGCAATCCCTGGAGCAGCCACACTCTCAACCGGTAACATCATGGCAACAGTCTTCATTTGATGTCTCCCTCATGGTGCAACAATCAACTCTGAAATGTATTATGCTACTGAACTGAAGAAACAACTTCTGTGTGTGTGTCGCCACAAAAATTCAAATGAACTACTACTCCACAACAATGCACGGTCTCATACAAGTCTGCACACCCAAGACGAGCCCACAAAACTTCACTGGACCAATGAAGCAAGTAGTCCACGGGAAGCAGTATGTGGATAATGGGGACATTACTGATGCAGCAAGACGTTGGCTCCGATGTTGACCAGTAGAGTGGTATCACGTGGGCATACCTCCCAGTAAGGTGGTGTAAGGTCATCGCACTGAATGAAGATTACGTTGTAAAATACAATTTTGTAGCCAAAAGGATGGAGAATCAGATGGTATATTGGAATTCGGAATAAAACCAACTTCCTATCATGAAAAAAAAAAGTGTTGTATTACTTATTGAACACTCATCATATCACATAATCCACTATTGACAATCTGTGCCAGAAAATAGAAATCTAATGAGGCAATGTGTGAGAAAAAATTAAAAATAATGTACAGCAAATGACAATGGATAAATTGTGGTGAAACACGATTGTAAAATACAATTAAACATTATCTAGATCGCAGCAAATCTAGAAACCCTTCAAAGGATGGATGGAAAACTCACCCATTGAAAGGATGGCACGACTTCGAGGTGTCGTGCCTGCAGGCATGGTGATGCGGTAACCACCTTCATGTTCTGGTAGAACCATGCGTGCCTTCTTTGTGGGTGGTTGAACCGGTGTGATGACTTTTATTTCATCGTCTACCTCCATGCTGGTATCCTCTTCTTCATTCTTAGCAAAGGAAAGAAAAACTTAATTACAACCTCAATTAACAGAAAGGATTATAGGCACATGAGATCTACAAAACAAGCAGCAATTAAAATATCCAAGAAATACTTGTGTAAATTATTTCTTATTATACACTACCATACGAAAAATGAGGGAAAGGCAACCACTCATCTGCAGCAGACTGATGTGTGATATCATCACAAAACACACACACACATATCAAAATGCACATTACAGCAGCCATAGTGGGAGTTTTGATATCTGTGTGGTTGTGTGTGTGAATGTGTGCACTTTCTGCTCAAAGGGTAACACATTTAGCTGTTGTATTTATTGAAAGCTTCTGTGAGGTAGATGACACATAGTAGTACATACACAGTAAGTTGCTTTGTAGCATTCCTACCAAAATGGCGATGTCACATTAATCTTCTTCTTCTACTCATACCCTACCTCAACCTTCCTTTAACAGCAGTTCAAAGCCTCTGTTTTCTTGGGTACAAGCATATAGCTTTAAAAATGTTATAAAATTTTTTAACAAATTTTGTTACAGGAACACACAACAAAAATACATATTGGCTAAAAACTGCCTGAATGCTACAAATACCAAGCTATTTTCTCACACTGAAACTTCAACTCAGCTAAAAAATCTGGTGAGACTCATTAACCCCTTACAACATCATACATAAATCAATAATTAATGACATAATTAACTATTACTATGCACAGTTTAACCAGTTGTTCCATGGCCAGTAATACATAATGATACACGCAACTACAGGAAATAGTTAACTCAATTTTTTTATTAAAAGAGTGAGTGTGAGAGAGAAAGCAGGTGATGTAGGGATATATGATTAATTTCTGTGTAAAATAAATCTCTTGTATCTTTAATCATTTTTGTTATCCCTGCCTCGGAGAATAGGGAGCAAGTTATTCAATACTGCAATCTAAAAGTGAATTCACATAGTTCTTCACCTCTTGACAGATAATAGTATCACTTCTTACCTGCCTGACCGCAATTTCAGACTGAACAGGTGCAATACGTTTTTTTGGGGCCACAGTCACCACTTCATTTTGAGCAGCCAGTGAGAGAGGCTGTTTTCCTGATTCTTTTGATGCTGTCAGAAAAGATGGGAAAAAACAAAATTGAACTCAAATTCCATTGTTTACAATCAATCAGAAAGAAAGGAACTTCAATCTAAACCACAAATTACACATAAATTTTTCAAAGTACAACATTACATTACCTATTTTGCCAACAAGATCAACTGTCTAACAGTTTTCTTTGTACACACACTATGTTTTTACAACACACAGGAAGACAGATAGATCAATCAGAACACACTACAAATGGTACACATGAAGTTATAATTTTAACTTCTGGAGGGAAGTAGTAGTAGTCTTTTTTAAGTACACATCTGCAGGCCTGATACACATTGGAATCCCCATGATACAGTACCATCATACTGTATAGAGTTGATTTCCTTGTTGGTCACTGAGGAAAACACATTGTAAGTGGCAGTCAGTTCAACTCAATACTTGGTGTCAAGTTGACCACCATGTTAAAAGTACACATAAATGAAAATTTACACGAATTGTGGTTGATATCGGCCTCCATACTGGGTTATTTTGGAGTTTATTTGTATGTATTTATTTATTTTTTAAAAATTTTTAAAAAGAATTTTAGGATCAGAAAATGTGGATTTTAGTACATTTTGTCAAGTGTGTACGTTATACAGTTTCACATTCATGAGTTTAATAGAAAATACTTAAATAAGTCCCTGGCATAAAATTATGTCAACACACACACACTGCCTTATCACAATCATTAATGAATTAATTAATATGATAACCCTGAAAATTATAGTAAATATTTTTTACATCTCTGCAAGTTCCTAGTTAATGTCAAACCACTGAAAACTTCGAGCAAATTTTAAAATTCTCCTTTTCTCCACAGAAACAGGAGCCCCTAGTTTTCTTTCTATCTGACCGCAGTCAGTAAAACGCATGTCCTCTGTCTCAGGATATCTGAACTGGAGTCCACCAAAATTTCTAACAAAACGAACTTCAAATCCATCTCCATAAAGTATAGAAATCACAGCAAGACGATAACAGTTTTTGTGGCAGAATGAAATCGCGCCATAGTTCTGTCTTGGCTTCTGTACTGGAACACTATTTCAACGTGTGACAAGTTTCAGTAACATGGAAAAAATACTGTTGTTGAAATATGCAGCTAAAAACCATGATTAAAAAATAAGATTTTTTGTATATCAGTACAGTTTAAAAGGGCTAAATTGATAAAAGTTAGACACACAATTTTTTTGCTATGTCTGCTGTTGGCAACAATTCCGTGCCACCTTGGGGGTCAACAGGAGATCTTCAGTGAGCTGAAATCCAACAGTGGTGACTGGTAGCTAGTTGTGTTGGCATAAGCAAGTGGATGTAGAATGCATACACAATAGTCGAATCTAACCCAGGCTGTGGCTAAGCCAAGTCTCCGCAACATCCTTTCTCCCAGGAGTGCTAGCTCTGCAAGTTTCACAGAAGAGCTTCTGTGAAGTTTGGAAGGTAGGAGACGAGGTACTGTCTGAATTGAGGCAGTGAGGATGGATCGTGAGTCGTGCTTGGGTAGCTCAGTTGGAAGAGCACTTGCCCGCGAAGGTCCCAAGTTCGAGTCTCCGGCACACAGTTTCAAAGTCAAGCAATTTTTTGTTTATTTGGAAGTAAATGCTGCAGACCTATTACACACTGAAACCCTATACCACAGTGTGTCACTAGAGGAGCCACCACAAAATAGTGTAGCCTCCCACTGGAGGAGCAAAAACTAAATGGTGTAGTGTAGCCTAACTCTGCTTTATGAACACTTTGAAGATCAGCCACTTAGAATAATGTTGGGCCTAGAAAACTGGCAATTTGTGCCACTATTTCAAGCGTTACTGGCACATATGTAGTTGGTGTGTGTTCAAGAGTAATTAAAGAAACAAGCTTCAAGATGTAGTTTTTGTATTTACTTTAGTTCTTTCATAGCTTGCAAATTTTAAAATGATTATGACAAAGTATAATTAACCTTAAAAAGTGTGAGATGAGTTACTGAGCAATTTCTGCCTCTAGAGGATCCAAAATTTCTTGCTCACTCAACAAATGTGACATATTTGTAACAGATTTACAGCAGACTGTGAAACCTAAAAAGAACATGCACGAAATTCTGTCAATGCAATCACATTGGCTCAGCCATTAGTGACAGCAGCTGTTACATTCTGTAACGTTTCTTTCAAAATCATTCTAGAAATTGACAACAGAAGGCAGCACCTATCAAGGTTGGGAGACATCCAAACATTATTCTCATAAGAAATGATCCAGTTTTCAAGTGATGGATGGCTTGGGCACTGAGAAAATCATGATTCGAAAATACTTGAACACAGTCTCTTGAACACTTTGCTGTGGGCAGAGCACAACACAGGCTGCAACACTGCATTTGGAGCACCACACCCAAGTATATCTTGGGCCATATGGTCTCATGACACGCAAGCCATCAACCGTTCGAAAACTGGGCTGGTTTAGTATGAGAACACTGTATGGACATCTTGCTACCTGTCCCTCAATTACTACCTGACCCTTGCCAGGAACTGCCTTCTGTTGTCAGTTTACAGAATTACACTGTTAGAAGCAACAGCAAATGTAAGAGCTGCTGTTGTAACTCACTGAGCCATTGCGTGCTTGTTTTGTCGTATGATTTGTGTGTGTACTAGTTAGGTTTCCATGTTTTCTGTAATTCTGCTACAAATGTGTTGTGTCTGTTGAATGAGTACGAAACTTTGGAAACATTAGACAAACAACTGAATGATTCCTGAATTCAGGGAGAAACATCCAAGTGTGAACTGTCTGAAGAAATTGGTGAATGATCCTTCCAGCAAGGCACAACACTGGCTCAATAAATTGTTCCTATTGCAACTATCAGCAACAGGCTTATAGGATGATCCTTTCACAGCAAAATTACTGCAACTGAGGTGAAGGAGCAGCTAACAACGGTTTGCAAGATTTGTTTAAAAGAAGATGAAACAATATACTGGCAAAGAAACCTGGAAAGAAATAAGTTTATATTGCCCTCATTACAAATACTGCCATTATGTTTCAGACTTTCCCACACAAAAGCCAATCTTATTTGCAATTGCTTGAGAACTCATCTCACTTTTTTTTTTAAAGGACAGTTACACTTAATGTCTTCAACACACCTGCCAATCGTCAAAAACAAAAAAATCTGGAGATCCAGATTTAAAAATCAGGAGGTACAAATGACTGAAATCCGCAGCTCATTTTCAGTACGATCCTGAAACGGATGCGAATCTTTTCCTTTCGGCACCATAAAGCTATACGACGGCTATAAAAACACAACTGAAAAAAATTACAACTACTCAGAATGCTGTTTCCGTTCCCCTTATCTGCAGCATAGCCAAGTCAATTGGTATAGGTTGGAATGTTTTTTAGTTAATCATATACTGAACATTTTCTTGGTGCCTTTTTGGTTCCAAGTGTTGTGAAATTTTGCTTTCGCCACCACGATACACAAATGTCACATCGGCAAAAGAGTACAAAATGAAATACTCGACTTTTCCTACAATCAATAATGCATGGAAACTGTTCCAAACATTGCTTTAAGAAAACAGAGCTATATATATTTTGTCATAATAAAAAAAAAAAGCACTGAATCAAAACACTACGAATATCACGAATAGGATACACATGAAATAACGGCTTACACAAAGATACAGCCTTTCAGGTTTCATTTAACAAAATAACACAAATAACCATTCATTTATACTAATTATAAAACAATGATTAATAAGCAACTTCACTTAAGCACAATGACAACAGACAAACACAAGGCCAAACAGAGCACAATACTCAGCAATACAAGTAGGCCTATACATTCTACAAAATGTGTCGGAGAGAGGAAAAATAACAATCTTTATACACATTACACACACCTTGCTGATTTCTATAAACTTCTACAGGTATATCGATTAACAATGACTATGATCAAAGGATTTCAGACCATTGGTTAGGGAAAAAAACTGACAACAATTAGCTAAAATCAGTAGAGATAGTGGAATAATCAGGAAAGTGGAAAATCAGGAGCTTCACGCTTAAATCTGGAAAACTGGAAGTTGTGCATCATGATTGTATAATTTGTAGTCTATCACTGAACCAAAATGAAGATAAAGATTGAACTGTGGCATACGAATTTCAATGTGTACCTAAAATGCAGACATGTACCTCTAAACACGCAAAAAATATTAAATACCTAGATTTTTCTCAAGCTGATAATTAAAACTTTATGACTACCGCTCATAGAAGTTTCATGGTAAGTGTGAAGTATTTTAGAAAACTAAAGAAAAGAAAACTGTTTGAACATTATCTCCACATCAAGATCACTGGAGAGTGGTCAGCTGGAGTACAGGAGAAAAACAGAGCATCCATTTAGGAACCAATCCAGCATTCACATGAAGTTAGTTATGGAATCCATGGAAAAACTAAAGCAGGACGGTAGGATAACTCTTCCCAAACACACGTCTGTAGTATTATCAAATGAGCCTTTATCAATGAACATTCATCATGTAGATGCGAATAAACCAGACAGCAACACAGAAACAAAAGTAAACACCAAATGTCTGAAAACTGAAGTTTTCACAAAGCAACTGGTTCCATACAACAATATTAAACATTACAATATCTGCGTACACAAAGGGAGAAGCCGTTTCTGAAATTCTTCAATGTGAGGATCTCCACAATGGAAAAGATATGAAGAAGAAACCATCAGAGTCTAGGTAACAGTTCAGCTGTAAGAAGGAAACTGTTGGAGCAACCATCCCAGCTCTCACACAGTTTGATGTATGCTAATCAAGGAATATCTAAATCTGAATGGCCACTTAGGGCCTCAGCTTCATGCCTGTTGGATTCAACTCCAATGTCAAACACCACACCACATCACTCAGTGGTAAAGATGGACAGAGTCCAAATTAAACAATGACAGGAAAAGAAGCATATGCAAAAACAATGTTAGACATCAGCTGGACTGAAACACCAGAAATTTAGCAAAGAATATGAATTTGTGACGTACCCACTTTCATAAATTAATTTTTATATAGATTGCTTATTGCAGATGTCCATCAAGTTTTTCTGGAGACAACGAGTGATGTCTATCATCAACAGAAAAAACTCTTAAGCTTCTGCAGCCATTGTCAGTGACAGTAAAATCTGTGTGATATGGCCACATCATTCCCCACACCTACAAACTCAATGTTTTAAGCCTTCTGCTAGAAGGTAGAGGACACAAAAACAGAGTCTGTTTTTGTATAAGCAGGAGGAAAGAGGGAAACGATGACGTGTAATTGCGTACAAGATATTAATTTCAAAGTCTTGTCCGTTTGTTGTACCATCAAGTAGATAACATACAAAGTTTCTGATAAGCAAATACTCTTGACAGTAATGTTATGGTTGGAACAAATGGAAACTGGATATGATATATTCCTCTAAAGGCAGCTTTTGTAACACTTCTCTATGTGAGTGATGGTCTGAGAGACAAACAACACTCAAGTCAGTGTCTACCAGCAGTTCATTCACTCAACCTCTAATTTCTCATGAAACAAGCTCACAGGGGCTTCTGATCTGCAATTCCCATTTACTGAAGTAATTGTCATTATTTAAAGAACCTCTCTTAAGAAAGGATGTCTTCTAACTGACTTAATTCTAAAAAGAGAAGCAGCTCTCCTACAGTTGCCCAGGAATTTGGGCATGAGTAAACTAAAACCCACGTAGAAAATTTACCACTTCAGCAACTATTATATCCTGACCTTACACTATCTTTAGCATAATGCAACCGAAGGAAGTCTCAACAGGTGCTATCACAGTGTGTTCAATTCATTGTCAGGAACCTCAACACTTTTTGGAGTTCCTTATTATCTTACTTTCCACAGCCTTCAGGATCTTGTTAATCTTAATAACCGAATAGCTGTCCAAACAAGCAACCACGTCAAGGGCTACCTCTTTCAGCCCACACAAAGAGTACTCCCATCCTTTTCCAAAACCCTCACACACCAGTAAACCTTTTATTACCTGGTAGAGTTCTGAGTTTGGTATGAAAATGTTGGTGATGTTGTGCTCCCTGACTATGTACTTTTCAACTGAGAGCAAAACTTGTCCTGTAGTTCTAACTAACAGAATAATCTTCCTCTTACTAACTTTTCTACCATTTTTATGTTTACTAACAACAGTGAAGTCTGTCACACTGTTGCTACTTCTAAAATTACAGAAAGCTCTTTGAGAAATGATTGAACCTACTATTAACATTAAAAATAAAAGCAGTAAATTTTTTTCTCTTTCAAATGGTCTTCCTGTCAACTGTCAGTTATCACAACACTTCTCAGTAAGAGAACATTCTTCTCCAACTTCATGTGTTTTTTCATACACAGTTTTACATGATGCCTACTTATGTGTGCATATTGTGGTCAGCTGTGTGTTATGATTACTTGTGTCACAGATACACAGTTGGTCCTACAGTCTACAAGCATTGTATGTGACAACTTGTCAACTGAAGTGACTTGTGTTTTAATGGCAGTGTGCAGATATTCTTTACATCACAGATAAGCTACATTAACACTGATATTACACCCTATTCTCGTTTCCTCAGATCACTTGAACTTATTGCTAAGTAACTCGCAGTTTAGAATGGGGAGAAGCAACAGAGCAGAGTGTGTCGGACAGCTGCCACGGCACTGCTTTGCGGCCAGGTATAGTGGAGCCAGGGAGTGGTGTGGCAGCTGGCAGGTTCCTTTCACTTCAAGGACAGCAAATGTGCAAGCCAGCCAATCTTCAATATTCCTCAAACAATTTTAAAGAAACCATTATTTAAAATTATTTTTGCACTCTCATAGCATCATTCATCAGCTTCTTGATGCACAGCTTATTACTTCCTTAACCATCATAGTTATCGTGATAGTCCAAAATTGGTTAAACTACTGCAGGCAAGTCGAATAGTTGGCAATGAATAATAGAGGTCGTTACGAATTCACGTTTGGTGCACATTAGGTCATATGTTATTATGTACCAAATGTAATTAACACATTTTACTATTCTTTAAACTTGGGATGATATCTTTAACTCACTCCATTCTGGAAAAAATGGATTATATATAGCACACTCCATTCCACTTATGAATCCAGATGATAAAACGAGAATGAAATATTTACAACTCTCTTGTATCTCAAACTGTTTGAGATATCAAAACAAAGTTTTTGCAAATGACAGCGCACAAAGAAGAGAGTAGGTTGCCATATGGCTACTGTGCGTAACTTCCTTACCTAGTGCGATAAAATAACTAGAGATTTTTTTCAATAGGAAAACGTAATTTTTTAAGCATCACTGTCAGGTGGTGAAACGAAAATTGTTACAGGTTTCTAGGAACCAGAAGTAGTTGTCCAGATGTAGCTCTGACATTTACAATAGGACGCATAACCATAGTAAGAATTGTGGCGTCAAAGCCACACCATATGAGAGTGCCTTCAGAAGATGAGTTCGAAATACTGTAAATGATTTATGTAACATACAGAACTTTCCAAATGCAGTGGAAACACATTTGTCTAAAATGCCCAGAAATTTCTGATACAATGTTTTATAGTTATAAACATTTTCATTCAATTGTACAACAAGCAGATGCAAATCCTATCAGGAAACAGATTATAGTCAATGTTGGGGGATATGGGAAGGAAAGCGAAAGTGGTAGATTTCATTGTGCTAGTGTATTTTGCCTGATGCAAGATGGGGAGCTTAATATACTGAAAGACTCTACTACCAAAGAGATGAGTTGTAAAGCCTCTTTTCACTGGAAATTAGGCACATCCAATGTTGAGTCATTTTATTAAATATTAAAATCAATGTAGTTTAGATCCAGAGAAAGAATACTTCAACAAACATTTTTCAATACCATGCTGCTATCAAGCGTTCTGCTGATTCCACTTCCTCAACAGTAGAAAAAAAAACACAAGCACCAGCAACAGCACTGACTATGCTACATGCAGCATTGTTGGCATTGTCTGAATGCAGCCGGATTCACTTGAATGTTCTTGTCGGCACTCTCAAAAACAAATAAGTCAGCTTCACTCAGTGCCACTCTGCTGGTATAATCATGTGCACTAAGCAGAAATGGTTTGTTTCGCCAGCAATGCTTTGCACACCTCACTGCTCTGGTTCCACCACGACGCTCCACTATTACCACAGCATAACACATTCAGTAATTTTTTTTTTCTTTCCAAGTTGAGAGTTTTCCCTTGTGCAGTATTAATATTTTCAACTGGGATTAGTAAACAATGTGATAACATGCTGACAGATCGGTGACATATAATGTTGGAGTTATGAGCATCAAGAAATGACTATTGTATACGAAAATGCTAGCAAAACTAAAGTTGCCAAAGTAACAGGACCTCGACCATGGAAAATTTACAATTAGCATGGTGTTATTAATGCCTCAAAGCCTATTAAAAACTTGAAAATATACTTTCACAGTGGAACACAACAGGTTTTCACAGGGATGCAGAGCTATGACATAAGAGGGGAAAAAAAAAATGCACTCACACCCTTGGGCTGTGCAACAGATAAGCTGGTCACCACTGTCTTCATTTCTCTTTCCTTCTTTAATTGCTTCCTACTGGAAGACATTTGTGGGTTTTGACAGCTTGTTACAAAACTATCAACTCAGGCTGCACAACAGATCTATCTGTGTCTGCAAAACCGCCATCAAAAAAATAATAATTTGCAAAGCAGAACAGCAGTATTGTGATCTTCAATACACCTGATATCAATACTATACTTACAAGCATCTAATAAGCAGCAAACAATCGAAGCCACCACCCATATTAACTGAATGACCTACTGTTAAAAAACACTAATAACACTAAACCTGATCTCTCTCTCTCTCTCTCTCTCTCTCTCTCTCTCTCTCTCTCTCTCTCTCTCACACACACACACACACACACACACACACACACACACACACACACACACAGCAAAAGGTAATTACATATCATAAAGTGTCAAACCTAAAAGAACGTAGCAATAGCTCACATTGTTCACTGGACCCTTTTAATCATGCTAGTGAAGGTGGGCAAGACTGTAAGTAAATAATCATACTATGCAGCTTCAGTCAATATTATTACAGCAAAAAGAGGTTTCATCCAGCATATTCAAGCTGCTGAATATTAGTGTTTCAAAATTGTTTAATAAAGATCATGTTTATTACTATCTGCAGTTAGTTTCCATTATCTTACACTACGCCCAACACGATTTTCGATAAGAGATCCACAGTTTCGATATATGATCCACGGCTGACACAGTCAAGTTCTGAGACATATTTCTATACATAACCTTTATTTCATCATCATTTACAGTATTTAATGTGTCAGGTGTGTTTTAATTTTTGTAACTATCATAATTACAGTAATATCTTCATCATGAGAAACAAAGGAGAATGACACTAAAGCCCATGAGCTTTGGGATGGATAACACTCCAACAATGCGCACAATGGTGATTACTGAAACTTGTTCGAAGTTGACAGCAGTGTGAAAGTTCACTATATGAGACTTGGCCAACACTGACCAAATTTATGTGGTATTAAGCATATGATAGCAGGCATAGATAGCATATAACTGAGCCGGAATATTCCGACAGTACACTAATGGTTTAATGACAAACAGTGTCAACTTGTTTTTGCATATTCTAAAATTTGGAAGAAGTCTTGGCATCCTTTACAATGTATAGGTTCTCTCTTGGAATGACAGTTAGCCTAAATGTTCACTGTACACACATAGTGAAACTAGACCACACTCCCAATATGGATCAATATCGTAAAATTCCGATTACGGTGCGGAAATTTATACACATAATAAATACACTGTATCACATACGCTGATAGTACTCTGTGGAGAACCGTCATTATATGTGAATGATTTACGAACTCACCGTTGTGTTTCCTTGCCTTTACTGATGTCTCTGTTCCATCTTTTTGGCCACGGGATGCAGTCTTTTGTGGTGATGATTGTGCAGCCAAAATTCTTTCACGTGCTCTCTATGAAGCAAACATACGTAGCATGTATACAAAATTACGCCGATTCATTTATAACAATTAATTTTGTTATTTACCTTACCTTGTCATGAACTGTTTTTGCATGTCTCAATATTGCAATGACATCTCCTATCAACGTAATGCCCATTTCCTTTAGTATTTCTCTGTTCAAATCCAACAGCATATTCCTCTGTATGCGATTATCATTGAACGTAATAGCATAATCTGCAGCTATTGCTGCAGGAATTCCTGCTTCCCGGAAGAACTTAACCCAACCTTCTATAGGAAGAAAACATTTCTCAGTTACAATTCACTAATTACAATCAATGAAAGACATTTAAAGTGGGAGTGGCACGACAAAAAATCGAAGGTTTGCTGGAATAAATGTTAGTTAATTTATAGTGAGAGCGTAGTTCCCATGAGTGATGTTAAAATTATACTTTTTAGTTCACAAGTAAGTATATGTCAAAATATATTGATGTTCACTGCAGAATTGTTTACTAAACAAACAACTACAGGAATCGTAAATCAAGGGTTAGGGCGTATAATACAGTCAGGCTCTCATCAACTGCATTGAGCTAATAACGTCTTGAGAATTGAAAACACTGTTTTTCTTGGTGAATAAATATTTAATTTTCGTCGTACTCACCAGTACCCCTTTCAGCCATGTTGAAACTAGGATTACGATAGTCTGTGTTTTGTTTGTTGTCTACACAAGTCAATTCCGTTCAAAACAGTCATATAGTTCGCATATTAAGCTTCCTGTAGCCAAGCTTCTTCCGTTATGCATTTCTTAACATTCATGAATAGAATCGAACATTTCACTTTTCATGCACTGTATCTTCAACTGGTGCTGTTGGTCATCGTTTCCGGTTCCCCCACTACTTATCCCCACTCACTCTCAACTCTAGCTGAGCGAGAGAAGAACTGCTAGGAGCCCTGTAGGAGGGTTTGAACGGTGACCGAGGACGCCCTGCCTCGATATTCTTGCCGTGGAAGGGACTTTCCGCAACGATGACCGAACACGCAGTGAATAATATAGACCAGTACGGGGATGGATACATGGAACAAGAAGAAGAATGGGAGCGAGAAGGACTTCTCGATCCAGCATGGGAAAAACAGCAGAAAAAGGTATGTAACTTCAGTCTATTTTTTTCCCAGAGACCGCGCCTTTCCCAGCCGATAACATGAAGCACGTAGTGCGCCAACGATATTCAAAAATTTGTTTGGTGGTCGTTCCGTAATGCAAAAATGATGTTAATATGTAAAGGTGATCGCATTCAGATAATCGGCGAGAAAGTAATTTTAAATCTGTGCGATGTATCCAGAGCGCATAGAAACAGCAGTAAATTGATTTCTGCCAAAATTACCGTCTCAACGATACAAACATACCGGTAGGATTTTGTTGAGATAAGTTTTCGCACAAGATCGAAACTTCGCCGATCGGCTATTCGATGATAGATTTCTTTGAAAGATTTTCCTGTGACAATATATATGTAAATTAATATCAGGTCTTCGAAGGAGGCCGGTTTTGAATTGTAACTAAAGTCACTTCTCAAATCATGTTAAAAGGTTACTAGCACAAAGTGTCCGAAATTTGTTTTTGCGTGTATGCAAGCACGAATAATTTAGTCTTGAAATTGTTCATTACTGATAAATACTCTATCTGATGTCACATTAAATCGGAGAGCACTGGTTAGTCAACTGTACTGACTCGCCTGTTGCTTAAAGTCTGTCCCTTTTTTTTCTTTTCATTTTCAACGGATAATTAAATCATATATGCATGTATGAATGTGGTGGTATTGCTCGTTGCTCGATTGCATAGTGTGTAAAAATTCAGAGCGGACTGCTCTGAATAAACAACGCGACATCACACAGTGAGAAGACAACACATCCAATACGAACCAAGGACTTTTTCATCACACACTCGTGTTTTCAACCATACGATTCTGGCAAATAGTTATTCATTCCTTTCTGTTTCAAGACTCGTTGAATTAGCTTACTTCCTTGGAAATAATTACCGATCGTTGTCAATGTTTACAATCACCACTCCCACGCAATCGTGGTTGATCACCTATAAATCTCTACATTCTGATCCACATTTAACGTTCCTCACAGTCTTTTTGGTATTTCAGATGGTGTGTGTGTGTGTGTGTGTGTGTGTGTGTGTGTGTGTGTGTGTGTACATGCGTGAGAACTTCGCAACAAGTACTAGCCATATATTTTAATGCTGAATCGTGAAATTCGTATTTTGGGATGGAATTCGTGACAGGTTATCAATAATAAATGTTATCTTTAGTGATTTTTCCCGAAAATTTAATTAATTGGTAATGATTTTTAAGCCTGTTTCTACGCATTTTGTGCTGATATGTGATACATCAAAATATTATACACAGTGAACTACTTTATAAGTAAGTATTATTTCTGATTAAAAACATATGATTCACTTGATAATCTTAAGAATACCCGTGATTTGTGTAACGTTTAACACCCGAATTTGCGTAAAAGTACCACAAAAATTTAAATCTGCTCTGATGTGTCTTCAGGAAATTTGATAGGTTCTTTAAATACCAAGACAGCCTTCAGTTTATATTACTCCCAAAATTTTTTTGTTACTGGGAGGTTATCAAAGTCTATAACAGATTGATAAGTGAAGGGATGAGCATCATCGTTAATAAAGTTGGAAACCAAATTCGAAGTTATGTCGGGTGAGGCTTGCCAGTTCAGGAAGAGGGGGTGTATATGATTTTGAGGTTGATATGAATATCAGTTTTTGGACATCAGTTTACCCGTCATGGAACGATCTGGTTTGGTTTACACAAGCCCATAATGCTGTTTGGCACGTTCAACAGAGATCACTTTTAGGTTCACGATACTTTGTAATATTCTTGTAGTTTACAAGTTTCTTCTTGGGAGTCACGTTTTTTTTTTTTCTTCTCAGGTATCAGCCCTTTTCGTTGGTAAGCTTTTTATTTATTTATTTAATTTTTTTTCCGCAGTATACCAACGATAGTGTAGTACATGAGCTAAACATTTATTATTCACATAATGTCATCAAATATTTTGAAGTTTAATCCCAGCGTCAATTGCATCACTGTTTCTTTATTTCTTTATTGTGGCAATTTTGTCATTGTTATTAAATTACAACATTATGCAAGTATCTAATTTTATTATTTCCGTCATGCTAAATACCTTCTTGAAGCAAAGTACACTCAGTGTCCGTTCTGACGGGCACCAGCTATTCATATAGCGATATACGGAAGTTTGGGTTGTTTATTCTGCGTTCCTTTAAATCACTGCTCCATCTTTAATGTGTAGTACTTCAATTAATTTCGTTGGGAATGTACTGAGGAACTGAAAGCTACCATACTGCTGAAGGCAACGTCCTAGAGACAGATTCATTGTTTCCCCGATGAACAGTTTGCGTAATCTAATAGACGAAACACAGAGGTTTTAGGTCGTTTTACCGTTATGTAATGACGGGTCATTGGATCTCACTTAGATACTGTAAATTTTGAATGTATAGATTGCGTGGTATACTACAGAGTTTACGCCGAGCTGAAAAAAAAAAAAAAAGTATGGAGATCATAGACCCGTCAATTTCGTTGCACGGCTATGATTGACGCTGTTCGAATGCGATGAAAGTAAATACCATTCGTTTGAATTTCTACATTTGAAAATTAAGCATTGCGCATGCAGTATAGCATTGACATCTTCGTTCGAGGTGAATGTAAATAACGAAGAAAATGTGCTTACATTTTGGAAGAAACTAGTCACCGTGTCAGCAGGCCAAACACCGCTGTTCGTAAGTAGGCGTGTCCATTCCTTCTGCCGTTATGAAGAATCGACCAGACCAACTGACGGTAGGGACAGCTGCAGTTGAACATGAGATCCGCACCACGAAAATCTCACATCACATAAATCTGATATCTGATCTACATCTGTGCGAAAATGATCTTTATGTATTCTGTAGTTAGAATTGAACGTAAAATAGCATTTTGATCGTGCCTCTAACGGCAAATAGTGCACCGAAAACCAAATTCAGCATTAAGTATATGAATGTACGAGAGTCGGAACAGTAAGTTTATATGGTGTTGGTTTGTCTCCCTATACTCCCTCCTCCATCCCCTGATCCACTAATAACGATCTACTACTTGACTTCGCGTTGAATACAGGAAATTATCGTAACTGAGGATCGTCAGAAAATACAGGGTGATTCAGCAGTCCGTACCACTGTCGTTTTATGCAACCCAAAATGTTACAGGTGGCCCTCATAACCCACGTGCGGGATTTTCAGATTCTTGCGGTCGCTACGCGCAAACAATTACTTCTCTAGGAAAAAAATGAATAGAACCTCTTCGTAGGAAATTTAATGTAGTTAAATTTGTGCAGGAATACGTTGTCACCAGAGATCGCAGGGCACCCTATTCTAAAACTGTACAAATATTCACAGTTACATGAATTATTTCCCAGTTTTGATCGTTTTTTGCTGACATTGACTGACTTCATTACACCGCCAGATTAGTCGAGCACTTATAAATCATAAAATTGATGTTTGTGTGAATTTTAATAACGTTAAATAATTGCATCGTTGTATTCGTCAGGCCTTCTGACAACGAAACTATTGTGCTTGTAAGGGTTAAGTTTGGATCGAATTGTCGACGTAACTAGTTTTGGCGTAAGGTTTACAAAATTCGTATATCGTTCATTAACCTCACGGATGCGTTTAAATTAATGATGTGAATGACGTACCCGACTATGCAGAGGGTCTAATTGCCCAATGAATAGACCAAAAACAATTTAAGGGAATAGTTCGTGCAGTTGGAAATTTTTGTACAGTGGTAGGAATTAGTGCCACAAACAATAATACCAGGCGCCACGAACAACACACCAGAAATCGTGACTGGTGAGCGATGAGTGTGGAGTGGAGCAGCGTTTGGAGGTTCCTTTTGTATGTCTTTCTTGAATAACTCGAACGCAGTGGCCTCCAACAAAAACGTATTTCAGTAAAAAATCTGAAGATACAAAATTTCCCACAAAAAGGCCCTGCTCAGTTTTCCTGCAGGACCAACAGTTTGTGCACAGCGAGTGAAAGAATATGAACATCTTGCGCATGGTTTATGAAAGCCATGTCCATATTGCGGGTTGCGTAAGACGTCTGCGGTAGGGCAGCTGACTCATCCTATATACATCGCAAGGCACTGTACATAGCGTGACGGAGGGTACAACGGTGCCAGAACAGTGAAGCTGAGTCTCTTATCGCATACAGATTCTCCAAATTTCCAAGAGCGTTCAGCGAGAATTGCGTCGCCTGTCTTATAAGGATTCCCAGTTTTAAGTTCTTCGAGCATTTTTATTACGCTTTTTTACGGGCTACGCCTATCTGTTAGATCTTAGCAGCAATTATCTCAATTCTTTCTATGTCTGTTGCTTTGCTTACCTGATAAGGACTGGAACAGTATTCTAGAAGTGCTCCCACTAGCGTCTTCTACGCTCGCTCCTAGAATCCTTCTAACAAATCGAAGTCTTCCCCTCCTCGTCTAAAACTGATTTTAAATATTTCCCCATTCCTAACCGCTTCGTAATATTAACCCTAAATATACTTACTTAGGCCTGTACGATTCCACATGCTTAAGATGTCCACCACTAATCGTATAATGGGCTGCAATCAGGTTCCATCCCCTTTGTTATTAGTAGTAGCTTGAATATATCCATGTTTTAAAAGAACTGTCATTTAATACACCATTTGACAGTTTCGCACAACTCTTTCGTGTTCTGTTCTCGACAGTTTCGTCAGAGAAGTATCTTCTGCGATGCTGATCCTATGTGATAAGTCATTAACGAATATTGAGAACATTAGCGGTTCTGATACGCTTCCTTGGGACGCACATATGGTTAGTATCGTTTCTGTATAACTTTTCGCCATCCATTATAGCGTACTGGGTTGTATTAGTCAAATATTCTTCGGACCGATCGCGTATTGGCGATGATAATCCGTACGATCATGTTTAGCAGTTGGTTGCTTGTGGAAGGAGACCAGACAGCGTGGTCATCGGTCTCATCGGATTAGGGAAGGATGGGGAAGGAAGTCGGCCGTGCCCTTTCAGAGGAACCATCCCGGCATTTGCGTGGAGTGATTTAGGGAAATCACGGAAAACCTAAATCAGGATGGCCGGACGCGGGATTGAACCGTCGTCCTCCCGAATGCGAGTCCAGTGTCTAACCACTGCGCCACCTCGCTCGCTGTTTAGCAGTCCTCAACGTGGTACAATGTCGAACGCTTTTGGAAACCTAGCAACACGAATCCTCTTGTACACCTGGCTCTTATTGTTTTGCAGGGTTTCGGGTATGGATAAAGGAAGCGATATTGCACACGAGCGGTTTCTCCTGAATCTTTGCTGATTGTTTGAGAAAAAAACAATCGCTACGTGCAAATAGTTACTCCTCTAGAAAAAATGAATAGAACCTCTTCGTAGGAAATTTAATGTAGTTAAAACTCAGTTTTAATCTGCCAGGAAGTTTCATATCAACGCACACCCTGCTGCAGAGTAAAAAATTCATTGTGGAACATCCTTCCAGGCTGTGGCTAAGCCAGGTCTCCGCAATATAATTTCTTCCAGGAGTGCTAGTCCTGCAAGTTCCGTAGCAGAACTTACGTGGAGTTTGAAAAGTAAGAGATAAGGTACTGGCGGAAGTTAATATGTGACGACAGTTGGCAGTCGTGCTTGGGTAGCGCAGTCACTAGAGCAGATGTCCGCGAAAGGTGAAGGTCCCGAGTTCGAGTCTCTGTCCGGCACACAGTTTTAATCGGCCAGTAAGTTTCACATCGGCGCGCACCCCGCTGCGTAGTGAAAAATTAATGGTAGAGCTTGCAATACGCTCGAGGATCCTGTAACACACGGACATGAGCGATATTGGTACGACGTTCTGTGCACCTGATATTTTATCCTACTTGTAAACAGGATAAACTGTGCTTTGTTATTCCAGTGACATGGAACAATACGCAGGACGACGTACAGTATTTTTTTTGTTGGTGTGGTACTGGAAAATATCTCTTGAGATGGATAAATTCAAGGTAACTGACTTAAAAAGGAATATAGGTAAACCTCTGGAGCAGTCACAGCGGATAATGTTACGGATGAACGGATAATGTTACGAACATAAATGTAATGCAGCGAACATGTACAATCGGTGGTAGCGAAGGTGAACACGGGATTAAGATTTTTTGTGAAATAGAGGAAATAAATTAAAACGTCGTGCTTGATGCAGAAGTTTTACTGCACGAACAGCGAAATCGTAGTAGCCAATATACTTCAATAACTATATGAAATATTGGAAATAAAGTTTTTTGTCGTTAGATAGGAAACTTGAAAGTGAAACCGTGTCCCTGCATAGCCGCTTAATAATATAGATTCCGTTGAGATACGTATTTAAAAAAAAAAAAAATGGTTCAAATGGCTCTGAGCACTATGGGACTTAACATCTGAGGTCATCAGTCCCCTAGAACTTAGAACTACTTAAACCTAACTAACCTAAGGACATCACACACATCCATGCCCGAGGTAGGATTCGAACCTGCGACCGTATCTGTCGCGCGGTTCTAGACTGAAGTGCCTAGAACCGCTCGGTCACACGTATTTTAAATTGTCTTTTATTTAGAGATACTAATCGATTAGAGGTTCAAATCTCATATATCTTTGTTGCTATATCAAATTCAGCTGTTACGGAAAAGGAACAATTGTTAGTAGAACACTTAACTCACCTTTTCTCTGATCATCGCCACGGAACGTACTAGCCTTGCAATCGCTCCTGTTTTGTGATTGATTAATAAGAGGTGAGCTTTCGTTTACAATTACGTTGTTCATAGTTCGTCTTTAAGTAGTTTAGCATTTTAATTTATTAGTGTTGCAGTAGCTTTATTCGCATGTCGAAAATAGCGTACGTTATCGCAGCTAACTTATTCAAAATAAAAGGGTGTTTGTTAAATTTGTAGGGCCAGGGGCATTTATTTGCGGGACGGAAAAATGTATTGCAGAATTCAAAGACGCGTCACTAGGGTAGTAAACGGTCGGCGTTATTCGAATGAAGTTGTTAATTAATTGCCCAGAGATTTTAAATGGCCATCTTTGTGGTAAGCAGGCCTACTGTTTCGTAAAATTTGAGAACCTTTATTACAGGCAGATGTGCAATGATCCAAGAGCATATTTTAGGTTGGAAAATTTCTGAATGAAATAAAGCTTGCCTTTATTGCTTTTCACTATGTTTTGCATGTTGCCGTTTTTCCTTTTTACTCTGATGTATGCCGAACTTTCTAGATCAGCCACTCCCTTCTAAAGCTTTTTTTTTATAATGACTGCAGTGATTTTTATTCCCTAGATATCAGTTTCTACTATCATCGAAATGTATGCTTCAGTCAAACTGGCCAACATTAGTGTTCCAAGCCAGTCATCATTGATATCAAATTTAATGTTTCTAAATTTACGAGCAATTGCCTTGATTTTGTTCACATAATCCCTGACTCTTTCAAGCGACTTCAGTGTAGTGGTAATAATATCCGTCAATGGTGGCACTCGTTTAAGGGGAGGTTGACTATCTTTGGCCCGAAAAAAAGCATGTTCTTTGAGAATTTTTTTCTGTGTTATAGATATCAATATCAAATTTGGTCAAAATGTTTATTGATATTTCCTCTACAAACTGGAATTTTTTCGACCGGAAATGTCGAAGAGCAAAGGCGGAAGTGCCGTCGGAACGAAACAAAATTTCGATGTAGACCTCCACGTGCGGTATGTCACAGGTCAGCCAGCTCGTGTGAAATCGAAATTGAGTTGACGAAGTATATAATATTCTTTAGGAGTTGTACCTCGCTTAAATTATTTGGACCATAGGAAACAAAATGGCGGCCATTTGAAAAAATAGGGTTTTTCATGGATTTTTCGACTTTGTCGGCCAAGTAAAAATATTTACAGTTGATGGAGAGGAATAAAAGTGGTACTACTCCTACACAATTTAGTTAGTTTCGTCGTAACCAAAGAATCATGCCAATCGGTTCAGTAAATTTGAAGTTACCATACCGCGCGATAAAAAAAAGTCATTTCGAGAAAAACGCGTCTGAAGTTTTGACTACATATAAATGCAATATTATGCAACTTACTTTCAATCTGCTGTTCCGGGTCCATGAACTAGTCCTTCCTCCTCCTCATAGAGGGCGTTCTGCTCGATCTGGGCCATCCTGCGCTGCTCCAGAGCCGCTCGTACGGCCGGTGACAAGCGGTTTTCGGCCGCTTGAATCCGGTGGTCGTCTGAATGCTTGGCGAGCTGCGTCGAATAGAGTTCCAAGGTGACGTCCATCGTTGTCATGGTCTTCAGAATTGCGGAATACCCTTCGTTGAAACTGCTCTCTGCCAGGAAAGTCGCAATCTCCACGGTCTTCGCACCAGAGTGCAAATGCTTGGGGGCTAACTTCCAAACACACGCGTTCAAACTTTCATCTGAATTTTGTGTGTTTCCTCCCAAGCGCTGGTTCAGGCAGGTGCATTTTTTTTGTTCAACCGCGAATAACAAACATTTCCGTTCCGTATTCGGAAACACCGTTTCAGGGGTGGATTCTAAACACTTTTATGGATCCAAAAATGCAATTTAAAAAAAATAGATTTTTTGAACCAAAAGATAGTAAACCTCCCCTTAACCACTGTCATAAAAGCTTGATCTAGTTTTTACCAGACCTTGTTAGTTTTTGGTACATCTTGTATGTACATGTAATTGATTGGACGTAATAATAAAATTAGCTTCGATTTTGCCTCGACTACTTTGGATTAGTATTGATACCGCACATACAGTGCCAGAGTTTTTCGTGTTCTAAATAGACTTGTAATTAGACCTTCCAACTCGCATAGGTATAATGTTCGGTGAGTTTCTCGATGTAGTCTTGAATTCTATTGTAACTTCACAATTTTTTTGTGTGAAATACGGGAAAAAATACGAAGTAACATCCCACGTACTCGGTAGCTGAAGCCACTTAGTTCACTGCAGCTCAAAAGGACATGCCGGATCTTTGGGCTTTTCACTGAGTTTTAACCACTTTGTTAAATTGGTAACTTCAAAATGCTTCGTGAGCTCTCCTATCATGAAGAGAATTTTATGCGGTTATTTGTAATTATTTGTAATAAAGGAAAAGCGTTATTTAATTCTTAAACGCAAAGACAGAAAAATGTTATACATAACATACAATGTGAACTCGAAGTCAGTGAATATTTTTATACGAATAGTCTGTAATCTTACGAGATGGCGATGGCATGTATTAATATCTAAAACGAATTGGCTACTGACGATGCTGTTGTGAACGCTAAAGAATAGTCGTTGGGCGGTCGCAGGGACATTCAGAACTACTCGGAAAAATTTCCACTTGGAGTTATGAATGGTAGCTGTCTTTAAAAACAAGATAATGCCTGTAACGAAGAAAACCCTATGTCAAGATAAATGGTGAACGTATTGCGCACGCCACGTTATTTAAGTCTTTAAAGCCATACTAAGAAGCTATATGAAATGGAACGATTACATGAAATCGGGATTAGAGAATGTAAACGGAAGACTCGGATTTCTTTGAAGGATGCAGGAAAAATTACCTATATCGGTCGAATAGCTCGAAGAATTCTCGAGAACTGTTCCAGCGTTAGAGTCCTTATCAATTAGGCATGACGACGGAAATCGAACGAAGTCGGAGATTTTTTTCCACGTCTCTGGGATGGAGAGCGTGAGGATGTTGCTGGCGCGATGTATCCGCTTTTCAGCCATGGAGGTTGGAATGTTTTTCTGTTTTGGCACAATTTATTTACTCATTCGGGTTCTCATATTCTTTTTGGGTTTCATTCAATTTCTAGTGGCATATATGACTTGGTTGAAGTTTCTATTATTTCCGTTTTCTTTTTGGTGGAAATAGTCGCCCTGGCATTTGCCTTACAGCTGCAGTAAAACCACCTGCGCTGCTACGGTGCTAAAATGTCGGCATTGCCCATAAGAAAGTGTAATAGAGACGCTCGGCGACCTTTAATGGGAAACTGGAGGAAATGTAAAGCTGCGAGGCAAAGTTTGAGAACCGGTATTCTACGTACGCTTTGCAGCAGTTCTAAAGTATCGACACGTTCGTGTGTTCGTGGGAATTAGATGAATGAAATTAGATCGCATATGAAGACATATACAGACTAATTTTTCCTGACTTCATACAAGAATGAATAGGGCAAGGAATCGCCAACTTAATGGTATGATGTACCCTTTTTATTGTATTGCCTTTCAGGACCTGCCTATGTAGCCCTCTCATAACGGGATGTCAATTATGACGATACGAAGGTAAGGACAACGCAACACCCAGTCCCCGAGCGGAGAAAATATTCGATCCGACTGGCAATCGAACCAGGGCCTCTTCAGTTAGTAATTCGTCGCGCTAACCGCCCAGCTACCGAGGCGTATCGTAAGGATATATCTTCCTAGACATGTTGTGCGACATCTTTGAGGAGTATTTATGCAAATGTGGGGAAAGATTGAACTGGTTTTGGTAGGAGCGCAGCTCTTGATATCTCGTACTCAGCGTCTTTCTGCGTGGAAGGTGCCCCTTCATGTACTGATGGATCCACATGGTTGTCCGGAGCATGAAAAATGTCGGTACATCGATTTTGTAAATGCACTTATTTTGGTACAAAAGCAGATTTCTTTTTTCGGGAATGGTGTGTCTCGCGCTTTATCGGCAGTCACGTCGATTGAGTATCTAGGCGTAACGTTGCAAAGCGATATGATATGGAGCCAGCACACAAGGTCGTTTCGGTTTATTGCGAGTATTTTAGAAACATGTAGCTTATCTATATACAAAATACTTATAATCACACTTATGCGATCCATTCGTGAGTACGGTTTGTGTTTTGAATCCATTCCAGATAGGGTTAAATGAAGACACCGAGGCAATTCAGAGGCGAGCCGCTAGATTTGTTACGGATAGGCTCGATCAACATGCGAGTATTACGGAGACACTGCGTGAACTCGTGTGGGAATCCCAGGAGGTAAGAAGACGTTCTTTTCGCGAAAAGTGTAGAGGACCGGCATTTGCGACTGACTTGTAGAACGATGCTACTGCCACCAACAGGAAGGTGTGGCACCGCATGCACGGTTAGGTAGTTTGGGTCGTATGTATGTAGAAGTTCCTGCTTTTTGGCAACACACAAAGGGCTAATTGAACGGTGATCGCCATAGTGACGTGTATCCACAGAGAACTGGATAATACAAGATCTTCAGAATTTCAAACCGGAGGATGGAACAAAAGTGGTATTGTTGAATACAGTCATCAAAGCTAAAACACTTGTGTTTGGGAATTTTTAGGCACGTTTCACCGTGTCGGAGATAACATCACATGCTTAACCAAAGAAACTGTGCTTCTAGAGAAACAAATATTGGCGAGCTAGAAAGTATTTTTAATGTGCAAAAGATTGTTTTAAAATTTCCGTTTGTAAAATTTGTTTTCTCTTTTTAATACTTAAATTTGAAATTTGTAGAAAGAAAAGTAACTGGCTGTGTTCGGTTGGCTGCAACAAATGATTTTGTTTTGTTGTGGTATATTCCACAACCAGGTCTTGGACTATGAGATAAAAAAAATTAATAGTAATCTGTGAGTGATCCAATTAAGCACGTACAAACTAAGGATTCCAGTACTGCTGTAAGAGATACAGTGTGATCCCCACCTTGTGCTATTTATTGTCATTCGTTGGGTTCACCAATCACAACTAAAACTATCATTACGAACGAAAAACAGAGCTCAGGCTATACTATAGGCACCAGAACCAAGATTTCGGTGAAGGGATACTGTACCACTCATAACCTAATACTGCTTTGTACCGTTAACAATAAACTATAATTCTTACAGTCGTGTTATTCTGCTGCTGTGATGCCTTGTTGAGTCATACGCTCCCTTACTGCGGCATAATGGTGGTGCGCGTGCCTGCGTGAGAGAGAGAGAGAGAGAGAGAGAGAGAGAGAGAGAGAGGTGGTATAACTGATAAGTCAATGACCCGGTCAGCTAATTGGTGCCATGCGTCCTAGCCACTTTGCTCCAGCCTAAGAGGATACCGCGAAGATGATGGGACACCTGTTTCATCGAGAAATTTAAGGAATATGTGATCTCATGGTTTCCGAGACACAGTTCTATGCCCATTTTATACTACGGTTTCACTTAGCGCCCCCTATAAAATGCCAGATAATTGTTTTCACAAAAAGAGTTAGTTCGATCTATAGGATTGTGGCCAAATACTAAATAATTCGGCGTCATATCAAATACGGCTATCGACATTCCAAGGTATTAACTGGAAAACTGTTATTGTACAGGTGCACGGTGAAGCCGGACGTCACCGACAAAATTTCGGAGCTCGTTCAAAGATATCGCTGAGTATTTACGTACAAGGGGCTTTGCCTTCGGTAGCTCGTTACAAATTGCATTTCGGGTAAGGTCCATAAACTCCACTAACTGCATTTGGTTTGGCTTGGCTTCTTACCCATATTTTTTATCCTCGTATCTATATTGCACACAATACAGCTACAAAACCGTGCAAATCTCAGCTGTATGTGTTCTGTGTCTTGTTTAAAATAAACTATAAGGGGCAGTCAGACGAAGATCAGACAGGTGTAAGAAATGGAAGTAAAATATTATTTCAAAAGTAATCATCATAGCTGTTGATGCATTTATCACCCTGTGAGACAAGACAGTTAGTGCCTTAATGGAAAAGTGTTCATGGTTTCCTACGGTGCCGTGATTGTACCCAGGTGCGCATCTTTTCATCCGAAGCAAATCGACAGCCATGAATGTCTTTCTTTAAGGCTCCAAAAATATGGCAATCGCACGGGGAGAGATGGAAACTATATGGAGGATGTGTAACGGCTTCCCACCAAAACTTACGTAGTGAAATTAAATTAAATTATTATATGGCATTGTTGGCCGGGAGGCCCCTTGCGGGGGGGGGGGGGGGGGGGGGGTACAGCCGCCGTATTGAAAGTCCTTTTTAGGTGACGCCACATCGGCGACTTGCGAGTCAATGATGATAGACACACAACACCCAGCCCCTGCCGGGAATCGAACCTGGGTCTCCTGCGTCATATGCGGCAACGCTACCGCTACGCTACGGAGGCGGACAACTTATGCAGTGTACCCGAAAAAACCTCGGCCCGCCAACGTGTTGCAACGTGTCTTTCAACTATCAGTTGGTAGTGTTAAGTTCAAAAATGGTTCAAATGGCTCTGAGCACTATGGGACTTAACAGCTGTGGTCATCAGTCCCCTAGAACTTAGAACTACTTAAACCTAACTAACCTAAGGACATCACACACATCCATGCCCGAGGCAGGATTCGAACCTGCGACCGTAGCAGTTAGTGTTAAGTGATTTCTCGACGGAACAATACGTCATATCACAAAACTCATGTGAGTGCTGCTTTCGAACTGACAAAGGTACGCAGAACACGGTCGTAATGCTGGGAAACAGGTATCATGGACGTACTGCAAACAGCGTTAAAGTGAAGTATATGCTGCGCCTGTTGTCATATTGAACTGTTCCCTGGACACAGTCGAACCAGAACTTTGCCTGTACCACCTGTGCGCATGTTTGGGCAGTCAGCGATTGAGGTTACAGTCTTGTGATTGGAAACTGGACACCAGTGGACGGTTAACTGCCGAGTGGACATTTTGATTCGTATGTGCAGTAGATCAGTTGGCAAGTTTTTCAATGTGAGGTTTCAAATTAGGAAGTCATAACCATCATGTGTGCTTTGTTGATGTTGCCATATATAATCTATCCTCCACGTAGTTGAAGGCTCCACTGTTCCATCCAGCCTCCCATTACCACAGTCAGGGTGTTGTTCCAGGGTCCTGTTATGGAGGGTGAGAGGGAGAGGGGTTCCATTGTTTCTTACTCGCTTCCCCAACTATCCCGTCCCCTCCCACCTTTGTGGGGTATGACTGACAACTAGCGTCTTTCGGACTGGCCCCGTGATGAGCCTCCTAGCAGAGGCCAGGGTTCCACTATTGTGAGTTTAGCACCAACAACAGTCGATCGCTTGTGCATTATGCATCCACTGCTACACAGAGCACACGAACTAGTCTCCTCTTTCCACATACAAAGATCTATCTCCTGCAACGATGGGCCAGATCTTGGGTTACGATTACCATCCACATCTGGCTCTTTTCTTCAGAACTCCAGCTTTCTCCTCTACAACCTCGTCTCTGCGCCCGCTCACGTACACCTCCGTGGTTCAACACCCGTCCACAGCTCTGTCTTGTTGTGTCACAAGGTTCAAAAGACTGTGGTCCACCTGAGGCCCTCCACTGCCAATTCTTCTCTATTCCCCGCACGTTTCGGAGTTCAGAAGTAGTCTATAGTGATTGCTCAATGGTTGCCAATCACGCTGACTTTGCTTACGTTCAAGTGGGATGTAATGAATTCCACTCGTTGCTGGATGGGTGCAGTGTTTTCACAGCAGAGTTGGTACTCATCTCTTGTGCACTGAGGATATCTTCGTCATTCCTTGGCCCTGGTTATCCAGGATTCCCTTTTTGCTGTCAAACAATGTGGCTGCTTGTTGGTCTTTGTCTGGACCCTGCGTCATGTTGCGATCGTGGATAATAAACTCGCTGATAGGATGGCCAAATTGGCTATCGGCTAGCTACCTCTGAGATCGGCATTCTAGCATCGTACGTTTGATCGGTATTATGCTGTCAAGTTCTAAGGATTTGGAATACAGTATGGCATACTCTGGCTTCACCGAACAAATTATGGGCAATAAAGGAGACCATGAATTTTTGGAGGTCCTCAATGTGGACCTCTCATGAGGACACCCTTGTCCCTTGCCGGCTCGGCATCGACAATACTTGGATGACTTATTGCCATCTTCTCCATCGTGAGGATCAACCATACTGTCATCGTGGTGCCTGATTGACGGTGGTTTACATATTGCTGGACTGTCCTAACCTATCCGCTGTGCGGCATACTTTTATCTTCCTGACTCGCTACCCCTGGTGTTAGCGGACGATGCCTTAGCAGCTGACCTAGTATTACAGTTTATTCATGAAGGGGTTTTCTATCACTCTGTCTAAAGAAGGGCGTCTCAGCCTTGCAAGCCCATTGAGGGGTTGGTAGGATGCTCTGTTACCACCTCTGTGCCAACCAGGCAATGGCTGTCTGGACTTGGTGGTCTGCCCCAGCTTTCGCCCTACCCATTCCTTTGCTCTTCTTGCTTGTTCTGTTTTACTTAGTGTTCTTCCTGTGCTTCACTCGCCCTGTCCATGCCGCTAGTCTTCCTGCATATTGTTGGGTGGGGTGCCTCTGGTAAATGGCCGGTGGTATGTCCCCCCCCCCCCCCCCTCGCACATACTGCCTTTGAGGGCCTCTGGTAGACCTTGGTGGCCTTTTCTTTCCTTAGGTTTCGCGCACTAAGCTCGTTGGTGTGCAATTTGGTGACCTGCTGTACCGGGTAGGAGGGACCGATGACCTCATAGTCTGGTCTCTTTAATTATTAAACCAAACCTCTCCTCCCCTTCTTTCCACCATCTAACTCCCTTTGCACTCACTTTTAACATGCTACAGATGCGTATGATTTTTAATGATAATGTTAAATATATAAAATATTTTAATAGAATATTTATTTGTAGCAGTGATTAACTTAACTCTGCCCGAACAGGCCATGAAGGCCCAACGATATCGACCGGCGCCTTGTCATCCTTAGCCCACAGGCGTCACTGGATGCGGATATGGAGGGGCATGTGGTCAGCACACCGCTCTCCCGGCCGTTTTGTCAGTTTGCGAGACGGGAGCCGCTACTTCTCAATCAAGTAGCTTCTCAGTTTGCCTCACAAGGGCTGAGTGCACCCCGCTTGCCAACAGCGCTCGCCAGACAGGATGATCACCCATCCAAGTGCTAGCACAACTTAGTGATCTGACGGAACCGGTGTTTCCCCTGCGGCAAGGCCGTTGGCCCATAGCAGTGATTAGTAAGTTGATTTAACATATGCTGCCCGATCAGAAGTATCTGTACCCGCCTGTGTAATGTGGAGCTGGCCGCTAGATGCCACGAGGAGGCGCGGAGTATGTGTGTTCCCAGCATTGAAGCAGTAAGAGCAGAACTGGTCAGCAGAGCTCGTGGACTTCGAACGTGGACTAGTCGGTGAATGACGCCTGCGCAACCAGTCCATCAGGAGCGTTTCACCCCTTCTATACAGCTGCCTAAGGCGGCTGTGGTGCTTGTGAAATGAAAATGCGAATCAACAAACACAGCCGAACCAAGACCATGCAGACGATGGTAATAACGGGCAGGGACCATCGAACATTACGGAGGTTGGTTGTAAAACATCGCATGAAATCTATGGAAGGAATCACTCCTGAGCTCCCAAGTGCTATCGGTAGTCCAGATACCACAGTGCCTGTGCATAGGGAGTTTAGAAGGACTTGGTAAAGTGGCCGAGCAACTCGTCATAAGCCACGTATTTCTGTAGATAATTCTAAACATCGCTTCAGTTGTCGTAAAGAGCTACTCCACTGGACAGCGGATGAACGGAAGAGAGTTATTTGGAGTGATGAATCACGCTATGTCCTGTGGGACTCCGATGGACGGGTTTGGGTGGATGTGAACGTGTACGGCATAACAGTAGAGGCACATTTCGGAAACGGTGATGGTATCAGAATGAAAGTACGCCCTGTCAGAAAGCAATAACTGTGAGGCAATGGTTGGTGGACAAAAACATCCCCGAAATGGACTGGCTTGCCTCGAGTCTCCGAGCCCATCGGAACACCTTCGGCATTGAGTTAGAATGTAGACTTCGCTCCAGACTCTAACGTCTAAGATCATATCTTCTGTGGTTTTGGCTCTTGAAGAACATGCTGGCATTCGTCCACAGACCTTCAGACACATTTAAAATGCCCTCAGCAGAAATCAAGCCGTCATAAAGTCGAAAATATTAATGTGAACTAATAAGTGTCTAGATACTTTCTATTAGATAGTGTACGTCCCCAAAAAATTGAAGTTTATTTTGGTTCGATAAGCACTCACCCGAAAAATTGTAATGTATATGTCGTACGACTGATTGGAGCTCAGAACTTCGACAGTGCGAACATTTACAAGATCGAATTTGAAGCTGTAATATGATCAGTATGCCGGCCGGTGTGGCCAAGCGTTTCTAGGCGCTTCAGTCTGGAACCGCGCGATCGCTACGGTCGCAGGTTCGAATGCTGCCTCGGGCATGGATGTGTGTGATGTCCTTACGTTAGTTAGGTTTACGTAGTTCGAATTTGTAGGGGACTGATGACCTCAGATGTTAAGTCCCATGGTGCTCAGAGGCATTTGAACCATTTTTGATCAGTATTTCACTAACCGCTGCGGCTGTGAACATAGATGTGCAGACTATGACCAAGCTGGCGAGTAAATGTGAGAAATGCTGTTTTTTTTCCTGTCGTTTCCACTTATGTTCCCGAAGGTAAGCTTTTTTGTCATTTTCTTCGGTAGTGGGGGCTCTTTCCGTTTGTTTCGCCTCACTAGACTTCCTGAGGTTTGCCGGTTCGACTCGTGGACTCAGTGACGTGTCGGGTTTGTTATTGTCATCAGGTATAGCGAGCCTGTGGATGAGCATTTACCTGGCTGTAATATTACTAGCCAGGCCGCAAGGCGATCCACGTGAAGAGGCCCTCGGTCAGGCAACGGGGAGGTAGCTGGTAATTTCTTAGAATCTTTGCCATTTTCGAGACTGTTTTCATCGTACTTTGTTCCCCATAAGTTGGCTGAGATATATAGAAACTGACACGTTAGAATATAAACGCGTAGAGTAAAATTTTCTTCGGTGGCGAGACGTCATGGTCCTTACCCACACCCTTGGATCCGTGCCTGCAATCCGTCAACACTTAAATATTCTTGTTCCTGTTTCCACCCCCAGCCACACTCATTTCCGAATCCAGTGAAAACTCCCCACCCGTACCCCTACCCATTCACCCTCCTTCCCATACCCATCGTGGAAGTGGTCCATCCATATCAGTCGAGATGGCGCAGTGGTTAGCACACTGGACTCGCATACGGAATGACAGTGGTTCAAATCCCTTGCTAGCCATCCACATTTAGGTTTTCCGTTCTACCGTATCGTCCTTCGCCGTCGGCGTTGTCGTTGTTACCGTGAGACACCGTTATACCAAGAGGAAAGGCGCGTCGATCTTAGAGCATGAGATATGATGACCTTAAGCCATTGACAACGCACAACGGTCGCGGTAGCACCTGATTCCAGAATAACTGCAGTAGTTAGGATCTACGAACTGTCCCCTCTTGACCAGGTCCCCAAAACTTAACTCGTAACGAGATCCCTTCAAAGCAAATTGTCATAACGATCGTCTATAAAGGCTTTGTACAACGAGAAGAAATGTTACGGTTTATGGAATAATAACAGATACGACCAAACTGTCTTGTCTCCTCTGCTTTTTTTAACATAACTTCGTTCACAGTTTCATTTCGCATTTATCACTCATTCACCGAAACCCTTTGATGAACAGTTTTGGTTGCTTGACACTAACAGTCAATGATAATAATACAGCTTTTCTCCTTTTTATAAATTGAAGCCCGCTCTCCGCGATATAATTAAAAAAAAAAAAAAAAAACGGTCTCAATACCGCGTCCCTCGTGAGGTGCTAATAGACTTATCCCGGAATTGACCGCCCTGTAGGTGTACTCAGTTTAATGACCACACTTCACTGTCCGCTATTTCGCGTAACTGAATGTCCATTTGTTAGTCTGATTATACACTGTAGCTATTTAAAATTCGCCCCTATATTTTTCACAACGCACAATTAGCACTTCTTTTTTTTTTTTTTCTAAGAGTAAACGAAAAAAAAAGACGCCGTATCATCGGCTTAGTCGATATAAAGCAAAACACCTTAATATGCCCAATTTTACCTCTTCTTATAGGATCGGCTATCTTACTCATTAATTCACTACATATTATTTCCAATAACACTAAACAGGTATCGCCGCTATATATTAATGGTATTCAAAAGCACATTACTGTTATTATGACCGACTAAATCGTAACAAATCGCGCGGCGTGCGTTTTTAACGATAACTTTACGCTATTCAAGTTCCGTTACAGCTATCTTGACTCGTAATGTTACACCGTGACTACCTCAAATCGCTTGGGGCAAATGCCGGGATGGCCCGTTCTTCCACGTGACGTCGTTGTGGACGAGACATTAAACTCCAATCCTCTCTTCTTCCTCTGGTCCATGTATATAACATCGTATTCCTCTGCTTCCCGTCTTACCAGCCACGTCTAGTTGTATTAGTGGAAAAAAAGAAACATCAAACTAATCCCTCCCCCCTATTCTTTAAAGAATCGTGCGCAGGTCGTAGTCTAGTGGCTAAGCGTTCCTGCCTCTGGATCAAGGCATCTCGGGTTCGATTCTCGGATGAGTCTGGGATTTTCTCCGCCCGGGGACTGGGTGTTTATCATAATTTCGTCGTCATTCGCGAAGGAGCGAGACCGGACTGTGAAAAAGATGGGGAATTTGTATGGGCGCTGATAACAACGTGGTTGAACGCCCCACAAACCAAATATCATCTTCAAAGAATCGAGCTCTGTTTTAAGAAAAGCTAGTTTTTCACATATCTCAATGTTTGTGACATACAATCGCACCAAAAAGTATTGGCACAGTTACATTTTAGTGGTTGTAGGTTAAACGAAACATATATTTCAGAACAGAACCCATACATGTGACACCTTACATTACATAGTTTACAAATATGTCAAAATCACCTGTCCTTAAAGTAACATACAGTGTCATGAAAAAAAACATCGCTCTTCTGCACCCAAAAAAGTATTGGCACACGCATATGAATCGGACAGTGTGTTCGTTTTCTTCATTGATGTTCACCATCTAATAGCTAGTGTGCATCCCTTTAGCATCTATAACAGCACGTAAACGCCTAGGAATGCTTTGTATTAAATTCCGGGTGATATCAGGGGTAATTTTCGACCATTCCTCCAGGAGCACTTTCTCCAAGTCGTTTTTACCGGACGGACGCCTTTTTCTGACTTGTGTGTCAAGATGAGCCCACAGGTTCTCAATGGGGTTCAAATCAGGGCTCTGAGGTGGTGTTAGAACCCTTCTGGGGGCATTGTACAGTAACCACTCCCGGGTTTTCATGGCGGTATGTTTTGGGTCGTTGTCTTGCTGGAACTGAAACACCCCAGTAAGGCCCAATTTCTGTGCACTAGCGTGTAAATTACCTCGCAACACGTCAATGTATCTCATATGATCCATTGTGCCGTGAATTACAGCTAGATTTCCAACGCCGGAAGCCGCCATACAGCCCCAGACCATGATACCGCCCCCACCGTGTTTGACTGTGGGATGCATGTGTTTGATGTCGAGGTGCGTATTCGGCTTGCGCCAAATTTTCTTTCTTGCATCAAATCCGAACACATTGAACTTCGATTCGTCGCTAAATATCACAGTGTTCCAAAACTCCATCGGCTTGCTGATGTAGTCCTTGGCAAACTGCAGGCGTTTCTGCCGGTTAATTTCCGAAATGTATGGCTTCTTCCTGGGAGAACGTCCATGCATGTCAGCCTCATTCAACACATTTCGTATAGTCTGAACACTAACCGTCTTGTCGGACGTTGTCTGAACAATCTCAGCAATAGTTGCTGCACTTGTAGCAGGTTCCTTCCGAGCAAGTGCGATGATATGGCGACGCTCTCGGGTTGTAAGCACTTTTGGACGTCCAGGACGACACTTATTCACTGTTGTTCCAGTCTCTTTATATTTCTGAATGATGGCTCTTACCGTGGTGTAGCTCACAGACACCTCTGCTCCGATTTGTCGATAGCTTCTCCCTTGTGAATGGAGCAATACCACTCTCTCACGCAACGCCACTGAATGTTCCTTCTTCTTCGGCCCCATGCTGACCACTATCGCGCACTACAGCAACATACTGGCGACCGGGCCGTCAACAACACGCAGTGTCTAATGTGTCAGCAGATGGCGTTCCGGTACCTGAAAACCCAGCAATATACCGAGATGCCATGCTCTGTGCCAATACTTTTTGTGTGCAGAGGAGATACGTGTTTGCCCATAACACTGCATTTCTTTGTTAATGGTAGGCACTATGGGCAGAATTGTAATGTCTGGTATGTGAGGTAGCACGTACATGTACTGTGTACCGGAAAGTGCGGCGTTTGTAACCAGCAACGATAAATACGCACGTGTGCCAATACTTTTTGGTGCGATTGTATCTTCTGAACTGTGTGGTACAGTGATATAATTGTGCAGGAATATTCACTTGTGTCTCTGGATACTGTCTGTAAAATGCGTAGCGAATGGAATTTGCAGTGAAGGAATAAACTAAAGCATGATGTCAGATGCTTAAGTTTTACTGCATGAATAGCGAAAATGTAGTGAGCGATAAACTTTCCTTTCATTATTTTATGGGGGTCGTCAGCAAGAAAAAGGTTCTAAGAGATTGGAAATCTGATGTAAATTTTGTTGGAAGTCGCCATTTTTTTTTCTCCTCTCAATTAAAGGATAAATATAACGCGGATTATGTGCGCGCCGTGGTTTACGCTGCCTGGAAACATACGCAGTTTCTAGCTGTAATACTTGTTCAGCAGCCAAGATAGCATAAAATATTTCTTTATGTAAGACAACCGGTTTCAACAGACTTCGCTGTTATCGTCAGGTCTTAAAGATCTTTTTGTTGTTAAGTGTTCATTTTACACTGAACCTAACGCCAAGATGTCAAGTGGAGAAAAATCGGCACATTATAAAGCGATGACAAGCCTTTATAATATGCCGGTTTTTATCCATTGCACAAATTTTTATAACAAAACGATGTTTAAGACCTAAAGATGACAGCGAAGTCTGTTGAAACCGGTTGTCTTAAATGAAGAAATATTTTATGCTATCTTGACTGTTGAACGGTTTTTAGCAATTATAACAGATCGCCCTTCAGTACTCCGAGAATAAGGCATGTAATACTTGATATATTGCGTTAAAATTTTAACGTAAGATTACGTTGTTAGTGAATAGATTACGACATATTTTAAACACAGTCAATAATTATATGAAATAATGAAAATTAAGTTTTTGTTGCATCTGTAAGTCGTCAGACTTTCGGCCGGCAACTGGCATTGCGCACAGTCTTAGCCGTTTAGTAACATAGGTATACTAGGCTGAAGAGTAGCAATCTGGTTGCTCCTAGATTGTCCCTCACCTGAGCAGAATTAAATGATCACTGAAGAAGGGGGGGGGGGGGGGGGAAGGAAATACCGTTGGTGAAATTGACTGGGAAACTCAAAATTCTGCAACTGCAATGGACTTTAACCCAGATTTTGTGCAGACTAGTTGCTGTAAAGAGGTGGTGTTTACTTTGTAATTACCCGCATTCACGTAATGCTTCTCTGGTCAGGTATCCCCCATACGTTCAGGTTCCCACTCTACAGGCTACTGATGTAGATGCTGTAGGCGAAGGAATACGGATTTACTGCTGCACTCGTCACCAAGCGGCAGTAAAAGGTCACAGTAAATGAGCAACCTTGTTCATCAAATTTGCCGTTGTTTAGCCACGTATTTGTCAAACAAGCCCGTACACGTATCAACAAAGTCGCCGATTTGACATTGCTTTTGAAGCAGGCGCTTTTCGTGTATTCTGTATTTTGGCACTAGTGGGAATTTCCACAAACGCATATAAGTCGTTTTTAACGTTAATCTGGCACTGTCTTTAAAGAAGTAGTATTACTAAACCAGACGACGGCTAGGGAATGATTTAAAATGGCGGGAAAATATGTACATGAATACCAGTTAAAGGACCTGTTACACTGAAAACCTTATGATTACATCAACTTTCTGCGAATGGACAGTGGATCTTTTAATAACTTAAGAGTTACTTCGCTCTCACATTGAAAAAGAAGACAAAAGTATGCAAAAATTTTATTCTCTTCCACTTCGTCCTCAAATGACAGTTCATTGAAAATACCATAACGTGGAAATATGAGCCACATCGTCCACGGAAGAACCACAGAACTTATTTTCTCCTTTTTTCGTTGCATTCCAGATTGTATGTTATTCGTAGAATACTGGTTTTCTTCTTCAGTTCTTCCTGCATAATATATGACTGCCAAAAACGTGACGACGCGACAATTGTACAATTTTGGTGGTTGTCAGTGCTATTTTGTGTTTATTCTTGATCATAATTTTCTTAGTTGTGGAAACTCACCATACTGTGAGGTGAATTCCGCCCGTGGTAGCTGACTGATCAGCGCGACAAATGTCAATCCTAAGGGCCCGGGCTCGATTCCCGGCTACATCGGAGATTTTCTCCGCCCAAGGAGTGGGTGTTGTGTTGTCCTAATCATCATCATTTCATCCCCATCGACGTGCAAGTCGCCGAAGTGGCGTCAAATCGAAAGACTTGCACCCGGCGAACGGTCTACCCGACGGGAGGCCCTAGTCACACGACATTTATTTAGTGAGGTGAATTGTAGTAAAACTATTTTTCACTAAACATATGCGGTAAAAAACCGACTCAGTCTGACATTTTGTCAAACTTTCCGTCAGTCAAAATTTCAAACAGAATCTATGCTTGACAAACACGTAAAGTATCACCGTACATAATCAAATGTTTGGCAAACATAGTAATGTTTGACATTATTTGATCGTTTCGGGGGCCTGAAGTGTGGTGTGAGGTGTTCGAGAGTGCGCTTGTGGCGTAGTGCAAAACCCCTTGATTGTGGCTTTAGAGTTCGGGCTTCTGGCACTGTTGGTGCTCTCCGCGCGCCACTCGAAGAATAAGCTTCACACGATGCTGCCCCTGGAGAGGTAACACATGAGGACGCAGCATGCCGGTGGCGTACCATTGTGCCGTCAGAGTTCCCTCTGTTGCTACCAACTATGACCTGAAGTCCTATCCGATGGATGCCCACATCATGAAGCCAGGAGTAACATCTCTACAAAACACTGGAAGAATGCTATATCTACACAGCTCGCCGCTATACGCGTCAATGGACATCGGGGTGGTGCAGAAACGCAATTCAGTGCTATCACAATGAGCTGGCACTTATGAGCTGTCCATGCTTATCGGTCACGGCATCACCCCAAACACAAGCGTGTACATGTGCGAGATGAGAGATGATTGGGTTCTGCTTATGAAGACAGTGTGCAGGAGGTGGAGCGGTAAGGACTTGAGTGGCCATCTAGGGCTGCTGTTAAACGACAGAACAGAAATCTGAGTAAAATGAACAGGATATACACTAACGCCCGCAAGAAACTGGTATAGGCATGCGTTTTCAAATACAGAGCTACGTAAACAGGCAGAATACGGCGCTGTGGTCGGGAACGCGTGTAAAAGACAAGTGTGTGACGCAGTTGTTAGACTGGTTACTGCTGCTACAGTGGCAGGTTATCGAGATTTAAGTGAGTTTGAACGTGGTGGTACAGTCGGCACACGAGCGATAGGACCAGCATCTCCGCGGTAGCTATGAAGTGGAGATTTTCTCGTACGACCATTTAACGAGTGGACCGTCAATACCAAGGCCCGCGTAAAACGTCACATCTCCGGCCGGGAAAAGATCCTGCAAGAACGGGACCAACGACGACTTCAATTTGACACAAGTGCAACCCTTCCGCATACTGCTGCAGATTTCAGTGCTGGGCCATCAACAAGTGTCAGCGTGCGAATCATTCAAGGAAGTATCATCGATATGGGCTTCAGGAGCCGAAGGCCCACTCGTGTACCCTTGATGACTGCGTGTCACAAAGCTTTACGCTTCGTCTGAGACCGTCAACAGCGACATTGGACTGTTGATAACTGGGAACATGTTGCCTGGTCGGACGAGTCTCGTTTCAAATTGTCTCGAATCTATCGACGTGTACGGGCATGGAGACAACCTCATGAATCCATGGATGCTGCATGTCAGCAGGAGGCTGTTCAAGCTGGTGGAGGCTCACTAATGGTGTGGGGCATGTGCAGTTGGAGTGATATGTGATTCCTGATATGTCTAGATACGACTCTGACAGGCGACACGTACGTAAGCATCCTGTCTGGTCGCCTGCATCCATTCCTGTTTATTGTGGATTCCGACGGACTTGGGAAATTCCAGCCGGACAGACGTCTAGAATTTCTCCAGACTGGCTCCAGGAACAGTTTTCTGAGTTTAAACACTTCCTTTGCCCGCCAAATTCTCCAGACATTAGCATTATTGAGCATGGCTTGCAACATGCTATTCAGAAGAGATCTCCACCCCCTCGTACTCTTACGGACTTATGTACCTTGCAGGATTCGTGGTGTCAATTCCCTCCAACACTATTTCAGACGTAAGTCGAGTCCATGCAACGTCGTGTTGCGGCACTTCTGCGTGCTCGCGGGGCCTCTACACGATATTAGGCACGTATACCACTTTCTTTGGCCCTTCAGCGTATTTCAGTGTACGATATACAAAGGGAACGCCTAGGGATGAAGTTACCTGATTTAGGTCAGTCCATTGGGACGAACGACTAAATAAGTGCAACTAAATAAGTGGGTAACGGAACGGGAAGGGGAGCAGCGTCCACACGTGTTATCTGTATCCCACGCATGCCATTGGCTAAAAAAACCGATGGCGTGAGTTCGCTAGCAATTTCAGCAGAGGGCTCAAGGCGCCTCTTGTCAGTAGCTTTAACTGGACGGAACTGCCACTATTCTGAAAGGCAGGCAACTTGTCATGTAGGCACAGCGAAGTTGCTCTGGGAGAAAACTTGTAAAGATTTGACTTGGGCGTCTGAAATAAAAATCTTTAAACCAATAATCATCATCATCATCATTATCATTTTAGACTGATTATGCCTTTCAGCGTTCAGTCTGGAGCATAGTCCCCCTTATAAAATTCCTCCATGATCCCCTATTTAGTGCTAACATTGGTGCCTCTTCTGATGTTAAGCCTATTACTTCAAAATCATTCTTAACCGAATCCATGCACCTTCTCCTTGGTCTACCCCGACTTCTCCTATCCTCTACTGCTGAACCCATGAGTCTCTCGGGTAATCTTGCTTTTCCCATGCGTGTAACATGACCCCCACCATCTAAGCCTGTTCGCTCTGACTGCTACATCTATAGAGTTCATTCCCAGATTTTCTTTGATTTCCTCATTGTGGACACCCTCCTGCCATTGTTGCCACCTACTAGTACCTGCAATCTGTCTTGAAATATTCCTTGGCTCTGAGCGCTATGGGACTTAACATCTGTGGTCATCAGTCCCCTAGAACTTAGAACTACATAAATCTAACAAACATCACACACACCCATGCCCGAGGCAGGATTCGAACCTGCGACCGTAGCAGTCGCGCGGTTCCGGACTGAGCGCCTAGAACCGCTAGACCACCGCGGCCGGCTAAAATATTCCTTGACTGGCTGCCAAACTGCACAGGCGTTTGTGTAGCGGTGTTAACGGCAGCCTACACATGGGATGGTTTAGGTGTGTGATGATACAATGTTGCAGTGAGCCCATTACCTTTCATCAAATGGCAGACGCGGATGCCAAGGGGATTACAGAATGCTATAGTACACAGTACACCTATCATCTGTTACGATGATCAGCCGTGGTCGACCGGAACTTTGAAAATTTGAACTTCATGAATCATTTACATATCCGCCGATGGTGTACGAAGTTACGTCCTCATCCGACCATATCTTCTATTATCAGGGAATGTACTTTTCTCCACTGACACATTTCAGATCCATCAAAGTATTTTTCCTCTTTCTTTTGAATCGACATGATTCAATGCCTTGTAATAGTACGCTCCAGACAAGGCATTGACTAGTCTCTTTCCTTTTCGTATCTGAATTATTTTCGCTGTCTACTAACCTTTTAAATTTTAAATAGCTTTTTCACCCGTAGATATTCTACTTCTTTCCTCGAAACTGTTGCCATTTTCCGTCAGCAAACTTCCACAGCACGTAAAAGATTTTATATGTTCTAAGTTCTTTCCAGTCATAATCTTTGCATCGATCCCTAGATTCAGTTTGAAACCCCTCTGCAGCGTCTCATGAAGTGAGGATATCTGACGCCGTTGGTAATCGTCCCTTCGGATGAGGATGTTAAGTTCGGCGACCCCCATTAGTGCTATTCGAAAAGAATAGGTCGTATGGCGGTAATGGGGTTCACCTTTTCTTCGTTCATCATCATCATCATCCTCCTACACAAAAATTACACTACTCCCTACACGCGTTCCTTACACTTACCAACACTCCACAAACACACATACGACATAACTCTGACATATTCACAATGAAAGGGCCCGAATGTGCTCGGAGGAGTATAACTTCCCCAGCAGGTGGTAGTACTAACACCGTAGGATATCCCAGCCAACAATGCAATACGACGTATACGTTTTCTAATTTACTCCGTTCACAAATCGAGTTTTCCATGCAGCTGTACTATATCTTTATTTTGCTGTTCAGTTAACGTTCGATCGATTTTAAGACTAATTAGTCTCATCCCCAGGTACCTGTAGAAAACATAGATGACATGTAATCACCCTCAATATACTCCTCATAATTTAAAACACAAATTGTAAGGAACAAGGAAGAAAAGTACAGAGCAGAGCAAAGCATACAAGACGTACGTGTGTCATCAGCTTGTAACAGAAAATCCACCATTGTTAAATTCACCTTAGCTAGGAAGTAACCTTACGTATTTACTCTTTGTTTGTCTTATACCACATATGAAGTGCGCTTAAGAACTAATTAACATTATTGTTGTTAATGTCACCATTTAGTATCGTTATTCTTAATAATCTGTTCTTGTTTCAGGTGAGTGATGTCATTAACTACCCCGTGTGTTATTGAAAGACACAGCGGTAAGTACAGAACAGAATTGCCTATGTATTTCAGATCTTAAACGGATATTTATCATCACGTTAATTTCTCCATTAGAATAAATAAGCAAGTTACCTGATTCAGAAACGAAATCGAACAATGAAAAATATTCCATCGTGTTCACTTCATCTTTAGGTTAAATGTTCATTGGCTGGTGCTGTGGGGGCTGTCTAGCCATCAGACGAGGTGGGGGGGGGGGGGTCGTTAGTACAAGAACAGAATGGGTCTGTCAGCAGAGCTGACTGACTTCGAAAGTGGACTATCCGTTGCATGTCACCTGAGTAACAAATCCGCCAGGAACATTTCAACAATCTGAAGCTCCCCATGTCGACTGTTGGTGATGTGGTTTTCGAGTAGAACGCAAAGGAACGTCGCCAGCTAAATGAAGACCAGGCAGACATGTACTGACGGAGAGGGGCTCGACAGAGCATTATGGAATAATGTTGTAAGAAATCTCATGAAATCGTCGGAAGGAAGCACTCGTGATTTCCAAACTGCTACCAGCAATCTATCTCGCACAACGAGTGTGCGTATGATTTTAAAGAGAGTTGTGATTAAGGAAACACTATATACCGAAGAGCATGTATAGATTTTGTAACATTGTGTGCTGCGTGCGGTAGAGAAACAGTTCGGAGACGATGACTGTATCAGCACGACAGTGCACGCGGTCTCTGAGTAAACGGTTTGTGAACGATAACGTTCCGGAAATGGACTGGCTTGCCAACAGGCACGACCTCAACCCAGTGTACACTTTTGGGTTGCGTCAGAACGTCGACTTCGTTTAGACTGTAGCGTACATCATCACTAACTCCTGTGTTTTCCGCTGTCGAGGAAGAATGGGCTGTCATTCCTCCAGAGACAAGCAGAGACCTCATTCGAAGTGTCCCCAGCAGAGCTCAAACCATTGTAAAGGCGAAATGTGAGGCACCTCATATTAAGTGGAGGTTTACTATCTTTGGCCCGAAAAAAGAATGTTCTTTGAGAATTTTTTTCTCGGGGTGTGTTATAGATATCGGTGTCAAATTTGGTCAATGTTTATTGATATTTACTCTAAAAACTGGAATTTTTTTCGACCGGAAATGTCGAAGAGCAATGGCGGAAGTGTCGTCGGAACAAAACAAAATTTCGATGTACACCTCCACGCGCGGAATGTCACAGGTCAGCCGGCTCGTCTGAAATCAAAATTGAGTTGACGTTAGCGAAGTATATAAGATTCTTTAGGAGTTGTACCTCGCTTATGTTATTTCGACCATAGGAAACAAAATAACGGCCATTGGGAAAAAATAGGGTTTTTTCATCGATTTTTTGACTTCGTCGGCCAAGTAAAAATATTTATAGTTGATGGATCGGAATAAAAGTGGTACAACTCCTAGACAATTTAGTTAGCTTCGTCGGAAACAAAGAATCATGCCAATCGATTCAGTAGATTTGAAGTTATCATACCGCGCGATTAAAAAAAAATCATTTCGAGAAAAACGAGTTCCAAGATTTGACTGCATATAAATGCAATATTATTCAACTTACGTTCAATCTGCTATTCTGGATCCATAAACTAGTCCTTCCTCTTCGTCATAGAGGGCCATCCTGCGCTGCTCCAGAGCCGCTCGTACGGCCGGTGACTAACGGTTTTCGGCCGCTTGTATCCGGTGGTCGTCCGAATGCGTGGCGAACTGCGTCAAATAGTGTCCCAGGGTGACGTCCATCGTTGTCATGGTCTTCAGAATTGCTGAATACCCTTCGTTGAAGCCTCACTGCCAGGAAAGTCGCTATCTCCACAGTCTTCGCACCGGAATGCAAATGCTTTGGGTCTAACTCCCAAACACACGCGTTTAAACTTTCATTTGAATTTTGTGTGTTTCCTCCCAAGCACCGGTACAATACCTCGTCCTATGAAAGAAAAAAAACTGGTGCGTGAAAAAGGCAGATTTCAGGCAGGTGCATATTTTTGTTCAACCCGAAAAACACATTTCCCATCCGTATTCGGAAAAATCGTTTCAGGTGTGGATTCTAAACACTTTTATGGATCCAAAAATGCAATTTAAAAAAAACAATATTTTGAACCAAAAGATAGTAAACTTCCCCTTAATGTCCACTAACAAATGCACGTATATTTCTGATAGATAGTTTGGCTTACCTCTTTAATCGTATGAGGTCATTTTATGGATATACGTTTCAGCATTCTCAGCCGGCCCGGGTGGCCGAGCGCTTCTGGGCGCTACAGTCTAGAACCGCTCGACCGCTACGGAGCAAGTTCGAATCCTGCCTCGGGCATGGATGTGTGTGATGTCCTTAGGTTAGTTAGGTTTAAGTAGTTGTAAGTCTAGGGGACTGATGACCTCAGATGTTAAGTCCCATAGTACTTAGAGATATTTGTACAGTCTGCGCTAGTCGCAAACATGGCGAGTTCAGGCGCGGAGCAAGCGTTCTGTGTGTGTGGGAATTCGGCAAAAAACAAGTGAACTACAACTGTTCGACGGGTGGTTACAACAAAGTGCGATAAGTAACAACCAACAAGGAAGGCCATTTACCACTGGCACAACAAATTTGTTAACGGCGGGTAGCTTGTGCCCGGCAAAGAGAAGCGGACATCGAAAACTGTACGGGCCATTCTTCGCCGAGAGCACTGTCACGAGAATTCTCCTTGGACATTTTGCAGAAATGGCTGATGCCTCAATTGCAGTCACTCTCCGTTCACCTTTCAGCAGGTTGGGGCTCCACCCCAGTTCATCGCGAAGTTCGTTTTTACCTGAACACGGAGCTGCCGCATCGATGAACCGGCCGTGCCACAGAAGGGGATAGCTGTGTCATGAAAGCGACTGCCACAGTCGACGATGCCATGCTGTGACGGGTATGGCAAGAATTCAGTTACCGTGTTGACGTGTGCCGGATTACTCATGTTTTGCATATCGAAACCTTGAAAAAAAAAAACTTTCATAAATTCTCTTGAAAATGCAATACGTCTGACATCTGTACAGCGTGTGGTTCTTGTGCAATAAATAATTGAAAGCGTTCCCTGTAAAAGTTGGATATTGCAGTGCCTGTGTTGGTAATAAGCATGATGCAATGTGCCTTCGGACATACATGCATCTGTATGGGAATTACATAAATGCGTACGAATACAGGTTGTGAGGTAAGAATGACGACGTTACATACTTGCACGGTTATCCAAAGCGATTGAGGAGACTGCTCGCATAAAGCGGGAAATAAAGTCCCGAGCCTGCACAAATTTTCACTGTCATCATTCTCTTATCAAGTTAATGGCTGTTCGGATTCGCAACTGCGAATACCTTTCATGTAGTTCGGAATTTATTCCTTGATGTCTTTATACATATTTTACGATCTTGTCTCTTCTTGTCATTGTTTTCTAAATGTCGCGTTCTTCGCCAATTATGCGGTGAACCTTCTCATTTCTTAACGGTCCATGTAATTTTCGACAACCTTTTATAGAATCACGTCTCAAACACGCCGATTCCATTTTCCCGCAGTCCGTGATTCGCTGCTGTACAATCTTATGCTCCAGGCATACATTCTCAGAAGTTTCTTCCTCCAATTAAGGCTGATGTTTAATATTAATTGATTTCTTTTACCTTTGCCTATGCTACCCTGCATTTTATGTCGTTCTTGCTTCTTTCGTCAGGTGTTATTTAGCGTCCAAGTTAGTAGAATTCCTTAACTCCATCTACTACGTGGTCCCCAATTGCGATGGTAAATTTATCGCTAGTCTCGTTTGTCACTTCTCATTACTTCTGTCTTTCAATCTATAGTGCATTAGACTGTTCATTCCATTCAGCAGGTCGTGCAATTATTAGGATAGTAATCTCATCAGCGAATCGTATCATTGATATCCTCTCGCGCTGAATTTTAATCTTAAGTGGTGCAAGTTCACGAATCTCTTTCGACTCCTGTTCACGAGTCTGGGTAGTTCGACAGTGGCCTCTCAATAAATATACTCCTTACACTGTTATTTCTTGTTAACAGTATTAGCTTATTCCCAAGAATAAGCAGCTTTCACTCAGTTAATACTCGGCAGCCATCAAATCGGCATTTGGATCGGACTTCCTTAACTCTTGTGCAGAATGGTGTGCAGCATACTGTTGCATCGATTTTCAGTAAACTACCACACGAATTCAAAAATCTTAGCAGTAATCCACGCGTTTTCAGATCGAAACTGAAGAGTTTCCTCGTGGGTCACTCCTTTTATTCTGTGGAGGAGTTCTTGAAAAATTAAGCTGAAACTTATTGTATTGTTGATTGCGTTTAGTTAACCTTGTGGATTGACTTTTTTCGGGTTCATAAACATTTATTTGTATCTGTTATTACTTTCATGTTGTAATTTCATGTACTGACACGTTGCTCCTGAGTTTGGTTCTACGGAACTTGACGTGTACATAAATAAAGAAAATAAATAAATGCTTCTTTTATTTCTGTCACTGCTTTCTCGATGTACTGATTTGAACAGTAGGGGAGAAAGACTGCATCTGTCTTTATACTGTTTCTGATCGGAGGACTTCATTCTTGGTTTTCCATTCTTATTATTCCCTCTTGGTTCTTGTACATATTGTGTATTATCTTTCTTTCCCTATAGCTTACTCCTATTTTTTCTCAGTATTTCAGCATTTTACAGCGTTGAACTGCTTAGGTCGACAAATCCTGTCCTATGTCTTGCTTCCATTAACAATCGCGGGTCCCGTGTTCGATTCCCGGCGGGGTCAGGGATTTTCACCTACCTCGAGATGACTGGGTGTTTGTGTTGTCCTGATAATTTCATCATCATCATGAAAGTGGCGAGATCGGGCTGAGCAAAGTTTCGGAATTTGTACGGGCGCTGATAACCGCGAAGTTGAGCGCCCCACAAGCCAATCATCATCATTATCAATCGCAATTTTAGAATTGCTCTCTGGTACCTTTCCTAAACCCAAACTGATCTCCATGTAATTTTGTAGTGTACGGATGAGTAGCAGGGGGCTGTACGAAAATCTGAGAAGAGTGAAAGGAAGCGTTTGAAATAAGATTCCAGCGAAGAACTATGTCGACAGGTCAAGTAAAGGTGGACAGACAGGTGATGAACGAAGTCTGGGGGAGCTCTTGTCAGAAGCAGGGGAGGCGTTAGTGGAACTGGGATAGGGAGTCCGTAAATAGGAAACTTGGCATCGGAGGGAGCAGTGTAGGGGGAATTTGGAGGGGTAGAGGCAGCATGCATCTCTTGTTACCTCACGTCCATCTCCTGTCCCTCATTGCGTAAACTGAGCGGAGAAATCGGTAAACAGTCTGTCCCAAACTAAAATTACGCAGCACAGAAGTGTTGTTCTTTTTATACCCTTGAATCGTCTCGCTTTACGTTTGTATCTTAATCTTTGGCCACTCACCCTGTTGATGTAATCATTCTATTTTGTTCAATATCACCTTTTAGTTTTCTTTTGTTTCCATAGATTTTATTTCCTAATTCAGATCGTGATTAATTTTGTCATTCTTAATTATAATTTCTTGAACCTTCTATTTAAAAAAAAGCACTCCGTCTTCAGGCCACGAGTGGCCTACCGGGACCATCCGACCTCCGTGTCATCCTCAGGGGGGAGGATGCGGATAGGAGGGGCGTGGGGTCAGCACACCGCTCTCCCAGTCGTTATGATGGTATTCTTGACCGAAGGCGCTGCTATTCGGTCGAGTAGCACCTCAATTGGCATCACGAGGCTGAGTGCACCCCGAAAAATGGCAACAGCGCATGACGGGTGGATGGTCACCCATCCAAGTTCCGGCCACGCCCAACAGCGCTTAACTTTGGTGATCTCACGGGAACCGGTGTATCCACTGCGGCAAGGCCGTTGCCCTTGAACCTTCTATTGCTCTGAGAAATCTCATCCTGCGTCCTGAGCTTTACTGTCATGTTTTATGTGACGCATTATTCACTTCCGTACTGTAAAGAGGGAACAGACATTGTAGCCTGCTTTTTGGGTAATTAGCTGTCGCTGGGGTCCCTGTCGTCTCTCGTTTTAAGAGTCTGAATTAATACAGACTGTCAAAAGATGGAAGAAATGGCCTTCGGAGGTCTACCAACTGCCTTTGTTCCCTAGCAGATCTGATCTTCTGTCCCAGGCGTCGGATTTCATTTCTTACGGTAGGTGTTTCGTAGTCTGCTCATGAATTTATTAACAGAAAGGGTCAACAGGGAAGCTACAGGCGAGTGAGAATCAGTGTAGAGTGGCAGTGCATCTGTTTAAAAACTTACTCGTAAATGAGAGGTAGCCCCGTCACAAATATACTAAAATATCGCTTACAATAAATAATGCAGCCGTTGGGCGAGCATTGGACTTGCTGTATGACAAGTTAAAAGAGCAAAAGTTCACACAGATAATGCCTTCAGAATAAAGAACAATCCCTAGAGAGCCCGCAGAAATTAATTACCGTGAATCAGTGTAGAAAGAAGGTAGCCATGGGCCACGAATAGTATCGCAGTGGAGCTTACGACGCAAGATGTCGATTTACAGAGCGGATATCTCGCGGTGCAAATATGACAGCGCAGATGCAACTATCTACATCTACATCCGTACTCCGCAAGCCACCTGACCGTGTGTGGCGGAGGGTACCTTGAGTACCTCTATCGGTTCTCCCTTCTGTTCCAGTCTCGTATTGTTCGTGGAAAGGAGGATTGTCGGTATGCCTCTGTGTGGGCTCTAATCTCTCTGATTTTATCCTCATGGTCTCTTCGCGAGATACACGTAGGAGGGAGCAATATACTGCTTGACTCCTCGGTGAAGGAATGTTCTCGAAACTTCAACAAAAGCCCGTACCGAGCTGCTGAGCGTCTCTCCTGCTGAGTCTTCCACTGGAGTTTATCTATCATCTCCGTAACGCTTTCGCGATTACTAAATGATCCTGTAACGAAGCGCGCTGCTCTCCGTTGGAACTTCTCTATCTCTTCTATCAACCCTATCTGGTACGGATCCCACACCGCTGAGCAGCATTCAAGCAGTGGTCGAACGAGTGTACTGTAACCTACTTCCTTTGTTTTCGGATTGCATTCCCTTAGGATTCTTCCAATGAATCTCAGTCTGGCATCTGCTTTACCGACGATCAACTTTATATGATCATTTCATTTTAAACCACTCCTAATGCGTACTCCCAGATAATTTACGGAATTAACTGCTTCCAGTTGCTAACCTGCTATATTGTGGCTAAATGATATGGGACCTCTCTTTCTATGTATTCGCAGCACATTACACTTGTCTACATTGAGATTCAATTGCCATTCCCTGCACCATGCGTCAATTCGCTGCAGATCCTCCTGCATTTCAGCACAATTTTCCATTGTTACAACTTCTCGATATACCGCAGCATCATCTGCAAAAAGTCTCAGTGAACTTCCGATGTCATCCACAAGGTTATTTATGTATATTGTGAATAGCAACGGTCCTACGACACTCCTGAAATCACTCTTACTTCGGAAGACTTCGTAGTATAGCGTGCTTCGTAATTCTAAACATCACGAGCAGCTCGCAGATGGCTAACACAAGGCTGCTACCAAGGTAATGGAAAAGAACACTCGCCATAATATGGCGAAACTGTTGCACTATGATCCTCGCGATGTCGACACGTTTAGAAAACTGCAACGGAATGCGCTGGAGAGCTCTCTCCGAGCTATATACAGACTCTGTCGCTGAATTACACTGTACTTCCGTGGTTCGCGAAAAGGTCCTTGTAGTTAACCTAACGGAAGTTGGAGATGTAACAGTTCTAGCGGACTGAAGCAGCAGAGTTCTTGCCTTAAAGTTGCGTGGCCCGAACAGGCACGGATTCCCAGAACGCGGGAGAACTGTGTGTCTCCTCCAGCGCAAGGCTTCAACGATGATTCGAAATAACGGCCAGGAGACAAATCTAAGTTTTGTCATCTTAGGCCTTTTCTATATTAAATAAACGAGGAATTTCAAAATTATCCTGCCCCCTGTAACTGATGATCTCCTATATAGTCAACACCTCGGTAGTATCTGCGGACCTGGGAAAATTAGTTTTAGTAGTATTACATGAGTAATTAAGCTTGACGACTTGCTAATTAATTAAACGTCCTATGTGTATTTGGCATCAATTTACACGGAATTTTATTGGGAGTTAGATTCTTTTACCAGAATTGAAGCAGGCTGCTGTGGTCGAGCGGTTCAGTCCGGAACCACGCTGCTGCTACGGTCGCAGGTTCGAATCCTTCCTCGGGCATGGATATGTGTGATGTCCTTAGGTTGGTTAGGTTTAAGTAGTTCTAAGTCTAGGGGACTGATGACCTCAGATGTTAAGTCCCATACTGCTCAGAACCATTTGAACCATTTACATTACATTTACCAGAATGACGCTGTGCCCTCGTCACGTGCGTTACGTACTCGTACTTGAGGATGGAGTCATAGCGTTACGAATTGTTCTTACAAAATTTCAGTCGTTTCTCTTTCCGCATTTTGTTTCTCTCTCTCTCTCTCTCTCTCTCTCTCTCTCACTCACTCACTCACTCACTCACTCACACACACACACACACACACACACACACACAATTTATTGTCCCACATTTATTTGGGAATTTTGCTAGTTTCTTCTATGTATGTATTCATATGTAATGTCGCATCTTAGGTAGTGAAAATATTTTTCTTCTTCTAACATCTATGAACATCAAATTTTGGACTTCTGGGGTCTTCTGTTTTAAAGCCATTTTTTTTATTTTCCTCCTGGTATGTTTAGGTTATATTCTTTGCACTTTGTAAATCCTCTTTTTTTCCCCAGAAGTGTACGATCTCTGTATATGAGACAGGCTAAAACAGTGCCTCTGAATCCTGCACCAATCTGGGCTTTAGAGTCAAGTATTATATCGCCCGGATATCTGTAAAAGTGTGGGGGACATACGTCACCCTTGTCTGATCGCTGTATTTTTCAGTAGAGGCTGTGTTAATTTACCATTTAAATCTAGGTTGATGGGGGTCTCTTTGTACAGGCTCAGACCATCTGTTAAATGCGATGAATATTCCCTTTTTCTTTGATTATTCTCCGCAGATTTTTCTGTGTTAATATTGTCAGCAGCTTTTATGAAGTCTATGAATACTAAGTGGGTTTTGATCTGTTATTCTCGGCGTGATTGCTTAACGCTTTGCTTCCGGCTGCTCTATTTTAAGCGCTATATTTCGACGACTGACGTAGCTGTCTTCTTCAGGTGCTGCGCGTATTGCAGTATTGTACTCGCAGCCTGGACTCCAACCAGACTAACTAAAATGTTCCATGGCTTTCAAACTATCTCGGTCAGTATTTTCCTGGTAGTCATTCGTCACCCATTGGCGGTAAATTACTAGTAGTAATAACCACAGTAAAAATCTGACAGTATCCATCCTAAAGAGAATGACCAGACAAAACAAATTGTAGAAAAAGCTAACGCCAGGTTGAGATTCATTGGCAGAATATTAAGGAAATGTAATTCATTCGCGAAAGAAGCGCCTTTTCTAACAATTCTTGAGTCTTGTCCACGCCTGGAACACTCACCCCGTTGGAATAATACGAGGATGTGCTGAAAAGTAGTGTGTCCGGGCCTTTCATGCGACAGCGCTTAAAGCTTTATAAATAAAACAAACTTTATTATTATTCTACATCTTCATTTCTCACGTGAACATACTTATTCTCAACATAGTCGCTTGATTTCTCCCAGCGAGAGAAAAGTTTGTTGATACCGTCACTAATACATTTGATATTGTTGACGGAGGCACAACCTCACTTCTACCTTGCACCGCTTTATTATTCTCAAAATGAAAACCTCGAAGGTGGTCTTTAAGTTTTGGAAACAAATGAAAATCGGATGGGGCAAACTCGGGACTGTGTGGAGGTTGATGGCTGAGAGTGAACCCAAGGCGGCGGGTTGTCGCAGATGCCGCAGCACTCGTGTGGTCTCGCATTGTCACGCTGAAGGAGTGTGTGCTGCATGTGTGCTCGAAGTCCGATTACAGTTCACTGTTTCTCACGCACCGACGTAATTGCGTTACACACCGCCGTATTACAAGAATTCGAAGCCCTGTAGCGACAGAGGGTTGCAAATATGTAAGACATTAAGAATACAGATGTAGGATATTAATCAAGTTCGTTTTATTTAAAAAGCTTTAAGAGTTTACACACAAAAAATTTGAAAGTATTGTTTTGAGAACGCCATCTTAAAATAGATGGATCCAAATAAGAGCAGCGCGTTTCGTCACAGGGTCGTTTAATCGGCGTTGGGGTGTTACGGAGATTATCAACAAACCCCTGTGGCAGACGTTACAAGAGAACAGTTGTGCATGACGGACAGGTTTCTTGTTGAAATTCCGAGTGTACTTTCCGGCAGAGTCTGGAGACAATTATTGCTCCCACGAGCGTCTCGTGAAATGATCAGAACGAGAAAATCAGATAAAATTACATCTAATACGAAGGTTTACCGAAAGTCATTCTTCCCAAGCGCCATACCGAGCGAGGTGGCGCAGTGGCTAGCACACTGGACTCGCACATGGGATGACGACGGTTCAATCCCGCGTCCGGCTATCCTGATTCAGGTTTTTCGTGATTTCCCTAGAACGCTCCAGACAAATGCCAGGATGGTTCCTTTGAAAGGACATGGCCGACTTCCTTCCCCGTCCTTCCCTAATCCGACGAGACCGATGACCTCGCTGTCTGGTCTTCTCCCCCCAAAACAAGCTCCCCCCCCCCCCGCCTCCCCCAAGCGCCATTTAGGAATACGAACGCAGGAACAGGGAAGAAAGGATAGGGGTCTCGGGGAGTTTAGATGTATAGTGTGCGGGCATAATACACTGATGCGCCAAAACATTATCACCACTCTCCACTGGGATATTTGGTGACGGAGTAAGATAAATACACTACGTGATCAAACGTATGAGGACACCTGGCTGAAAATGACTTTAAAGTTCGTGGCGCCCTACATCAGTAACGCTGCAATTCAGTATGGTGTTGGCCCACCCTTAGCCTTGATGACAGCTTCCACTCTCGCAGGCATACGTTAAAGAGGTTTCTTGGGGAATGGCAGCTCATTCTTCACAGACTGCTGCGCTGAGGAGAGGTGTTAATGTTGGTCGGTGAGGCCTGGCATGAAGTCGGCGTTCCGAAACATCGCAAAGGTGTTCTATAGGATTCAGGTCAGGACTCTGTGCAGGCCAGTCCATTACAGGGACATTATTGTCGTGTAACCACTCAGCCACAGGCCGTGCATTATGAACAGGTGCTCGATCGTGTTGCAAGAGTCAATCGCCATCCCCGAATTGCTCTTCAACAGTGGGAAGCAAGAAGGTGCTTGAAAGACGATTGCAGGCCTGTGCTGTGATAGTGACACGCAAAACAACGAGGGATGGAAGCCACATCCTCGAAAAACACGACCACAGCTTAACACCACCGCCTCCGAATTTTGCTGTTGGCGCTACACAGACTGGCAGATGACGTTCACCGGGCATTCGCCATACACACATCCTGCCAACGGATTGCCACATTGTGTACCGTGATTCATCACTCCACACAACGTTTTCCACTGTTCAGTCGTTCAGTATTTGCGCTCCTTACACCAAGCGAGGCGTCGTTTGGCATTTACCGTCGTGATGTGTGGCTTATGAGCATCCGATCGACCATGAAATCAAAGTTTTCACACACCCCACCTAAC